>NW_024429182.1:2656722-2759260 GCF_017639785.1 Mesocricetus auratus | reverse complement strand
ATAGGTAAATAAGTACACTGATTTTAAAAAAACGATCCAGTGTCATTTCAAAACATTCAGTGAAAGCAATAGCTATATTAAAATTTACCCCAACGTCCCAAATAATCACCATTTACTTAAAGTGATAAAAAAATCATCGTTCATAGAAGTTGCAGTAACAGAATAACAGTGTAGATAGGAGTACAGCATGTAGTTTAAATTTAGACTCACTCAATAATTAAGTTTCAATTGTTTAGAACCAGGGAGCTGGCTCAGTAGTTCAGGGCACTTTCTGTCATGTATGATGACCTGAGTTTTGTTCCTGGGACCCACATACCGAAAGGAGAGAACTGAAGCCCACGGTTGTCCTTTGGCACTCACATGGGTGCAGTGACAGATCGTCCCCCAGCAAGATAAACCAGCATAATAAAACTTAAAAAAATAGTTAATTCTTTGGTGAGGATGTATTAGATACACAAAGGCTATTCTAATAATTCTAATAATTTTAAAAACTCTCTCTCTCTCTCTCTCTCGTGCTGTCTCTGTGTGTGTGTGTGTGCACGCACCCACTCCGTCAGGCCACTGTCAGAGTGTGAAGGTTATTTGGCAGCTTGCAGGAGTCAATTCTTTCCTGTCATGTGAGTTCAGGGGATGGAACGCAGGTCTTCTGGCTTGGAGGGAAACACGTTTACCCTCTGAGCCATCCCCCCTCCCCCCGCCCTGAGTCCTATGTTAATAATTTAAATAAGGAATCAGTAACAAGAAAAAATATTTAAATTTTCTTTTATTCATCTATGCAATCCCAGACCACTACATTTTGTTGTCATGGAAACTAGGACTTGGTACACACTTACTGCAAACCCCTTGTCTCATTCAGCTTGCCACCTTATGTGCAGTACCCTACCCAATAAGCATTCATTTCAATCAAGAAATGACCTATATGTAGCGGAGAATATGATTTCCAAGCGTCACTTTGCTTTTAATTTCTGGGCATGACACGTTGCCCTTGTGGCAGCAGGTACTGCTTTTGTGGCCTCTGTGCTGGGGTCTTTGTTCCGATGTAACACTCCCTTTCTCCAGCCACACTACAGATTTATCCCCCCCCCAAGACTTGGACCTTTAATGACCCTTAAAGTGTAGGTGGAATTTCTCACACACTCTGGGAAAGTAAGAAAGTTTTCTGTCAATTAAACACTTAATCCATCGGTGGTTAAGAATTGGCTATTTGGCACCGATGGTGGTGGTGTTGGTGTTGGTGGTGGTGCACACATTTAAACCCAGCATTTGGGAGGCAGAGGCACCTGGTCTACAGAGTGAGTTCTAGGACAGCCAGGGCTACACAGAGAAATCCTGTCTCAGACAGACAGACAGACAGACAGACAGACAGACAGACATAATTGACTGAAGTGGGGATGTGGCTCTTACTTCAGAGCACTTGTCCAACACTGGTGTGACTGTGAATTCAAAGAGAGTAGTAGCAAATGTTTAGTCCCAGTGCTCCAGAGACAGAGGCCGGTGGATCCAAGTTCATCCTTGTCTACATAGTGGGTTCCAGGACAACCAGGGCTACATAGAGAAAGCCTTCGAAAAATAGTAGAAGGAGGAAAGACTGTATAAGGCTTTTAAAATGATTTTTAAAAGGTCGGCTGTGATTGTTAATTAATTATGAGTATGTGCGTGCATGGGTATGTATACAGGTACAGGTCCCCGTGGGGACCAGGGTATTGGATTCCCTTTCAGATGGGGTTACAGGTGGTTCTGAGGCACTCAGAGCGGGCACTGGGAAACACACTTTGTTCCAGGGCAAGAACAGTGCATGCTCTAAGCCAATGAGCCGTCTCTCCATCCCTGTAGTACATTCCTAAAGTCCCCCCCTTTTTTTCTAACCACTAACGTGCTTTGACTGTAATACTGAAAAAAATTTTGTTTTATTTGTCAAACAAATAGGTAAACACAAATCACAGCAAACAAACAAAAACCAAACTAAAAACTTAAAAGCCTGTTTCCTACAGCTTGACTTTTCAGGTCTGTTCTGCGTGGAGTGTCCTCTCAAGGGATGTGTTGAAGTCATTGCCTCCAGTACTGCAGAATGTGACTGCACTGGAAACTGGGACGTTTGCCGGTATGATTGGCTGAGATGAGGTCATTGTGGTGAGCTCAAGTCCTCTTACCTAAGATGACTGGTACCCTTCAAAGGAGAAAGGAGGGAAGAGAAGGGCGCACATGGGGGGAATTCCAAATGACACCAGAGGAAGAGATGATGGGAGACCCACGTCTCAAGAGTCCCAGCACGACTGTGCCAGCTCGTTCTGATCTGCAGCTCCCTGGGCTGTGGTAGAACACAGTTCTCTTGTTTGGAACCTTTAGTGTGGTGCTGTTCCTATGCTGGACGAATAGGAAGCTGATGTAAATACCAAGGAACTAATGCAACACTTCTCAGGGATTTCTAGTCTAGCATCACACTTAAGATACTCAGCTGGTTAAATTCTACAGGTAACCTGTTACTAATTCCTTTGTTTCTATCTTCCTTTGTTCCTTTCTTTTTTTGAGACAGAGGTTTTTCTCTGTAACCATGGCTAACCTCAAACTCACAGAGATCTGCCTGACTCTGCTTCCTGAGAGCTTGGATTTAAAGGTGTGTATCACCAACTTCAACTCACGGCTGAATTTCTTTCAGTCGTATTTTATTTTAATTCCTACTATATACATATATACACACACACACACATATATATATATATATATGAAATTGTCTCCATAAGTATTAATTAACAATAAGCAATTGTAGAGTTGTCTACCTTTGAGTGAAACAGATGCTCTAAACACCTTTACTCTTGGCGTTTCAGAGACCAAAGAAGGTCATAGGTGATGGAGACACACGTCCTGTCTCTGCTACTTCCATCCTGCTCCTGGTCTATGGAAGACGTACCCAGCTTTCTCTGCCCAGTGGTCCAAACAATAAAGAACTGTCCCCATCGGGTTATTGAGTTGATTATGATGACTCATTCCCGTCAGTGATTTCCACGGTGGTTGGCATACAGTGAGTGCTATGCCACTAATGTTTGCGTCTCCCTCCACGCCTCACTTGTCTGATACTAACGCCTAAGCTGTGGCAATTTGATGAACCAATTAGATGACCAGGGCTGGCATTACATGATTGAAATTTGCGTTCCTATGGAAAAGGCTGCACGGTGCTAACTAGTCCTGCCTACTCCGTAACAGTGAAGACAGTAGGCATCTATGAATGAGGAAATGGGCCCCATACTGAATGCACAGACACCTTGATGTTGAATTTCACTGCTTCCAAAATGAAATAAATACCAAAATGGAAGTAAATTTCCAATGTTTTTAAGCTTCCCAGCTTATGGAACTTGGTGGTAGTGGCCAAGATAGACTAAGACAGCATACTACTCAATATGCAACATGCGAAACAGTAGTTTTGTTCTCTTAGTGCTTGTAACCCAGTGCGGTCAAATTACTCAGCAGACCAATGTGGACATTCCATTCACTTGCTGGAAGCATTAAATGATTCTATATCATATAAATAAAAATGCAAAATACTTAATATTGGCCCCATATGACTTTCTGCTGCTTTTTCTTTCCTTTCTGTTAAAAGTGTGACTTTCATTTACTTCTACTGGCGAGTCTACCTAGGTGCTCTATATCAGTCATGCTCTCTCTCATCTACAAAATTTTAAAAGCACAGGTATGGAAATATTATATAGTGCTTATTCTGAAGTTATTTGTGTAGCCTCTGCCTCACTGGGTAGATTGCGACCTCCAGCAGGACAGGGCTGTTATTTGGGCTGGTATCTTTCCAACTTTGTAGCCTTCTTAATACCCAGGAGAGAATCCCAAACTTAGTAGATACTCAATGAATGGTTGTTAAACTTGGTTGAACCCACAATATTTTTTTTCTTTATGGTAGATGCCCTAAGAAAAAACATAAAATAAATGAATTACTTTTCCTCTTTTCTTTGCAATATATATACCCTGGGCTAGTGAGTATTTGCAAGCCTAGGTTAGAAAAGTCATCAATCTAAGAAGAAATGCATTTTAAATCACAAGAGCAATAGAGCCTTATATGAGGCCTTCTAGCAAAAACAATTATTGATGTCTGCATAGCCCAGGTGCTAAGCGACCACAGCGAATGCTGAGGGTGAGGCACAATGAATGATCTTCACTCGTGTTCCATAGGTAGGCAATTCGGTGAAACGTGCACAGATGGAAAGTTCGGGTCTGGGAATCATATGTGGGTGTCATAATGCAAATAATTGACTTCTTTCTGGAGAACATCTGCTGAACCATCTGAAAACAGTTGTTTATCCTGCCGTCAAAGTGCCGGGAAATATAATAATTCTCCAACGAGGTTAGAATTATCCAGGGGAAGAAAAATGGTTTTCTTATGTAGCTCTGTTTTTATTAAATCTTGTGGTTGTTTCTCTAACATGGCACATAGGAGATGTTCAATAATATTTGTTGAATGAATGTTGAATGAAAAGCAGAAACTCATTAAACAGTTGTTGAATGAATCACTTCCCATTTTTAGACTCAGAAGATACATTTTCAGAAAATAGTACGCCCACAAAGTTTTATCATGTGGTATACCATTTTTATTTGGCATAAATTTAAATAATGCCAACCTTGCTCTGTACATTATGGGATGTAATCAGCATGCATTGCTGTAAGAGAAAATAGTCTCAACACTATACAAAATTTAAGAATAAAGTTAGGTTTTACAATGTTAACATGATGCTATTTCCATTCATTATTATGAAAATGGTAAAATTTGAATTGCTGGGTTACATAATTATGCTTGTTTCAATAAACAAAATTAAAATTTAAAACACAGCTAGTGTCTATAGTGGTAATGCATCTAAGAAGATTCTACTAAGATTTAAAAGTGCCAGAATGTTCTGGGGTGTAAAGATGACGGCAGAGCATGGCACGGCGATGGAATTTCTCTGCATTATCCTTCTCTTCGCTACTCACGTGTGTGAGCGGGAGGCAGGCTTCCAAAGGCTTCCCAGAATTCACTCTGACAAGTTTCGGTACAGTCGCAGATGGAGTCGGAGTGTAACTAAAAAAAATGTAATGTTGAAAAAGCACAATGTTGCTGAAAACCAGCCTTTCTGTGAGAATGGCTCCTCACAGACCACGCAAGATAACTCTGAAGGGGGCAGTGTGAATGAGTGATGTGCTGTATCTCCAGGAGTTCCTTTTCTGGCCACTGTGACACAGTTTAGGAACCCCCACACACACACGGGTGCTCAGAGAAAATGGTTCAGACCATAATCAGTGCCATCTTCCATCCTTGACTAGGTGGAATAGTTCCTTCCTGTATGTCTGAACTACACACACACACACACACACACACACACACACACACACACACAGAATAGAGGATCACCAGTTACAAAGTATATTCACGAAAAGTCATAAATAAAATGGTAAATTCGTATGCTTATGACGCAATAAGAAAATTACAGCTCAATCTAACACTGAATTCACGGCTCCCAATCCCCGATTTCTTGGCTTCAGCTTGCTTTCACGTATGAAGTATGGCTCTACCCTAGCCTCATACGTGACTGTGGACAAGTCACTTTGGTCTCACTACCTCAGGATGCTTGTCTTAAATTAAGGGGATTTACATGCATCATGATTTCAGTCGGTGACTGAACTAAATTGTTCATCGAGCTCATTTTTTTTTGGTTGAGATATTTTGTGTCTGTCTCCTTGACTATATTAGGAAAGGAATGACAAGAGTCGGGTGACATAGACTCTGAGAGCCTGGAAACAGAATATTTATTATTATGTGATTTATAATTATCATTTAGTCGGATAGTATATAATAAAATAACTGCTACTCCTTGTTTATGAAACCTCAACGTTGTAAATAAGACACGTCTGGCAAGAAGGGTTACCCAAAAAGACTGGAAAAATTTGAGTAGCTCTGAGGAATTCTTTTCCTCTTCACTATAGTTTCAGCATGTACTCCGTTAGTTTAAACGCTAAATTTTATGCAGACGCGGCTTAATGAGAATTAAGGTAGAAATTTAGAATAGGTTAAAATTTACAACTGATTATATTAAGGCATTAATGGGCTATTAATTAAGCCTATTGCATATGACAAAAATCTGCCTTTACCTTATTTTACTTAAGTTTTAGCACATTCAAACAAGAAGTTACTATTAAAAAGTCTAGCCAGAGCCAGTTTTACATCCAGAATGAAGTCAAATGTTTATTGCAATGTCAATATTTTGACCTACCAAAACTGAAAAAAAAATGTTAATTAAAAGAAGAAAAAAGAAAGATGTCACGCAAAAGCCACAAAGGTGCCTTTCACATTTAAGCTGTAATTAGCAGCCACTTGGGTCAGTGGAGCACACTGTGCAGACATGGAAGTGTTAATATCACCAAGGCCTGATTACCAAGGGCAGTGATTAATTTCGGGGGGGACTGGGAAAGATCTGCCCTGATTACAGAGGACTGATTAGGGCGGAATGTCGGGTGGTGCGTGCTTGCAGAAGCCTCTGCTCTCGCCCCGAGGGTTACACTTTGCAGAGGCTTCCATCCAGAACTGCGGGGACTTTGCACTGTGTAGCACAGAGCGGCTGCAGTATGGCCCCACAGGGCTCCCGTAGCTGAGTTCTCGCGAGGCCAGCACGAGACTGTAGCTGGGGTCGCGTGAGGCCAGGACGAGGCCACAGCTGAGTTCTCGCAAGGCCAGCACGAGACTATAGCTAGGTTCTCGCGAGGCTAGCACGAGACCGCAGCTGAGTTCGCACGAGGCCAGCACGAAGCCACAGCTGAGTTCTCGCGAGGTCAGCACGAGGCCTGGTCTACCCGGGCATCCCTGAGGGAAAGTTCCCACCACCCACCTAACTGTGGGCGTCTTTCCCTTGACAAGAGGGCAGCTGCCATGGGGAGCTTGGCCCCAGCAGAGCTTTTGACCCCCTGTGAGCCGCGCCCACCACGAGAACCTTCCAGGGCATGGGGGAGAGGTGGAGGAGGAGGAACCAGGCCGTGGCCCCGCCCACCCTGATGCCCCGCCCCTCCATGGCCCCGGCCCCGCCCCTGGCCCCGCCCCTCCCTGGCCCCTGCAGCCCTGCTGGAAACAGCTTTCCTTCCTGCCCGTGCTTCCCAGGTTCTGCAAGCTCCCGTATAAAATATTCCCGGCCAGGATGAGTCTGGAGTCGCTGTTCCAACACATCATCTTCACAGAGCACCAGGCCGAGGAGAGCCACAGGGCGCTGCGGGAAGGTCAGGGGCCTGACCCGGGGAGGGATGGAGGGGAGACTTTGGTGCTGGGTGGCAAGAAGGGAGGGGTGTTTGCAACCCCGAGGGAGGGAAAGTCTTGAAAAGTCACGTGCCAACTGCTTCTGCCGCTGGGGACTTGAGAACCAAGTGGCTGTGAGTAAAGGTCTTCGTGTGTGTGTGTGTGTGTGTGTGTGTGTGTGTGTGTGTGTGTGTTCCAGTAAGGTCAAAAATCACCAGATGTCGTGAGAAAATCAAGAGGGCGACGGAGGATCTGAACCAAGAGAAAATCAAGTTGGAATCCAAGGTATGGATGCACAGAGGATGCTAATTGTTTACTCAGGAGAGTACTCTGGACTTGGCTTTTCAGAATTTTTTTTACTGCCTGTAACTACTAGGGAACTTAAGGCTGATACACTGTAGTTTTGTGTTGTCTAATGTTTAAAGTTCTGAACCCGGTGATAGCTTTTAGTTTTTAATAGGAAGTGGCCCCGAGGAAGCCAGCCTTAAATAACGAATTCGTTGTCCATTTTGTGGGTTTGGTTAATGTTTATGAAAGAACACAATGTCATTGGAAGAGTAACTGTTCAATAAGCAGTTAGTGCAGCGTATAAATTTTAAACGCTAAATACTTTAAGTGTGCTATGCGGGTGTAATGGATTGTGGGTAACTTTCCACTGGGTCTTGGTTTTCTCTTTTTCAATTCATTACCACGTTTTTTGGACAGGTCTCATCCAGAAGTATCTTTTTCTTGCTCTTTTTTTTGCATTTGTCAAGTTCTGGGTTTAATAAATAGAACCAAGGGAGTCTGATAGCCTCAAGAAAGGTTTTGAACTGTGGGTAGAATTTTGGAGAAGCAAAGAGACGTAGTAGGGGAAACCATTTGTAGCAAAGGGAGGAGCAGATCTGCCAGGCACGTTGAGACCCCAGCAGAGGGCTGGTGTGTACAGTAGGTGGAAAATGTTGCGTGATTTGACCCGAGATGAGCAATAAATGTGCTTTCAGGAGGACCATTGCACTCTGATCACAAAGACGGGGTCAGATGTGACATGGTGAGACCGCATTGGAGACCTCACTCTGAGTAGGCCGACACAGGTGTCCAAGAATACCGTGTCAACACCTAAAGATGAACTAAACAAGCAGTGTGCATAGGTAGTCTGTTAACTTAATTGCTCTATTTTTGCCTATAACAGTTTCAGTTTATTCTATATTAAATATAAACTTATGTGTAACTAAATTATAAGTTACTACTATATTAATTTAGCTTACAGTTGTGAGGAATTTCAGTTTTCTGTGGACAAATAATTCTGGAGCCTAGGCTACCCAGTGAGCCTCCACTCTTTCCCTTACTATCTTGCTTGCGCTATGTAAATAAAATCCCTCTTCTAAGCATCAGCACACACTGGTATCTGCCGGCCTTGTTGCTTTGAGAGGATCACACTTAGATGTTTTTCCTTGTGTTTGTTGCTTAGCAAACATTGCATGTGAGTGTGTTCACTACTAAGAGTGTGATATATAACAGAGAAGGAGCTGTCTTAATTTGACAAGTAAAACTTGTACATGTTTATGGGTTCTATGTATTTTTATATACATTTTGTAATGCTCAAATCCAGGTTAATGTGTCTGTGGCAACAGTTATTTTGTCCATGTAGTGAAAATATTACATATCTTTGAATATTTTTAGTATGCTTTACTAACTTCCGTCACCCTGCTGTGCATAGAATACCAGCATTTATTCCTCCTAACTATGAGTACACACCAACCAGCCTTTCCTTTGCTCCCCTTCCAACTAAAAGAGACTGGCTGTCTTTGAAAACATTACTTGGCTCTATTATTCATTGAGCCCCTGAGCTCAATGAATATTTTTTCCTGTAGTAATAAAAGAGAAAGTATCCCCTAGTGACAGTGCCAAAATCTAGTGGGCTGGGCAAGTGTGACCAGTGCCATGATGCGCTGTCTGTCCTTGAAGAAGAATTATGATACTGTGAAAGTTGGCAAATGGAAGCCAACAGAAGAAAAGGTCCAGAGAGAGTGTGAAAGAGACACAGACACAGACATCACCGCCTCTACACACACTCCCTGGTTCTTGGCAACTAACAGTGCTCATGTGCCTGGTACTATTCAAAGGTGGCATTAACTCTCTTAGTTCTAACAGGAACTCTGAGGGGAGGAGCCAACATTTCCATTTTGCAGGTGAAGTTGAGAGTTTAAATGACTTTGTCTGTGGTATATAATATAAAACCAAATAGCTACCATAATAAAAGTAACAATTAAGAAAAACATAACTCTATTAAAACAGATTCTTGAGTTCATCTTGATCATTCTTTCATGACATATAATTAATGCTTCTGAAACTTTCATCAGGCACAGTATTTTTTTAAAGGTCACTTAGTAAGCTTTTGTATAAAGTACATTTCTCTGGGATTGGTGATGATATTGACCTGACAACTGATTGTAAATGTTTTATTTTAAATTAAATCTTTTTTCTTTGTAATGTTTCCTTTGTAAGACAAATTATTCTTCTTTATAATACTTTTTTAGCAGCCTGTTTTACCTAAGAATAGAAATGTGGTGTTGGTATCTATACATACTTAAAGAAAATGTTGATTTAATTTTTAGTGCTAGAGAAAACACAGCAAATCTTTCATATTGTTTAAAAACATTCATTGGAATTACCAATTAATATAGGCTCGTAAATGTCTATTGCTTTTAATCAGCTCATATATATGGGTAATAATATAATTGTATCTTACTAATAAAACTGGTACATGAGGGTCACAGTTCATACAACATTACTTGTAGTTGAGGTAATTTGATTTATAATTAGAGTCAAGATGGTGTGTATATATAAAGATTTTAAAGTGGAATTAAGATTATAGTGTAAATGAGTAATGGGAAGAGCTAAAAAAGTAATCATCAATTGATTTGCTGTTTCTTTTTTTCTCAGAGTTAATTATACATCTGCCAATAACAATGAAATATATTTACTTGAATATTTGACTTGGTGTTTATTGACCCATTTATCAAACAGAAGCAGCATGAAGAGAAGATAGAACAGAACTTGAACAGAGCAATAGTGGAGCTATTGTATATTCATGTATTCAAAAAGTATTTGGGCATTTATTTAGGAAATGGCTTGTGGTCAAAAATTTGGAAGTATATTATTCTCTTATCCCCTAGTCTGTAGAACCTAGGTAGCATGTAATTAGAACGTGTATGGTAACATCTGCCTTTCAGGGCTGGATGAGTCTTTTCAGAAAATGGCTGCAAAAAGTCTGACACTGTGTGAGTGTGTTGTGACTCAGGCAGTTACAGCAACGCCTGGTTAGCATTTCTGGGCTGTCATAGTGAGCCTGCCTAAGCATGGTGATGTGAAAACCAGAGACTGGGCGCCTGCTATGTCCCCTCAGAGCGTCCTAGTTATACCTAAAGCCCCCAGCTGTTGACGGAAGGTTCTGTAGTGTGGATGTCAGAGAAGCCAAAGTAAAACAACCCTTTGAATTTCTTATATGTAAAAACTGGCATGTAATTATACTTCAGGTAGTTTTTATAAACATAGAAAACCCAATCCTGTGCCATTCTCCTGTGAGAGGGGTAAATGGGAAGATTAGGCTACATTAGTATATTTTATATATTTGCCCATTTCAACTTGTGCTTACAATATAATTACAACATTCTCTCCTTTTCCTATCTCCTTCTAAACCATCCCATAAACATTCTTGCTCTCTTTCTGATTTTTTATTACATGTCTATATCTATCTATCTGTCTATCTGTCTATGCCTATGTTTATATCTATATTTATATTCCTAACAATGGCCTGCTTAGTCTGAATACTGATACTTGTATGTACAAATAGATATCTTAAGAACATAAATAATGCTTTATGAATTTTAAAGACAATATATTGGAATGAAGTAATAATGGCTCCAATTATGTTTTTATTTATAAATGTAGACATTCTGTCATCTAATTGGTAAGGTCAGTCACCCTATTGAGAAATAGTCTTCTGGTACTGAATTATTAAACCAAGGAAAGAATAAAACCATAAATTATATTGTTTGTAATATTAAAATGGAAGTTTTTAGTTGAGGTAGTTGTTTTCTTTTAAAAATTGTGTAATAAGGAAAATGTTGTATCCTATCCTGCTTATACTTAATTTTATTATTTGTTTAAATTTACGTAAAAATGTGGATAAAGGAGACTCCTGTCAGCTTATGGCACAACAGAAATTCTGCTTAAAGAACAGTAGGATGTTGCTGACTTTCGTAACCGGCGACCCAATATTTGATTCATGGCTTTCTCTGCTGTCATTGCATCAGGCCACTGATAACAAAAACCTTGCCTTTGTGGTTCCACTTAATAATCGTTTTTTTTCCTCACGTAGTACAGGTCTGAATGGGGGTTGGTTACCAGGCCATTTATTAAATCTGCTTGAGGGAATCATAAAGTATTATCTTGTTCTGCGTTTGTTCACTGCACCATACATCCTTCATGAGCACTGTTCTGTTCCTAGGCAGTGTTCCTGAGGCTTTGAGGAAAGTGTGTTAGGAGGGAAGTTCTCAAAACTTTCAACCTGCAGTTCAAGGGTTAGAATTTAATAGTCAGCATTGGCAGGTGAGTCTAAGATTTTCTTGTTTGTTTTTGGAGAGAGGATCTCAGTCTACAGCTGGGCTGGGCTGGCCTGAAAAATCTTCTCCTCTAGGCTGTCCTTGAGCCCTTGATGACCCACTTGTCTTAGCCCATGATAGTGCCTGAATTATTGGCACCAAACAATTGGAATTGTATTAGTCACGTGAAATGTGTGGCTGTCCTTGTGTCCTCACATAGTTATTAATAACTCCTAATGTCATGTACTTCTCTGTTCAAAAACAGAGGCAGAAGGATGTGTATAGGCTACCTTACAGGCAGGAATATTCCCACTCTCAATCATGTAATTAAGTTGTTTTTTTCTCCAATGATCTGTGATGATCTTTGAACCAGTAATGGTCTTCAAGTTCAGTGAGGATGGCCCCATGTTTCAGAAAAATATTAACTGGTTAGCAAGGAAATGAAGAATTGTGTCAGAGAGGCAATCATAGTGTTTATGGAAAAGGTTTTCGGGGTAAAATCAGAATGGGCATGCAGAAACCCTGCTGTTGTCTGATATTGTCCAGGTTAATTATGGATAATGTCTGTCATTCACTCTTAGTATCACATGCCACAAACATTCTGCAAGATTCTCCCTTGCCCTGCATTACCTCTCCTCTAAGGATGAGTTGCTCTTTGCAGACACCTTTAGAAGCCTTCCAGGATATAGAATGGGCTTTTGTTCTGAACAATTATTAGTGGAAGTTTAAGATACCTGGAGGAAGCCCGCAAATGAGCTGATATAAAGGGGGCCAAAGACCAGCTAGGTTTCTGTTACAAGGATATTGCTTCAGAATCTCAAGTGTTACTATTTAAAGAAAAATGCTTTGAAAATAATTCATCTTCAAAACACAAGTTGCTAAAAAGCAACCCATAGAAGCTATGTAAGTGCAGAAGCACCAAATATACAGAGCACAGATCTGTCCTGGGAGAGTATATTAATATAGTCAAAATATAATGACATTCATGGGATGATAAATAGCACATCAAGATAGTGATTGTCCCTGCTAGCGGTGGCATGTAATCAGGGAAGGGTATACAGGACGCAACAGCTTACGTAATGCTTTTTTTTCTTAAGACGAGTGTGAGAACACAGCTGCTAGGTCACTTTACGAAAAATACATTCTTCAAAGTTAGAGAGCAGTGATTGGCAACTTTTCACAAGGTGGTGCTGTTATTATTGATTTAAGAAGATTTTCATCGCCACCAAAAGCAACACTGCATCTGCTAGCAGCCACCCCACAGGCCCCTAAGACCCCAAGGTCTACCAGCACCATGTCCTAGACAATCCATTTCTTTTGTCTCTGTATATGTTGTATAGATGTAGGTACACAGTAACGTTTTGTGACATATCTCTGTCTCTTACAGTGTTTCCAAGCTCATCCATGCTATAGCATGACAAATAGTATTCACTTTCCTTTTGGGGATGAACAGTGATCCTTGCATCCACACACTATTTTGTGTGGTCATCAGTGACTATTCAGATTGTTCAGTTGTTTTGAATAACATTGTCATGAATATTTCTTTACAAATGTTTGAGTAAACATGTATTTTCAAACCTGTTGAGTACTCCATCTAGGAGTAGAATTGATAGGTCGTGTGGCACCTTTGGGGTTATTGTCTATTTGATACTTCTTTTCCTTTGGGAAATGTGAGATGGATTTCACAATTACTACACACTTTTGTTTTTGCATCAGTGTGTATGAGGTCTCTGTGTCTCTTTCCTTCCCGACATTTGCTATGTAACTATTTCATTGACTTTTTAAAAAGCTGTATCCATGGGTATGTAGTGGTGCCTTATTTTGGATTATACATATTATTCCTTAGTGACACTTACTGAAGACCATTCTAGGGGCTTGTTGGCCATTTGGCAATTCATTCTTGGTATGGGCTCCTGATAAATACCTTGCTTGTGACTAGTTCTTCTGTGAGAAGGCTTGGCCTCTATGAAGTCACACCCATTATTCATGGTTATGAAACTAAAATGATTACCTCCAAATTAAAATATCATATATGGCATTTATTGGACTCTCTTTCATTAGTGCTGTCTTTATAACTATTGGAAATCCAAAGAATATTTAGTATACTAATTTAGATCAGACTATGACAACATTCACATTAGCCCTTCTGATGCAGGGGATTATAAACCATCCAAGTGGCATGCTTAATGGCTTATATTCGCAGAGTTGAAAATCCACTCAACTGTTCTTAATTGTAATATTGAGGATTACACTTCCATTCCTATTTTCAAAATTGTATAATTTGAAACCTTTGAAATGCTTTGAACAGAAAAATATGATCTGGAACCAAGAAGAAAATACTTTGTAGAATAGTGAGTTTTGCCTCAATTTGAGTTTGTAGCCCCATAAGCTACAGCACAGAATACCCTTTCAGATTTACTTTGTGAGTTATTAGAAAATCAGTTAATTATGATCCTTCTCCTAAGTATCTGCAGTCATTCAATAAGCATTCTCTGTACAATCTATCAGTCATACTATGATTGGTAAATGAATTACATGATACATTTTGTTTATTTATTTATGCATATGTGTGACTCTGTAGACAGGTTCACATGTGCGTATATGCTGTGGAGACCAGAAAAAGGTACCTGGAGTGGAGCTGGAGTTATAAGTGAACATGAGCAGGCTCACTTAGGTGCTAGGAATGGAACTGTGGTCCTCTGTAAGAGCAGTGGGTGCCCTTGCTAGCTGAGTCATCTTTCCAGAGCTTTCTTAATAGGGAAATTGGCATTAAACAACTTCGTTTACACAATGCTAACTGTAAACTTAAGACTTCTAAGGTTCTCGTGAAACTCATCTTAGAATTAGTTTCAATTTTTCCTATAATTTTTCAAGGAAAGTCTATCATGCTTATCAAGAGAATGACTGAAACCTTGGAAATAGGCGAGAGGAGCATAGGCTCTGGGAAATGAAATCAGGTCTAAGGTAATGTAAATAGGGCAATCCTAGAAACAATGCATTTTCTAAGTACAGAATTCCCCTCCCTTCTGGTTTATGCAGGAAGTATAGCAAAGGCAGACATTGGATAAATGAATGTAGGGCAACAAGAGACATTCAAGGCAACCCTTTGCCATTGGTAAACTCCTTGAAGGGTTTCTTGCAGGCCCTTATGCCAAATCTGGCTCAGTCATTTCCTGTCACCATGACAACTCCTTCCCAGAGCTATTAAAGAACCTATTGACTATTGTAAGAAACCATACTGCTGTGAATGATAGAAGAGATATAAAAGAGGGAACAAAAAAATCAGAAAAAACCACAAAGCTAGTATATCAACAAACTTCTATAAATGAGCAGAGACCAAAATAAAAAATACAAATAAATGATGTTATCATTGAAGTTCTGGTAGACACAGGTGCAGACATAACAATAATTTCACCAGAATCTTGGTATCCAAATTGGCCACTTCATGAGGTAAATGTTCAACCTTTAGGCATTGGAACTTTATCACAAGTAAACCAGAGCACAAGATGGATCAAACATATAGGACCAGAAAGACAGGACATTTAAAGCCATATGTTGTTAACATTGCAATGAATTTGTGAGAATGTGATTTGTTACAGCAATAGAACACTCATAATAACATTCATCCAATCTTAGAAACAAACTGTATGTTAATGTATGGTTCTGGAAAAAATATTAGAAGGTATTATAAAGAACAATCACTGACCATTCAAGTTGTACAAGAGCAGGGCACAACAGTTGCTGATCTTTCAAAGGTACCACCAGCCCTACCTTTAAAGTGGTTGACAGCAAACCTGTATGGGTTGTGCATTAATGGACTTTAACAACAGAGAAATTGTAGCCTTTAGAAGAGCTGGTACAGGAGCAACTAAATGCTTAGCATATTGAGGAATCAATCAGCCCTTAGAATTCTCCTGATTTGTTACTAAAAAGAAGTCAGGAAAATGGAGGATGGGTACATATCTCAGAGCTGTTAATAAGGTAATTCAACCAATGGGATCTCTACAGTCTGGAATTCCTTTGACTTCTCTATTACCTAAAGGATGGCCTCCCATAGTTATTGATTTAAAAGATTGTTTCTTCAGTATACTTTTACAAGAAAAAGATGAGAAAAATTTGCCTTCACAGTATCTACTTATAATAATTCTCAACCTTCTAAGAGATATCAATGGAAGGTTCTCCCACAGGGAATGATAAATAGCCCCACATTATGCCAATATTTTGTAAGTCAGCCATTGTAAATAATAAGTAAGCAATTTTCTTAATATGTTGTTTATTATCATATGGATGGCGTTTTACTATCTGATTCAAATGTTGATACTTTGGAAAGAATGCTTGCAGTAAAGAAAATTTTGGTTTGCTGGGGATTACAAATTGTTCCTGAAAAAATACAAAGAGGAGATTCTATTATTTAGATTATAAAATAAGTTTATAAAAATTAGACCCCAAAAGGTACAAATGAGGAGAGATGGATTTTTTTTTGGTTTTATGAGACAGGGTTTCTCTGTTTTGGAGGCTGTCGGTCCAGCCTGGCCTCAAACTCACAGAGATCTGCCTGCCTCTGCCTCCCGAGTGCTGGGATTAAAGGCGTGTGCCACCAACGCCTGGCAAGAGAGATGGATTTTAATCTCTTAATGATTTTCAAAGTTTGCCAGGAGACATTTCTCATTTATGGCACATTATTGGAATAGGTCCTGATGAACTGATAATTCAAACAAAACCTTAGATGGTGACAAGGACTTATATAGTTGTGAGTGCCTGGTATCATGGGAACAATATCTCTAGATTGAGTAAAGTGAGGTTTATTTGGGGGGAAATCACTTACATGTAATGCAGATGACTGCCAGAAGTCCTTGCTTCAAGGGTCCACACTGGATGCCCTTCGTGACCCGATCAGGAGCAAGAGAGAGAGAGAGCTTGTCTTGGACCCCAGACAAAATAACACCCGCTCATGTAAACACCTGTGCCCATGCCCAGACAGAAGCGGCTGTGTGGATCTGTCACTACGTATAGTCCTTGGGAATCAGCAGCCGAAGCTGAGAGAGAATTATATTTGGTGGAAGAGAAATTAGAGATTGCACATGTGGATCGTGTGGACCTGAAGCTTAACTGCACTCTGGTTATGTTACCCTCTAAGCATCCCTACATGATTTTAATGCAGAGGGAAGGAATTATCATAGGATGAATCTTTTTACCACATAAACCAAGTAAAAAATTTAAAACTTACGTGGAAAAGATCCCTGGGTTGATTCTAAAGGGAAAATTGTGACTTTGTCAGTTAGCAGGAATATATCCAGCAGAAATTGTAGCACCTTTTACTTATGATGAAATTGACAAATTATGGGTAGAAAGTGAACCCTGGCAAAGATCTTGTAGCAATTTTTGGGGAGACGTTAACAAAAATTATCCCCAAAGCAAGAGAATTCAACTTACAAAGAGAACTGGTTGGATTCTTCCTCACGTTGTTTGGGAAACACTAATTTCTGGAGCCCTTACATTATAAAATAATGCAAATAAATCAATAAAGGCAGGTTACAAATCAGAAAATTTAAGTTAAACAGTTCTAAGCCCTTATGAATCTGTCCAATCTGTCCAAAAGTCAAACTTACATGCTATTCTCATGGTATTAATGGTTTTTACAGAATCTCTCAACATAGTTGCTGATTCACAATATGTAGAAAGAGTTGTTTTACATATTGAAACCACTGAATTTATACCAGATGATACAGAATTTACTTTATTATTTATTAAGTTACAAGAAATAATCAGGAATAGGAATCATCCCATATATATATATATATATATATATATATATATATATATCACTCATGCGATCCCATATGGGTCTACCAGGCCCTCTAGCACAAAGCAGTGAAGACATTGATCAACTACTGATGGGAAATGTGATGAAGGCCCCAGAATTTTATAAAGAATACCATGTCAATAGCAAAGGTTAAAAAAAAGACTTTGCCATCACATGGCAAAAAGCCAAGGAAATTACAAGGAAATGTCCTGCTTGTTCTTTATACAACCAAATTCTACTACCTTCAGGAAATAGCCCAAAGGATACTCAGAGGAATGAAATATGGCAGATGGATGTATTGCATTTTGTGGAATTTGGAAAATTGATATATGCACACCATACCATTGATACCTATTCAGTATTTCAATGGACAACTGCTTTGAGTTCACAAAAGGCTGATTTGGTAATCACACATTTGCTAGAAGTTATGGCCATTATGGGTATACCTGCACAAATAAAGACAGACAATGCTCCAGCATGTCTCTAAAAAAAATGAAACGGTGTTTTGCTTATTATAATATAAAGCATATTACAGATATACCACAAAATCCTACAGGGCAGGCAGTTATAGAAAGATCAAGTCTAACTCCAAAGTATATGCTAAATAAACAGAAAAGGATGAAAAAGAACCCCAGAGTAGATTACATAGTACTTTATTAACTTTGAATTTTCTAATGCTAATGAGAAAGGAGCACAACTGATGAGAGACATTGAATAATAGCAAAAAAACCTAGGGAATTAAATCAGCTGATATACTTTAAAGATATGCTGACCTCAAAATAGAAATCAGGATATGTGTCACATTGGGGGAGGGGTTGATTTTGTTTCCACAGGAGAAGAAAATCTATGGATACCATCAAAATTGATAAAGATTAGTTTTGAACAAGAGAGACCTCTAATTAAGAAGAAAGATGAATAATAGTTCATCAAGCAGCAAGGCCATTTAATGTAAATTACCCTATAACACTAACAAATGCTTTTCATTTGATCATATATAACTTGTCAAAAAGGAAACTCCCCAAAATTGAGGTTGGGGAAGGTTACTTTTTTTTTGTCTTCTCAGGAGAATAAAGTCATCCAGCTAAGGAATCCAAATATCACTAGAAACAGAAAAAAGGACAAATCATCCAGAAAAAGTTGTTCCAAGAAATAAAATTGGCCTAATGCTATATCACATTTTCAACAGGATAAATTTTCATAAATCTTCCCAAATATTTGTTTCTGCTTTTTTTCTATAGACGTGTAATGCAAATGGTCTTTTTGTAGTCCTGGTCCAATTAAAGATTAAAGCTGGCTTTGGAGTTGGAGAATGGCTCTCTCCTTCTCTAAACCCAAGCATGCTTGTTAAATTAAAACCCAAAATCTCTGTCTCTTATCAGAAGAGCCACCTTAAAGGGAACAGACGGAAAACAAATATTTCAGGACAATTGGTTGCCACTAATCTCTTTAATCCTTTGGGGATAGGAAATGTCATTCTGTAAATATGTCTTTCTTATTTGCTGATGAATAAAACACTGTTGGCCAATAGGGAAGCAAGATAGGTAGGATTAGGAGAGAAGGAGGATTCTGGGAAATGTAGTCAAGAGTAGAGAGTCGCCATGTGATTCTGGGAGGAGAGGAAACGTGAGTCTAGTGTTCTCAGTAAGATAAGATCTTGTAGAAACACATAGATTAGTAGTTATGGGTTAATACTTAAGACAGAGCTAGCCAGTAAGAAGCCCTAGATATTGGCTGACAGCACTGTAACTAATAGAGTCTCTGTGTGTTTTTTTGGGTTGACGCGGCACTGGGACCAGGCTGGTGGGAAGAGTTACCGCAACACTTTGGTTTTATTTTGACTCATGGAATCTTTTCTTGAGGTATACTAAAAATTTATAAGATCAATATATTTGTATTTTAAAGTTTTGTCGTAATACTAATGGTCATGCAAAGTACTTATTCTAGAAAAAAGTTTCCTCTACCTTCCTGTACATAATTTCAGCTCGACTTTCTATTAGTTTTCTGCAGTGAACCATGACCTCACTTTACAGTGACCTTTGAAGTCTCCAAAAGGATGATAGGGCCTCACAAGGACAATTTCATCAGGACTATGACATCACCATTAAGCTGAAAAACACCAACTATAGATCAGCTTTGGACTACAAACTGCTCATAACAATTTTGAGGTGACCAGCTGAGATGATCCAGCCTCACAGACTACTCTAGCCATAATTGAGACAAGCCCTATATTTTCCCCTTATACAGAGACTGGACAGAAATGATACAGTTTGACAGTTAGCCCAAAATTTTTCTCTTCAGGATCCCCTAAAGATGCCATTACCCCAAACTGCAGGAAGTAACTTTAAGAACACAACACCCACATTCCTAAGAGGCGGGGTGGGTGGTTTTTGGTTGTTCATTGGTTTATTGATATTTGTCATTGTTTAGGGGGATTGGTTACAAGTTGTTATTTGTAATGGCTAGGAAAAATCTAAACAAAGGAAATTATATCCAAGGTTCTTGTTTTGAAAAGAAAGAAAGGGGATACAGTTATGATAGGATAAAAGGGTCGATCATTGAAACTACTCTGAAAATAAAAGAGTGGGGATATAGATAGGATAAGATAAAAAGGTAGATTATTGAATCTACTTTTAAAAGGCATCTTCTAGTTCTAAATACTTTCATCGGATTTGGCTCTTTTATATTGTATACAATTACTGTATATTGGTATATATTTGAGATTAATTTTGTTAAAACAGACTTACATACATTTCTAATGTTGTTCAAGGTATTGTACCTATACAGCTCATTTAATAATGTAATACAAATTTCTAGTCCTTGAAAGTTATTACCAATTATATAGGATAATAAGGAAATACAAGTTAGTAATTCATCAACCTATTACAATTGAACTTACAGTCACATTAGGTATGTTTACAAGGTCAAACAGAGATATGTTTTAAATAGACAGGTCATCTTCAAACACTTTGGAGATCTACAGAATATGGCATTTAAGATGTTTAAATAATATAGTTTTTTATGACAATGAAAGATGTCTGCTCCTGGCAGCACCAATATACTTAAGAGAAGATAATAGGCATCAAAAAATCTCCACATGGAGTTTAAGTTCTTTGTGACAAAGGTAAGCCACTGGGCAAGAAAGTGCCCTTGCCTCAACTGCTGATAGTATGCTGTCCAAATTGGACAAACAGAACACAAAAGAGAGTGCCTGCAAAACTTTGCAAAGACAAGATGGGACAGTTCTTCAAATATCCTGCTTCACAGAAAAGTCTGTCAGATATGCTAAGCCTATAGGCCAAAGATGGATGCCCCAGTGTTTTAGAGGAAACTTGAGTGACTGTTACTGTCATTTCATAATTTTTTTGAAAGTCACTTGATTGCACATTCTGCTTTCTAGTTAATAATATTTCCTTCTTGGGTCTCTGATGGAGTTTTAAGACTGGGTAGTATAGTTATAGTTTTCCTTGTTTACCAGACTCAGAAAAGAAATTCACCAATGAAATGAATGTTGAGAGACATTAAAAGATAATTTCATAATGCAAATTAGAATAAAAAATGAATTAGGCATAACCTTTTAGACTCAACAAGATAGGATATATATGTAGTATTTTCTTTGAATTGGTCAAATCCAAATGGACTAGACATTGTTGATGTGCTTAATATCTATATATAATATATAGTTATTGTCCTTATTGTACATGGCTTTTCTTGTATTAGTTATAGCCTTCTTTTTATATTAGACAAACAGGGGAATTATGATACATTGTTTATAATCTAATAAAGCCACTGGAGATCAGAATGCAAAGTCAGCCACATTAGTTAGCCATGGATATAAGGCAGTGGTTGGACACACCTTTAATCCCAGGATTTAGGAAACAAAGACAGATGTGTCTCTGTGACTCCAAGACCACTCTGGCTACACAGGAGTGAATCAGTCTAAAAGAGAAACAGAACCCACACCTTTAATCCCAGCACTAGAGAGTATATAAGGATCTCAGTGCAGTCTAAGATTCTGAGGCTTGGTGGAGATCAGTGCAGTCTGGAGATGCACTCTGAGGACAGGATTGCACCTTCTGTCTGAGCATTAATATAGGTGAGAATTCTCTAGTGACTGTCTGCTTTGCTTCCATGATCTTCCACTTGAACCCCAATATCTGTCTCTGGGTTATTATTATTCATGTCATACATCATCATGTGTATACTAGAAGTTAGTAAGTTGTATAGCAAAAGAATATTGTCTCCTTTATAGTTTTTATGTTATTAACTTAGTAGAGTTTCAAATTTCTTATAGATTCTAGCTTTTTATACCATACTTATTACCTTATATCCTTTGTCATTTAAATCTTGGCTTTGGTATATTTTTTCTCATCAGAGTTTGTAATGTTTATGTTGTTAGAATCTTTAGTACTACTTATTTCAATATTTATCTATTTGTTTACTTTTCATTTGAGAAAGCCTGTTCCTCTACAGGATTTTAAACAGTATATTTTTCCAGTACTCTGAAGGATCTTGGAGAAGAGTCTTCCAGGATGAATGAATGACAATTTTGTGCAAAAAGTGTAGAGGAAATGGTTCTGGTTTGTTTAAGGAATAGGCAGGAGAAACAATGGGTCAGAGAAGGAAGAATGAGGAAGAGACTGTGGGAGTTTGGAGAATGATGGGTGTTTCCTGTATTGAATCTTTTTTTTTGCTTGCCACATTAGCGTTACTGTGTCATAATGGCCCAACTGTGATTTAGAAACACACAAGTACCTGTGTTTAAAAAGCTAAAGCCTTCTGGGTTTCGTGCCACACACCTTTAATCTCAGTACCAGGGAGGCAGAGGCAGGTGAATGTCTAGAAGTTTGAGGCCAGCCTGGTCTACATAGGGAATCTTCTGGCCAGCCAAGGCTACATAGTGAAATCTTGTTTCAAAAGAAAAAAAGCTAAAGTGAATGGGAATGTTGCATTGTGCTCTTAAAATTACTTCCTGTTGTCTGGGAGTGACAGCATCTCTAGCAGAGCCTGAAAAGAAAAAGAAATGGGATAATTGTCAAGTCCTGGGAGAGCTAGCTGTATCATTTGTTGCCCATTCTCTGTGTAATGGGAAAACTCAGGGCTTATCTCAAGTCCTGGCTGGAGTAGCCTGTGAGGTTACCATCTCAGGGAGCCACCTGGAAATTGTCCAAAGCAGTTTGTAGTCTAAACCCCATCTGTGGGTGGTGCTTGTCAGCTTAGTGGCATTCCCACTGTCCTGGTGGAAGTATCATTGTGGGACCCCATCATCCTTTTAGAGACTTATTAGGTCCCTATTAGACATGGTCATGGTTTACTGTGGAAAAACATTTTGAATGCCATATACAGTGGATCTTGAAGAGGTTAAAGGAGCATAATTTGTTATGTCCATCCAGATAATTTTGTAATGTAATGGCGAGATTGGTACTCAGAAACAAGCTATTGAGTCCATGTAGCGAATGTATCTATATATGAGTATGTGTGTGCATGTACAAACTGTGGGTGCATTTAGTGTTCCTATATTGTAGACATATTTAGTACTCATCACTGATGTCGGGTGACCTATCCGAGGTCACCCTAGAAAACACTTGATTCTCCCTTTTATGGCAACATCAATGTCTGTAGCTCTTCAACTGTTTCTGGAGCTTTGTAAGATTTCCCCATCTTCATTGGCATGTAGGCTGGAGGTATAATATTTACACTATCGTTAAAAAAGAAGATATTGGGATAAGGAGAAGAGCAGGAAGGCTAACTTTCTGCTCCCTGGGAAAGAGGCCACCAGAGCTGTTTCCTCTGAAAACAAAATGCACCCATGATGAAGAACCAAGCAGAAACAGCAGCGTGTCTCTGTTTCCATTTAAGTATGGAGACAGGTCACTCATGTTAAGTCTCATCTGCCATGTGCAGCCTTAACTGATGTGTGTGTGTGTGTGTGTGTGTGTGTGAGTGAGAGAGAGAGAGAGAGAGAGAGAGAGAGAGCAGACAGACAGACAGACAGACAGACAGAGAGAACACAGAGAATGCATATGGGGTAGGAGGTGTGTGTGTGTGTTTGTGTATGTGTGTGTGAGAGAGAGCACATGGGTAGGGGTGAGGACGTGTGGTGGGAGTGGGTACCTGGAGATCAGAAGACGGCTTTGTGCAATTGATTCTCTCCTTCTTCCCTGCGGGATTTGGGAATCAATTTCAGAACAGAATTAGAAGTCAAGAATCTTGATTCTAAATGACATACTGTTTGAAGTGCCTTAGTACATTAAAGTAGGGCTTATCAGCCCATGGCCTGCAGGGTGCATGCATACCACTGAAGAGTAGTTAGTGAAAACATGAGATTTATTTGTAGGAAGAGACTTCAGGACTGCGCCACTACCCATGTCCACTTTGGGCATGGCTAGAAGAGAGTACAGAGGTGGTAATAAAGGCGATGCAGGAGAGACTCATGATCTCTTTTTAGCTTCCGGTTCTGTGGCAAAAGCTGCTGACTCACCTTGGTTGCCCGTTTTCTCTTGTAAGTAATTTCTACAATAAATACTTACCTATACCCTCATCAAGTGTGTTGTTTATTGCTACAGATTTGGGTGTGACTAGAGACACAGTTCAGCACATTTTATTACCACATCTGTATGCGCCTCTAGCCACGCCCAAAATGGGCATAACTAGTGGTGCAGTCCTAAAGTCTCTGCCTACATTTATTTGCAATCTTTATTTATTTTAACAATTACACAGTTTTCAAACATGATCTCTCTGTGGGAAACTATTGTGTCACAGTGTCACATGGTTGGACATACTGATGACTCGCCTGTGTGCCTGCAGCTGTTCTGAGTAACCTGGCCACTATCCACAGTGAGTTTCTGTGTACTGGATGCAGGGGACTCAGTGTCTGGTGGTTTTCCTGATTCTCTGTAGAACTCATGTGCCTTAGCTTTCAGTGGTGGGTGCTGAAGTCCTTCTTCCTGACTGAATTACTCTGAAATAGCTTTAGCATTTCCGTTTTAATGTCCTGATATAGCACAAAGGGTTTTGGGATACCTGGATTTTATTCCCACATTTGCCCCTTATTAGTTATACGCCCTTTATAAATCATAAACTTGTAGACTGTATAATAATCGTGAAGCAGCCCTGAAGTGTCATGTTCTTACACTAAAAAATGGAGAAGTTAGGATCCTACCCTTGTCTCCTCTGTTGACTTGTGTATGATCCTGAAGTGTGGGAAACAAATTTTCTGGTCCATATCAGACACATGATACCATCTCATTGTTACCTTCATACCTCATGCCATGCAAATTATACATCTCCATCTTTCTCTGTTGGCGTCTTTCTTATAGTATGGTTGATGGGAACTGCACCAAGGACTGTAGGTTGGGGCAGCTGTGCTATGACCTTATATAAATGGAAGATCATGTTCCTATTTCACTTCAGCTATTTTTTTCTAAATGCCACTATTCCTAGGACTTAGTAGCTGCAATATTTCAAAATGTCTTTGAAGCCAACCCTTTGCCTCTGGAATAGACTGTTCCAGGCTCTTTACTATTCAATATCTTCTGGGACAGAGATTTCACAACCTGTCTCTCACCTTGAGGATGTTCTTATAACTAATATAAATCTTGCTTTCTGCAATTTCAGTTGAATTTATATCATTTTTCTTTTCTCTGTAGAGATGAGAACAGCCCTAAACCAGAGGTGATGCATTCTCATGAGGGCCAGTACTGAACGTTGTAGAAAAATCGTTTTCAGTCCAGCCTCCATTTCTCTACCATTCTGACATTTGATTCATGTCTCAGAAGGTGCCGATTTAAAAGTCCAAATGAAATAATAGTTTCTATCTACTATCTGTACTAATGAAATCATTTGCTCTTAAAATAAAATGAGGTATGAAAATTTAAAAGTGAGTTCTTGTGGGGAGGAAGAGGGATATGTTGGTCTCTGATCCTGTTTGTAAGAAATGTGTTGTAAGAAAAGTGGTAGTACATATCTTCAATCCCAGCCCTTGGGAGGCAGAGGCAGGTGGATCTCTGTGAGTTCCAGACCAACCTGGTGTACAAAAACGAGTTCCAGGACAACCAGAGCTATACACAAGAGAAACTCTGTCTCAAAGAACTTAAGAAAGAAAGAAAGAAAGAAAGAAAGGGAGAAAGAAGATAAAAGAAAAAGAAAAATCTGTTGGCTGAGTTCTTAAAAGGGGCTGGTGTGGCTCTCTCTCTGTTGACCCTCAGAACCTGCCAGTGCTAACATTGCTGTCCAACTTCTGAAGTCTCTGAAGATAAGAGACCCCTCTAAAGTAAATAAATAAAATAGAAGACTGTGTTCTCAAAATGGATTTGGGATATTTAACCAAACTTACTTCTTACTTCATATAGCTATAGTCACAAGAATGGGTTTGGCTGTAGATTTTATTCCTTTTTTTAATGATCATAGTAAGTGATTGATTGAATCATTAAAAATTGTGAGACAAGAAATCTGTTTCTTGGAGCAAGCTGTCCAGAAGTGGATTTCAATGTTTATGGTCAGATGGCTTAGTCCTCAGCTAAGAATTGTGCTGAATGTGGTGAGGAAAAATACACAAACCGTGTCCACGAGGAGCCTATGGTTGGGCTGAGAAGGACACTGTGAACTAGCTGCTGCGAGTCACTTCTAACAGTGCATAGAAAGACATTAAATGGAAATTTAAATTTGCATCTTAAAAGATTTCACAGAAAAGTCTTATATATATATATATATATATAATTGCATACATGTTAAATTTACTGAGCCCCTAAAATTTGTATTCATTTGCTTCATTCTGATTTCTGTATTTTCCTTTTGAAGGTTCAGCAGTTTTCTGAAAAATCATTCCTTTTAAAGATTCTGAAAACCCGTGAAAATGCACTAGAGAGACAGTGTGGTGAAATTATGAACCAGAGAGACACACTGTTCCAATCCTTCGTAAGTTGCTAGCCACCTAGAAACATCCAAGTCAGCAACTGTGTCAAAAGCATTTAAATATATACAGCTTTACTTTGAGACAATTGTATGTATGAATATCAGCTGACAGTATTGCTCAAATAAAAAATATTAAGGGCTGTTTAAAACTGACTGAGAGAGCAATACCGTTTGAGAGAGTTGTTCTGGCAAGGATATACTACAGTTGCAGTGAGCCTAAAAGAAAGAATGTCACTGTTTTCAATGACTCTGGTGTTGAGACCCAGTTACAATGCTCTGGAAAAACAGAGAGGTTTATACTTTCAGGCATATTTATGAGTATGAATGAAAATATATTGTTTATCTTTTATCTTAAGTCAAATTCAACAAGCTGAGCAGTAGTTGTTTTGGAGGTGTGACTAGTCATCAGTTGACATTTCAAAGAAATTCATTTAGGCCAGCAAGAGGGATCAGTAAAGGCATTTTCCACCAAGTCTGATGACCTTTCAACCTCTGGAACCAACATGGTGGAAGGAGAACTGACTCCTGCAAGTTGTCCTCTAATCTTCACATGTATGTGATGACATGTACATACCCACACTCATACACAAACACACACACAGTAACACACACACACAATGAATAAATAAATAAATGGAAAATTTTGTAAGATATATGTAAGAATAAAAATACAGCTCATGACATGACCAGCTTCTAAAAGTGATTCCACATAGTTGTCATGCCATCCAAAAAATAAAAATACAGAAGACTAATGTTTCTCGTGCTGTCAGGAAATTAGATTTTTGTACTGTCCAAAGATTTAAATTCATATTTTCATGCACTGTGGTTATTTGATTTGCAACATAAAAGCTTATTTAGAACTTACTTTGAAATGATTGCATAATTTGCCTTCAGATAACAGTTTTCTTTTTCCTATAAAGCAGCCATTGTTCCTTTGAGTAAAGGTTGTAATTTTCACATTTCACTATTACTACTCCACCTAATTGTACATTATATTGACAAAGTAGCATATATGATTGTAAAGTAAATTCACAGACACAAGGATAATGATTAATGTAAGAATTTCTACTTCACCAACTCTCCGAATCTGTAAGGATAAAACTTCCACATAAAAGTTGTTGTATAGCAGCCTCCATCCTTAAACATGTTTACTTGGTCAGCACAGGGTGTCTGTGGTGATGCAGGAAGCAGAGCTGATGATACTTCAAATTGTTGTATTTTAAGTCACCGAAGAATAGTGCAGCCAGCATGTATGTTTGGTCACCTTTTTCTGCTTCTCAGGAGGCCACAAAGAAAAAGGTGACAGAGGAAGAAGAAAAATTTATCAAGGAAATTGCAGACTTCAATGATGAGTATGAAATAACCAAGAAAAGAGACGTTTTGATGAAAGAAAATATCAAGATGGAAATATCTGACTTGGAAAAGCAGGCAGATGTCTTGAGAGGAGGTACTG
Organism: Mesocricetus auratus; assembly: GCF_017639785.1. Taxonomy (NCBI): domain Eukaryota; kingdom Metazoa; phylum Chordata; class Mammalia; order Rodentia; family Cricetidae; genus Mesocricetus; species Mesocricetus auratus. The sequence continues at coordinate 2,731,250 of NW_024429182.1, read as the reverse complement.
GAATAGCTGTGCTCCTTTGATTATCATTAGTGAATACATGGTGTCATTTGCTTGTTCACTTGTCTGTTTGTGAGACAGTATTTTACCATCTAGCACAAACTGGCTTGGAACTTAATGTGTAGCCCAGGCTGGCCTCAGACTTGGTATGATCCCCTTGTCTCAGTTCTCCAAGCGCTGAGGTTTAAAGTGTCCACCACCATGCCTGTTACAGTGAGCCACTTTGAATGAATGCGTCAACTCTGTATGAAGGTAAATTCCAGCATTACATAGTTAACTTTTTTACTTAGTGAATGTATATGACCATGCTGACTGTTTATTTCACATTACTCAGAAGTATATTGTGAACTGAGCCTTTGGTCATCCATCTGATGTGAATGTCAGTTTAGTATGTCATGTGACTGTTAGGTCTTGTTGTAGGTCCCAGGGATGTGGAATTTAAATGTGTAAGGAACAAATGTACAAGCCATGTGATGAGTTAGAACTGATGCTATGAATCGCATTTGCTCATCCAGCCTGTGTAAAGTGGGAAGTGCTTGCACAGACAGAGGTGGAGAGTGTGTCACCTCATGCATGTCTGTGTGCGTGATACTGTAATCTGATACAATGATTAAGTAAAGTCATTGCCAAAGAGAGGGGGCTGAAGGAGCTTTTTAGGGAAATAGCAGGACTTTAATACCCATAGAAACAGGGAATGTCAAGGACACCCGTTCCCAGAGGCTCTATTCCACCAAGAAACTTGGTTTCTCTTCCTCCCAGTCAGGCCCAGTCGCAGTTGAGACTCCTTGATTGCCACGCCCCTGTAGTTAATTCCTTGAGTACATTTCCTCTGAATCTGAAAACCTCACAGTAAAGCAAATGCTCATTTCTCAGATCGTCAGTGTACCCTGGTAAGATCAGAAAGGGGAAAGCTGTGGATACCATCGCCCCACTGTAGTTCACAAGTGCAGTTACAGAGGCACCGGGCATTCCTGGTTAGGACCTGGGCGTGCTCCTGCCTCCTGTGGTCACCATGCTGGTGCTGGCTCCTCCCTGTGACCTCCATCCTGAGGCATCCTTTTTTGTGAGAGGTGTCTTGTGCTTGCAGCCCCTCCTTATTAAAGCTGCTTCTGCTCTACAGGACCTCAGGCATTCAAGGGCCTTTTTGCCATCTCTTAGCATTACTGAAATTATGGAAATAGTTCTCTTAAAGACTTCGTGACTCTTAGATGAGTCTAATTGAGGTTAATTCCACTAGAAAAAAAGCTGTAACTACAAATTTTTTTCTGAGATCAGACTTTGTTTTGGTTTCTGCTGAAACAGTAAAAGACAATACTAAGTGTTCTTTTTTATTCTTCTCTTTTATGGAAAATACATTATTTTCTCATACAATATATCTTGATTACAATTTCCACTCCCTCTACTCCTGGCCCTCAAGCTTAACCGATTTTCAGAGGCATCATGTTAGGTTTCTCTCAGATCAAAACAGTTTTAAGTTTATGTACTGTGTTTTATATTTAGATGGTGATTTCCTAGCCTTGCTGGGGGTTTATCTTCAGTAGCAGATGTGTATTTTACTTCCTGAAACAGCTAGTAAGAAAAAGCAAAGGCGCAGTGCCAGGACACCATGTGAATTAAAGGTGATCTTAAAACACTAGTACAATCTGAACACAAATATGAGAGGAAGAACAGACCACTAAAGCAAATAATAACACAGTAGTTTGTCCGTGTCAATAACTAACACTAAGTGGTCAGCCACTCACTACAATTAGAAGGCAGAGCTGATCAGAATGACACACACACCCCTCCCAGCGCTATGGGAGAGGCTCGGCAGTGAAGAGCAGACAGCACTCTTGATGGACACCCAGGTTCCATTCCAAGCACCCACATCCCACAGATGACAGCTGCCTGTGACTCTGGCTCTGACGTCCTTGAACATAATGCACATACACAGACTTGCACATACACACGTAGCTAATAGCAATAAAGCATTTTAAAAGGAAGCTAATGAAAAAGATACTCTGTGTGCAACAACCATAAAAGTCAACATTTTTATTGATATCAGATACAATTTAATAAAATGCTGTCACTGAAATTAAAGAGAATTTTATATTGAAAAGTTTAATTTTCAGTTAGGAATATTGGAATAATGCATATTGTATTTTCTCAGCATTAATGAGTAACTAAAAAAAAGTAACAAGCAAAAACCTATCCAGCAAAATCTAAACATTTGGAAATTAAATGGCACATTTATTTAAAAAACTCATAGTCAAAGGGGAAATTAAAATAATTGAATTATAATATAAATTCAACATACTAAAATTTTGTAGTTTAGGCAGTATTTATTTGGGGGTTTATAAGTGGCTTTAATGCTTATGCTACTTTAAATAAAATAATGGCAGAAGGTTGATGTGTTTCACATGAAAAAGATCCTAAAAAGTAGTGCCAATAAATTCACACGAAAGAGGAAGATGAGTCTGAAAATTAAAGCAGAAAGCAAGGAAAAGCTGGAGAAGGAAGAGACAGTGTCTTTCCCCATGCTGTGACACACTGAGCGTCAGGAAAGCACGTGCTCAGCTGAGCAGTCACCCTCTAGGACTTGAGCCCAGACTCCAGAGTATTCCCGGGGAAATGGTGTCTTACAAAGGAATGGCAGCTCCACAGGTGAAACCATGGCCCCTCAGTAAGTAAGCTAGAGCTGTGGGACATCTGTTGCAGAGGTGACCCTGTAGCCTGTCATACACCATGTTACAAATTAACTTGAGGGGCTACAGACATGTCTCCACACTCAAGAGCAATGCTCGGCTTCAGAGGACTGGAATTTAGTTCCAGGCACCCATGTTGGACAGCTTGCAGCTACCTGTAACTCCATCTGCACGACATCCGATGCCCTGTTCTGCCTCAGTGGATACCTGTCCACACACGGCATATACTCATTCAGACATAAACACATACTCATAAACTTATACCTAAACGTTAAAACAGCAGTTGGGAATCTCCTGAGGAAAACAGAAACACGGTGAGGACATCAGGACTGGAGGGATGGCTCAGCAGTTAGGACTGCTGGTTCCTCCCGCTGAGGACCTCAGTTTTGTTCTCAGCATCCACAGCAGGTGACTCACAACTGCCTACAGCTCTAGTTTCATTTGTTCTGATAATGCACCGGTTTGCACACAGTTCACATAAACTCAGGCACACATAAATATACATAAATGATAAATACATCTACAAATATTGTCACCATTTTCAAATGAGCAGATTTCTTAGATGGAAACTAGAAATGTGAACCATAAGAGGAAAATACACCCTGGTAATAAACTAAACTGTAAAATGCTAGGAAAATGAAGACAGGCTATGGACTGGAGAGAACATTTGTGATGTGTACATGGGATGTTACTCAGAAAATAATGACTTCTCAAACTTCAAATTGAGAAGGCAACAAGACCAGTTATAGCAGGGAGATTTGAGCTTAGCAGTACAGTGCTGGTGACCAGTAAACACACTGGAAAGGTACTCAGTATTTTTATTCATGAGGAAGACACAAAGTAAAATATAAGCGAGCTGTCATTGTGCATTCATTTAATCAAAATTAAACAGATCAGGCACCATTGTGACCTCTAGTGATCTAAAGGGATGACACCAATTGGCAAGCTAAGCAATAGTGTAGAGACCACCCCGAATGCCCATTCCTGATAATGAACTTGATGTTTATAACCATCCTGGAGCCTTCATCCAGTGACTGATGGAAGCAGAGGCAAACACCCACAGTTAAACACTGAACTGAACCCAAGGAACCCAGCGACAGAGAGAGAGGAGCGATGAGGAAATTGGCAAAGAATGGGCTGGCAAAACCAGCAGAGACAGCTGATCTGAACAGGCGAGAGCTCTTGGACCCCAGACCGACAGCTGGGAGGCCAGCATGGGACTGATCCAGACCCCTGAATGTGAGAGTCAGTGAGGAGGCCTAGGCAACCTATAGGGTCCTGAGCAGTGGATCAGTGTTTATCCCTCGAATACTAATAGACATCATGTGTCCATAACACAAAGAGGGTTGCTCTCTCGACCTGGACTCTTAGGGGAATGCCTGGACCCTATCCTGAGTGAAATGACAGACTCTAGATATCCCCTATGTGGAAGGAATTGCCAATAGGGTGGGAGGACAGGGGGGATGGGGGTTGCGGGAGGAGGGAAGGGAGAGGGAACTGGGATTGACATGTAAAACAAGCTATTTAAAAATTAAAATAAAAAATTAAACAGACTGGGGGAATGGGATGCTCTCTCAACTCAGATACACAGAAGAGGGTCTAGGCCCCCCAAATGATGTGACAGACTTTGAGGATCCCCCAGGGAAGGACTCACCCTTCCTGGGGAGTGGGTGGGGGTGGGCTGGGGGAGTCAGTGGGGTGCATGGGAGGAAGGGAGTGAGAGGAAACTGGGATTGACATGTGAAATAAAATTGTTTCTAAATTAAATAAATTTAAAAATTAAACAGACTTCCCAAGTCAGGTGTTGAGAAAAATGAAGAACATTTGAAACCCATGTAGTAGTAATAAAAATAGAAAATAAAAGGTAAAATTTCTCTCAAGAATTATTTGGAAATTTCTTAAAAGTTAAGTATACATTTATCATATACTCACTACAATTAGATGCTCATATGTTCAACCATCCCTACATCTCTGGAATGAAATCCACTTGATCATGATGGATGATCTTTTTGATATGTTCCTGGACTTGTTTTGCAAGTATTTTATTGAATTTTTTGGCATCAGTGTTATGAGGGATATTGGTCTGTAGTTCTCTTTGTTTGAATCTTTGTGTGGTTTGGTTATCAGGGTGACTGCATAAAGTGAATTCCGTAATGTTCTTTCTGTTTCTATTTTGTGGACTAGTTTGAGGAGTATTGATATTAGCTGTTCTTTGAAAGTCAGGTAGAATTCTGTGCTAAAACTGTCTGGCCATGGGCTTTATTTGGTTGGAAGACTTTTAATGACTATTTCTATTTCCTTGATGGTTCTAGGTATATTTAAGTTATTTATCTCATGTTGATTTAAGTTTGGTAAGTTGTGTCTATCAAGAAAATTTCTCATTTCTTTTAGATTTTCTGATTTTTTTTTGGTTTTTCGAGACAGGGTTTCTCTGTGGCTTTGGAGGCTGTCCTGGAACTTGCTCTGTAGACCAGGCTGGACTCGAACTCACAGAGATCCACCTGCCTCTGCCTCCCGAGTGCTGGGATTAAAGGCGTGCACCACCAACGCCCGGCATTGTGGAGTACAGGTTTTTGAAGTATGATGTAAAGATTTTCTTGATTTCCTCTGTGTCTGTTGTTAACATTCACCTTTTATTTCTTATTTTGTTAATTTGGATATTCTGTCTTTGCCCATTAGTTTAGGGTAAGGGTTTGTCTATCTTGCTAATTTTCTCAAAGAAACAACTGTTTGTTTCATTGATTCTTTATATTTTTCTGGGTTTGTTTGTTTTGTTGCTTTTTTTGTGACTTCAGCCTTCAGTTTGATTATGTCCTGCCACTTAACCCATGGTGGTCTGATAGAAGCAGGGGTTATTTCAGTTCTCTTTTATCTGTTGAGACTTACTGTGTGACCAAGTATGTGGTCACTTTTGAAAAATATTCTGTCAGGTTCTGAGAAGAAAGTATATTTATTTTGTGTTTGGGTGAAATATTCTGTAGATGTCTGCTAGATCCATTTGGTTCATAACATCTCTTAGATCCAGTATTTATCTGTTTAATTTTTGTCTGTATTATCTGCCCCTGATAAGAGTGGGGTATTGAAGTCTCCTACTATCAATATGTGAGGGTCAATGTCTAATTTTAGCTTTAGTAATGTTTATTTTATATACTGGTTGCCCTTTTGTTTGGGACATAGATGTTCAGAACTGAGACTTTATTTTGGTGAATTTGCCTTTGTTGAGTATGTAGTGTACTTCCCAATCTCTTTTGATTATCTTTGGTTGGAAGCTTATTTTTGTTATGTAACTGCTACATCAGCTTGCTTCTTGGGTTCATTTGCTCGGGGAAAAATCCAACCCTTTATTCTGTGATAATGTCTGTCCTTGATGTTGAGGTGTATTTCTTGATTCTTGTATGCAGTAAAAGGATGGATCCTGCTTTTTTCATCCATTCTGTTAGCCTATTTACTTATGAATTGAATCCATTGATATTGACAGATATTAATGACTAATGATTGTTATTAATTCCTGCTATTTTGGTAGTGGTAGTGGTAGTGGTAGGTGTGAGTGTGCGTGTGTGTGTCTGTGTGTGCACATCTTTTGATTTTGCTGGTGTGAGATTATTTATTCCCTGTATTTTATGGGTGTAATTAATCTCTTTAGGTTGGAATTTTCCTTCTAGCACTTTCTGTAGGACTCGATTTGTGGGTAGATATTGTTTAAATTTGACTTTGTCATGGAATATCTTGTTTTCTCCATGTATAGCAATTGAAAGTTTTGCTGGGTATAATAGTTCAGACTGGTATCTGTGGGCTCTTAGAGTCTGCAAGACATCTTACCAGGCCCTTTTCCCTTTTTGAGTCTCCATCGAAAAGTCGGGTGTACTTCTAGTAGGTCTACCTTTATATGTTACTTAGCCTTTTTCCCTTGCAGCTTTTAATATTTTCTTTGTTCTGTATTAAGTGTTTTCATTTTTTTTATGACAGGGGGACTTTCTTTTCTGTCCTAACCCATTTGTTTCTTTAAACTTCTTGTGCCTTTAAAGGCATCTCCTTCTGTAGGTTAGTCACGTTTTCTTCTATGAGTCTGTTAAACATATTTTCTGGGCCTGTGAGCTTTGTTTCTTCTCCCTCTTGTATTCCTATTGTTCTTAGGTTTAGTTTTGCGCAGTGCCCCAGGTGTCCTGGATCTCTGTGTGGTGTCGTCTACCCCTGAGACCCTGTTCTCTCTTCCATCTCTTGTGTTCTGTTGGTGACACTTGCATCTGTAGTTCTGGTTCACTTACCTATATTTCCATCCTAGGGTTCCCTCAGTTTGTGTCTTCTATATTTTTTCTCTTTCCATTTTCAGGTCTTGAACAGTTTTATTCATTTTCTTCACTGTATTTTTCCTTGATTTCTTTAAGGTATTTGTTTATTTCCTCTTAAAGGACCCCTATCATCTTCACAAGATTGGATTTAAGGTCATTTTCTTGTGCTTCCACTGTGTTGAAATACCCAGGGCTTGCTGCATTAGGATAGCTGGGCTCTGGTGGTGTCCTGTTGCCCTGGGTGCTGGTGATTGTGTTCTCATGCTGGCCACTAGTCCTCTGGGTTTGCGGTTATAATCAGTTTAGGTGCTGGTTTCTGAGTCTCTGTTTTGTTGTTTGGATGTCCCCCCCGCCTTCTGTTTCCTCTCTGGTATTCTGGCCTGGGTGGTCTGTGGTTATGGTGACCAGCAAGTCCTCAGGTCCAGTAGTGTGTCTCTGCTGGTGCAATGATGGCCTGCTTGGCTCTGGGGTTTGGGGTGCTTGCTTTGCTTCTGAGTTTCTGGGGTTCTGGTAACTGGCATGGCCTCTGGGTTTCTGGATACCTCTATGGTCCCTGAGGTTCCTAGGGTTCCTAATATCTTCATGGCCTCCAGTATAGTGGGTGTCTTCTGGGGTTCCTAGTACCTTGGTGGCCTTCAGTATAGCAGGAGTCTTCTGGGTTTTGAACCTGGATATGGAGCCCAGGGAGGAAGTTCTGGGCAGACTCTTGGGTTCCTAGTACCAGTATGGTTTCTGGTAGAGCAAGAGTCTTTTGCTAGTGGTTATGGACCAGAATATTGAGCCCCAGGGAGGGGTGCTATTGGGGACTGCTGGGCAGGGCTTAAGGGGTGTTAGCAGGCTGTAGGCCAGGGCTTAACTCAGGTTCCTAGTACTGGTATGGCCTCCAGTAGAGAGCCTCTGCTGGATTTATAGAGTAATGGATTTTACTAACAAATCATCCTGTTATTAACCTTAATATGAGCTTGTAGTCTTCTACTGTGTTACTAAATTCTATTTGGCATTCTTTTATTTTAAAATTTTGAATCTTAGCAAGGCAAATAAACTGGTCTTTCAGAATCCAACCACATTGATAAAGTCTTGACAATTAAAATTTATTGCTTTTGTCAAATTGAAATAAAATAAAATCTGTAAAATGAAAAAAATTGAATCTTTTAAAGTGAGATTAATGTATGTTTGTGCCTGTGAACACTATATATTTAACCAGAAACTATGGACAGTAGTTTCTCTGGTTGTTCTCTGGTTTCAGCAATACACATATATTCATACACACTCATAAATAAAAGTAAACCAAGGAAGATGTCTGGCAGAGAAAGGAGATACTCGAGTAGAAGGATATAATAATAACAACCAGAAGTAAAACAAAATGGAGATTATTCAAAACTCAGTGAGTTTGTCAGGCTCATCACTGTTACAGGATAGATAAAAGGAAGATTGAAAGCAGAGGCAGCCAAGGGCAGATAGAAGAGTGGGGAGAGAAAAGTGTCTGGGTAACAAATGTGGTGGCACAAATTAAAAGCAGGAATGGAAGAGCAAACCCTGACGAGCCCAAAGACAGTGGGCGTGAAAGCTGCCCTGGTGTCTCCACTGTTTGCTCCAAGCTGAACAGTTCCTTTCTCTACAGTGTGCATGGCCCCTAGAAATGTCTCGCGTGAATCTGAAAGAACAGAACCACATGTAATTCCAGTTGCAGGGATCCACCACCTTTGGCCTCTGAGGGCATTTGTGCCTACACGTGGTGCACACACATACACATAAGGTGGGTAGGTAGATAGACAAATGGATGGACAGACAGACAAATCATTCTGATAGCTACTGAGAGCATTCTTAAGAGAAGGAGGAACCCAAACAGGGAGATGTAGAGTGAGCAGGAGAGAGCAGCAGGGATCTAGGCAAGAGATGTTGCAATCGGAATAGGGTTATAGCAACAGAGCGTCAACAGTGTTGATTCTGGATCTATTGTGACGATCCATGTGATAGAGAAGAGATGTTACAGCCAGCATTTGCAGCCTGAGTAATTAGGAATGTGGAATGATTGGTGTTTGATGTATATATTTGTGGAAGTATATTTATTTCAAACATTTGAAAATGTATATGTTCATCATTTGACTTCAGAATAATAGCTTCCATGATTGTCATAACAGTTTTCTCCAAGTATTTCTTGTGTGCACTTCTCTCAATTGCTGAATCAGTTTTTTCCTGGATAGGAAATAAGATATGTATTTCACTTTGACTGTGCCTAATAATCTATTATTAATTAGTCTATTAATGATTTGTATTAGACATATGGGCAAACATTCTTGTTAAAAATGAGAATGAAATTTGCTGATCTTAGTTTGGTTTAGTATTTATAGCCATAAAACCTAGAGAGGCATGCTATGGATAATCCTTCTGTATGCTGTGAATATGTGTTGCTCTCGATGGTTGATAATAACAGCTGATTCTGCCTATAGCCAAGCAGAATAATGCTGGGTGGGAAAGCCAAAAGGAGAAGGAAGGGTGGAGAAGGAGAGACGCCATCCAGGTGTCCAAGGAACAGAGTCAGAAAACCAGTAAGTCACAGGCCACATGGTGACACATAGATTAATAGAAATGGGTGAATTTAAATGTAAGAGCTAGTTAGGAATAGGCCTGACCTAATAGGTCAAACATTTTGTAATTAATATTAAGCCTCTGAGTGATTATTTAGAAGGGGCTGTGGGATGGGACAGGACAGAGAAACCTGCATTCACAGAGGCAGGCGAACTTGGGAGTTAGAGCCAGTCTGGTCTACACAGCAAGTTTCAGATTAGCCTGTGCTACATAGTGAGACCCTGTTTCAAAATCCACCACCACCAACAAAACCCAGAAAAACAAAAAACATCATAGTTGTTGATGGAAGCTTTGAACTTTCAGGCCAAGGAAGAAACTAAGTGATTACTCTATCAGGTGTAACTCAGTTAAACCTGTAAATTAAAATATAAAAGGAGACAGTATAAAGATGGTGAGGAAAGCTTACCCTAAAACACAGGGTTTAATTCTTTGGATTCTGGGAGCTTCGTTGGGAAGCAGTACATTTGTTTTCTTTTGTCCTTTAAGAAGCAGTCTTCCAGAGACAGGAGCCATGGCCAGATATCAAGATGGTGAGCTATCAAGATGGGTGGATTTCTCTCTTCAGACCTGAGACTAAAGCCTATCAGGGCCTTTCCCTGTCAGGAGGGCTCCCGGCCTGTGGGCCTGTTGGCCATGTTTGAGGCCAGACCACGGACGTGCTTACCCCAAAGTTGTGGACCTATCTGCCACCGTGTCTGTTTGCGAGGAAGACACATGGACTCTTAAAACCCCTGTCCATCAAGGAAGAGCATTGCACCAGATCTTCCTTTCTGGTTGTCTGCATTTCCTCACACCTATTTTTTCACTGCAAACACAATAAAACTTTAAAGTATTTAGCCTAGAGACGGAGGATCCTGTCTCGGGAATATTTAAATCTGAAATTTCTCCATCGTTCTTGTTTAAGCATTATGAAGCTGTTGTGGGACAATGCTGAAAGAGGCTGCAGTGTCTTTCTTCTCTTAAGAGTCGTTGGTGTCCTGGAGTCATCACTTAGCAATTAGCGTGCTCCTGTATTTTTTCATTATGAAAGAAGCAGAGGATAGCTGTGAGGCTGTTGATTTCCTTTCCACAGAAATTTTGCTTAATTAAAGAGCAGAAAGAAATATTTCAAACAGGATAGTTTTATTTTACTTGGTGTGTTTATCTCTAAGTGTCTATGTGCCACACGCGTTCAGGAGCCAGAAGAGGTCAGAAGTGGGGTCAGATCCCTGGAACTGGAGTCACAGATGGTCATGAGCTGGGAACCAGACATGGGTCCTATGAAACAGCGAGTGTTGTTAGCCCCTGAGCCATCTCCTCTGGTAGAAACAAATAGTTAATGCCAATTACTAAATTGAGTTGCACATGCTTTCTCATGGACTGTTTTGTGCTGTGCATATGCTGTGCCAGAAACAAGAGCTGAGGTTGCAGGATGGCCGAGGTCATGTTCCGAGGCGCTTGCAATGTGGTGTAGAAGAGATCCGAGAAAGGGTGATAGGAATGCTGTGTAGTTAACTTCCACTGGTGATTGCAAAAGAGCAGTTTCATAGAATCTCCCTCCTATCACAAACAGCTGGGTGACTGGGAAAAAAATAATGTGAAAACACGATTTTAGACATTCAGAACAAGAAATGTTCAGGGTTGTGATCCTGCAGAGATCACAGCTGAGAGAAGAAATCCATTGGAACAGCTGAGACCGTGCAGCCTCACAGACTATTCTATAGCCAGGATTTGGCCATGGTTCTGGGTTTCCTCAGAATCTCCTTGGGGTTGACAACATTCTCAAATAGCAGGGGGCAGTTTGGAGAGAACTACAACCAAATTCCCAAATATCATTTATAAATGTTTGTTTTAATTGAGATATAGTTGGTTATAAATGATTAATGATCACAGTCAATCTCTTTCTAAAGAAAAAAGGGAATATGATAAAGAAATGAATACCTTGCATTGGTGTGGATTTTGGTTTATTGATACGAATTTAAGGCCAATTTTGTTATATGTATATTTCTACTTTTGCTTAGGTATTGTGTTTATATAGCTCCTTCGAAAATGTGTAATTAAATACAGATTATAGTCACTTATAATAGTTAAAACTTGTAGTCAGGTTATTAGCTAGGTCTTCTAGATATACAGAGATATATTTCAAATGGATAGGTATTCTTCAAAACTTTCAAAGACCTATTGTATTTAAAATTGTTTATTAGTGTTTATCATGACAATGAGACACACTGTTCTGGAAACACCAATTATATCAGAGAGGAAGATGGGCATTGAAGAAACTCATTATGAAGTTTTCTTTCAGTGTGGCAAAACTGGCCTGTTGGGTAAAGAACTGCCCTTGCCTCAACTGCTGACAGTAAGCACAGTGTCCAAACTGGACAAGCAGGTTACAAGGAAAAGTGACTGCTGAACTTGACAAGGGACAGAATGGTCTTTCAAGATTCTCACTTCACAGAAGTCTGCCAGACACTTTGGGTCTATGGACTGAAGATGGATGCCCTAATGTTACAGAGGAACTTTAGGTTACTGTTCAGGCAGTGAGAAGTCTCTGTCAATTATAGGGTTTATATATTATCCTTCTGGGGTCTTTGATGGCATTGAAGACAGTTAGTTATGGTTATAGTCTTCTTTAGTTATGATAAAAGATAAATTACATATAAAACTTTAGAGTCAAAGTTAGGTTAGATGAAAGAACATTTTCTTTAAATTTTACCAACTGTAAATGGACTAAATATTGCTAAATATAGTTTGTGCTTGATAACTGTTTTGTTATATGTAATCTTACTGTGTTAAAGTTAAAACCTTCCTTTTTATTTAGACAGTAAAGAGGAGATAATGGGGGATGTCCTTCTGTATGCTGTGAATATCTGTTTCTTTTATTGGTTGATGAATCAAGTTGTTTCAGCCAATGGACAGGCAGCATGTAGCCAAGCAGGAAGTTTAGGCAGGGCTACCAGGCTAGGAGAATTCTGGGAAGAGGAAGACAGAGAGTGAGTCACAAGAAAGACACCATGTAGCTGCTGAGAAAGCAAGAGACTTGAGCATCACTGGTAAGCCAAGACCATGTGAAGATACGCAGATTTATAGAAATGGGTTAATAATTAAGAGAAAGCTAACCAATAAGAAGCCTGAGCCATTGGCCCAATAGTTTATAGTTTATATAAGCCTCTGTGTGTTTATTTGGGACTGAATGGCTGCAGGACCAGGAGGACAGAAACTACTGTTTACACTGCATCCCTTTTGTTAGCCTAAATAACCTATCACACTAGTGATTAATGCTGGTGAGTTTACTAAAGTGAGTTCCTTAGGTGGCCAATGGAGTCCAATTGGGACTTTAAATTGACCACATGCTGCCTATATTTTTATTGAATGACAAAAGGTTAATCATTAATGCCATATTTAAAAACTCCACAACCTGAATGCTTTCCTCTATTTGCTTCTGTATATTTTCAGTTTTGTATTTTATATTTCTGTGAGTAATACCATTAGAGATTTTATGGGGGATGGCACTGCACTGGGAAATTTGGGTAGTTTAGAAGTATTGATTCTGATTCGTGAATGGGGTTGTTTGGTTTAGTTGTGTCTTTGTTGTCTCTCATCAGTGATGGTTTTCAGTGTACACATTGTTAATTACTTTGATTAAATGCACTCCTGGGTAACTTTTTGATGATGACTGTATTTGTTTCTAGAAATGAAGTCAATGGAATGTAACAGTGGTCACTTGCAGGAACTTCAAAAACAAAAAAGTCAACTGTTACAAGAGTTATTTACTCTCCAGAAAAAGCTTAAAGGTATTCGCTTCATGAGTCCATTTGTCCTGCTAGTAAATGCAGGGCTGTGCATATGACTGTGTTGGGTTGGTATTTAAAGACACACTGTCCTGGTGGGTGGTGCTCCTGCTGCTCTGTAGAAGTAATGTTTAGAACATACAACTGAATGCTTTAGTGTTACAGCTGGATGGGGTTTCTTTTTTTTTCTTTTTGGTCATTTTGTTTTGTTTTTCCAGTTATGGGCATTGAGTTTAGAGCCTGACACAAGCTACACAAGAACTCTACTACAGAGCTGTAGCATCGATTTTCTTTATTATTTTTTGTTTCAAGAAAGGGCTTAACTTGCCCATCCTGGTCTTGAACTTGCAACTCTCCTGCCTTAGCCTCTTATATAGCTGGTATTTTAGGCCTGCATCATCAGGCCTGGCCAGAGCTGACATTTGTTACGTCCAAATTCTGTGCCTCTAACTGCTATGTTAAATTAGAGAATAAAAATAATTTTCATGTATGTTTGACACACAACACAAAATAAGAGTTTTCATAAGTGATGAAAGATAACCTCTTCAATTCTTTTGTTTTTTGTTTGTTTGTTTGTTTGTTTGTGTTTGGTTTTTACAAGACAGGGTTTCTCTGTATTGTTGTGGAGGCTGCCGGTCCAGCCTGGCCTGGAACTCACAGAGATCCGCCTGCCTCTGCCTCCCGAGTGCTGGGATTAAAGACGTGTGCCACCACTGCCCGGCAACCTCTTCAATTCTTAAATGATTATAGAAATTTTCTTAATTGTTTAGTTCTTAAAGATGAAGAGACTGAAGCCATTTATACCACCAGATATCTAGAGGCAGAAAAAACAAAAATCAAGGAAAAGCCTCAACATGATGCTGAATGCTTGAGGTAAGCATTTGCTACTCTGTCTGTACATAAGATCTAATAGTGTTTTGAATGTTAAATGGATTTCAGTATAAAGCTGAGAGTGTGGTTTTAAAGCCCCAGATAGAGACAGCATTTGCATCTATGTGTATCCTGAAACTTGCTGATAGCAAACCCTTTCCTGGCCAGAACATGCTGCACGTCTGGTCACAATGCACAGGGCATATCGGGAATTCAAGCTTCCTTTCTATCTCACAGGCTATCACTCTCATCTGTCTCAGTAGTTAATATTACTCCCCTTTGTGTCAGTCCTAACATTTTATTTAATGTTTCTACAGTCTAGGATAAAAGTTACAACCTACAGTCTTCTTAAAATGTGTTACTCAGGTTTGACTCCTAAGAAATAGAAATGTGTTCTGGAGAAATGGCTCAGCCGTTAAAGGCTAGGCTCACAACCAAAAATAAAAGAAATAGGAAGGTTTTCTATGTGGAGTAAGTACTTCTGTGCTTTTTCTCTTTTAGTATAATATAGTTATGACTGGTGTTTGAAATTACATTGCCATCAATACTAGGAGAAAAGACCTTCAATTCTTTTATTTATTTATTTTTTTTGGTATTTACGAGACAGGGTTTCTCTGTATTGTTTTGGAGGCTGTCGGTCCAGCCTGGCCTCGAACTCACAGAGATCTGCCTGCCTCTGCCTCCTGAGTGCTGGGATTAAAGGCGTGTGCCACCACCACCCAGCACCTTCAATTCTTTTTATTGTTATTTTTTTACTTTTTGATGATTATTTGACATTTTGTGATCACATTTGCTGGTGTTGTTTTAAGGAAGATACTGGGATTCATAGAAAAGTCAACCAAATTACTGAATACATAGAGAAGTCAACAGAGCTTGCTTCCACATAAATCACACAGGAAATATATCTACCTGAGCTGAACAAATGCTTCATATTAACGGTGCATTGCCCCTAGCCACCACTGTAAGAGACTGTGAGAAAATATTTGCAATTTAATTTTGTGTTAAGCTCTAAAAGCATCAAATAATAGGCTCTTGGGCAGTGTGCGGATGAGGATGAGTTTCTGTGATGATGTCTGCTTATTGTCTTCTTAGACTTGTTAAATGGCAGAGCCCATTGGTGTCATGTCCTTGGCTGTCACAGGATTCCAGTGAGAGCTCCAGCTTTGTCATGTGGTCACAAACATTTCCCCTACGTGAAGGTGAAACTCACAAATCTGAGAGAATGTAAAGACACATGGTGACAGAAAATTTTCGAAAGAAGCACCAATGTGTGTGCCTGGTGCATCCCTTATTTTAGTACTTACTAACGAGATGCTAATACCTACCAGTTTACATTTTAATCTTTTTATATGTATACTTTTTGCTGTAGAAGAGCATTTAATTAAAAATCCCTAGTTGTAAAGAAAATTAAAGTATTGAACATTGAGACTATTGGAAAAAAGATCAACTTGTCATTAATGAAATAGCAAGAAATCAAAGATAAAAAATAATACTGGATTTATTGAACATCAAAAAGGTAGAAATTAAACTGATTATATTTTAAAATTGGATTATAACTATATAAAATTATGTATATGTCTATGTATATCTATATCTGTATCTATATCTATAGAGAGAGAGAAAGGGTCAGAGGAAACACTGAAGGAAGACCCCAGACTCAAATAGTATGAAAAGACAAAGAGATTTTATTGCAGTACCCAGGGTCAAACATCTGTATAAAATGTTGACAGTCCTGAGGGGAGTGTGCATGCTCCTTCTAAGCACAGCTAGGAGAGTTTCAGGGACAGTTAGGTCATCTCATAAATAATTGATTAAGCAAGCAGCGGTTACACTAGTAAACTTTTAATTTGGACATACTTGCCCAAGCTTGGGCAAGTCCAGACATGACTCAGAAGGTGTAGGGTGGTGGGGGCAGCTTCAGAATTTGTCCTTGAGACACTGTGGGGCTGACTCAGGCCTTGTATGTACTCTCCCCTCATCCCTGAATGTAAGGTTGTTGTTATAAATGTCCCTTTGTTAGGAGAGAAACAAAATCAAAATTCATTTGTAAATGTGGGAAAGTTTAAACCCATCTATATGTTTAAAAGTATATTGATTTCTCTACTAGTTGCATTTCTCTTAAATTTTCAGATTTGGTCTCTTTTTCAGAGTAGATATTATTTCTATAGCAGGATTTCCAAGACTTGACACTACTTAGGCCAGATTATCCTTGTGTTAGGTGTTGGTCCTGTGCATTGTAAGCTATTTAGTAGCTGCTATGTGCTCAGAGCACCCCTCGGTTTTGACCACACAAATGAGCCCTCCTATTTCCGGATAGCAAAGTTATTGCTTGTTATAATTCTACTGTTACCCTACTAGAACATACTAGTATATGTGTCTGTTTCTTCAGTAGTCCCTCCTTACCCACTTTCATTTCTTTGGTTCCAGGTACCTATGGCAACTGTAGCCTGAAATTTTTCACAAGTATCTTTGCATAGCAAGTAACTTATAAAGAGTCACCCTTTCCCCACAGACCCAAACCTGGCATACACGGTTGTTGTAGAAGCAAACATTCCTGTGAGTGTTAAATTTCATAAAGTAGGCATAGTAAGTGATAAAAACTAATAGTAAATAGAATAATTATAATATTCTACAATAATTTATTTAAATTGTAAAAATTGTTTATCTCTGGGGTTTTCCAGTTTGTATTTTCAGATTAGGTTGAATAAGAAGATGAGGCTCTGGTTACCTGAACCCTAGCCAGAGGGACATGTGTGTGTGCACGCCTATGCACATGTGCGTGTGTGTGTGTGCACATGCGTGTGTACATGTGTGTATGTGTATAAAATACTTTTCAGGGATTATGGTTTATATTTTTTAAAGTTTGCCTGTTTTCCAGGTGGTTCAATGTCATGCTTAATGCAGAGTGCCAGCCCCGGTATTTTGCAATAGCAAAGGTATACTGAGACCTTATGTAGGTAACATCTCCCTGTTTATAAATACAGCAATGCTTGTTTATTTCAAAGATTCTGTTTTGAATAGGGTAGGATGAGTTAATGTGCAGAGGTGGAGATTGGGAACTGAGGAAGCCGTGAGTGTGTGTAGAGTAGGCTAGGTCCTGAGTGAGTGTGTAGAGTGTGTCAGGTCCTGAGTGAGTGTGTAGAGTGTGTCAGGTCCTGAGTGAGTGTGTAGAGTGTGTCAGGTCCTGAGTGAGTGTGTAGAGTGTGTCAGGTCCTGAGTGAGTGTGTAGAGTGGTTTAAGTCCCGAGAGTGTATATGTTGTGGACTTAGGCAGGAACATGGCAAGTGCCTCTGACCCATGGGAACTGGCAGAGCCTTCCTCTTGGTAAGGCTCAGAAGCAATGACAAAGCCTCCCTGGTCCATATGCAAGTGGTTTTTTGTTTTTTTTAATGAATGATTGGCAAGTGTTGCGAAAGCTAACACCTGCAGCTTCCTCCTTCCTCCCTGATGATCACAGTCTGATGCTACAGCCTTACACAGACCAGTTCCCCTCCCTTAGAAGCCCTTAGCCTAGCCCACACAATCCCAGCTTCTCTGTAGGTGTATCTGTCTGTGTGCCTGCCCTTTCTTAATTCCCTGTTTCCCCAGTCAGGGTTATCATACAATGTAGAGGCTGGAATGATTCATCAGAAACTGCATGGATGGTTGTGCCGCTGAGAGTCTGAGAGGAAAGTGAGGATAAAATTCTGAGTCTCAACCTAAGGTTGTAGTATTTACAATTTCTACTATTTCCTACATTGATGACCTATGCCTCGGGCTCCATATTTATAAGTAATGCTGACAATGGAACCATCTTCACAAGGCCATAGTAAATAGACAGTCTCGGTGTGTATGGATACTCTAGGACAGAAAGTGGCACATAGAAATGTTCTGTAATTACCAGATGACTGGAGTTTTGCTTTTATATCATACTTCATGGCGGCTGCATATGGCCTAGCTTCTCTCTCGTTTGTCTTTTGTGTTTTCCTCCAAAGCAGAAGTCTCTCAGAGGTTAAGCCTGGAGTCCATGTGATACCTGAGCAGCTTGGTTTCATCATCTACACATAATTTCCAAATCTTTTCCCCGAATCTGTCTTTCTTAATCTTGGATTCTTCAAAATGAAATAGAAACAGAAATGTATCTGACAGGATATTTCCCTGACTGAACAAGCAGGATCAACAATGACAACAAAAAAGCTCTTGTCAGAAGGTAAAGCCCTCACTCATAGTTTATGCAAACCAGTGTTGTTGATGTGATTGTCAAGAACACAGCACAGGCCTTCCTTCTCTCCTTCCTGTCTCCTGTTTTCCTCTCCAGCAGCTAACAGTCAGCTCAGTTTCGGGAGCCAGCCTCTGAGCCCACTTTCCAGGCATGGGTCAGGACTTCCACCCAACCCCAGTCCGCCTCCTTAGTTTGCTTCTTTTCCCTGTGGGATGTTTTCTTGAAGTTTTCGACTTCTGTTTCCATTGCTTTTACCCACGTTGAAGTCTCTGGGCCTCAGTCACAATCCTTTTTCTGCTTGTCTTGCCTGCACTCTGATAGCCTCCAGTTTGTGGTAAATTGAATGCCACCATTCCTTTTACTAAAGCTATCCACTGGCTTCCTAATGAACATAACAAAACCTAAAGTCTTTGTGGCCTAAATGACCTCAATATATGGCCCCTGCTTGCTCTGCTACTTCAAACCTGCAACCTAAAGACCTGTGTAACTACTCTTCCCCCAAAAGGTGTCAGTTCTCTATCCTACCTGTCTGCCCTTGGTGAGCAGTGACCCTTCCTTCTTTAGACAATCCTCTGTCCTGTTTAAAAATCACGTCACCTGTTATTTTTATCAGGGGCATCCTACAGTTTTCCTTTATAGTTCATCCCGACTTTAAATTACATCCATTATTCTGTCAATGTCCATTTAAACTGTGTGCCAAGAAAGAAGAATCTTGTTTACTCTGGGCACCGGTGTTACTTACAGATTAATACTGTGGTAGATGTTAGTGTTCGATAAATAGAGGGAAATGAATGAATTATGAATTATGGAAGCTTTCCTCTACTGCAGTTCTCAGTGCTTAGACTTTTTTATATTCATGTGCTACAGTGACATGTCCATCTGTCTCACCCGTCTGGGAACTCCTTGTGTTTCTTCCTAGCAAGTCAGGTATGTGGTACCCATCACACACTTACACTTGTCCCAGTGAAATTTCACTGCAAAATGTGAAAACGCTCAATTTGTCGTCAGCTGATACAGACTTCCCGTACTGCAACTTCTAGAATGACACCATTTGAAATGGTCTCTTTTCACTTCTGATTGGTTGTCTTCAGGGAAAGAATGGTAGCTAGTTTAGCTGCTCATCTCCCCTCTGTCCAGCTGTGTGACTCAGTGGGGAGGAGTGGCGGCCAGAGTTGGGCGGTATGGTGGCATCGCCAGGAGCGCAGGACCTCCCCAGTCCCAGTCATTCCTCCGTGCCTCTGCACCCTCGGGGTTTAAGTTATAGGACTCTGCAGGATCAGCCTCTAAGGGTGGGAGGGTTAGGTTAGTCCAATTCCAGGATTCCATGTTAGAAAATCTTGCCTTCAGTCAAGCTAGGTTCCTCGGAGCTGGCCTCATCAGCCGCAGATGAGATGTGTTTGCCCCTCTGCCCTCTTGGGTTTCAGTTATGCAGATGGTGATTGTTGTTCATTGGTTTGTTTTTGAGTCAGAGACTCACGATGTAACCTGGCCACACAGGGATTTGACTTTTAGATCAGGATGGTCTCAGACTCAGACATCTGCCTGCAGAACTGTGCCTTCTGGATGCCGAGCTTAAGTTACTTACAGGCAGCTGTGAAGAGGAAAGAAGTTACATTCTGGGTCCCTTCAACCTCCCCAAGTCTGTCATGTTTACTTAGTGACCCCAGAGTTACCAATACACAGTTCTTTAAAGAGCAATACTAAGTACTGTTGTTTATATGTTTATGATGCGTATGGGCACGCCTGTACCATGGTGGAGGTCAGAGGGCAGCTTTAGGAGTCAGCTCTCTCTCTCCCCTTTACGTAGGTTCCTGGGATTGAATGCGGGTTGCCAGCTTCTATAGCAAGAGTGTCACCCTCTGAGCCTCTAGCTGGCCTCAGTATACAGTTCTTAATCGTTTGCCTTCTTTCCTTTTGTGTGTGTGTGTGACAGGGTCTCATTGTATACCCAAAGTTGACTGCAAAACTCATTATTCTCAGCCTCCACCTCCCAAGTGCTGGGATTGCTTGTGTACCACTGTGGAGTGCTTTGTTTGGTTTTCTTCTTCTTCACTCTAAGTAGTACAAACATCAAAGCAACTTTAAGTGTTTCAGGCATTTCTTAACCAATAAAACGGAGTGATTTTTATAGCTCATATAACCAGTATTTGTGTGTTTTTGGTACAAGAAGCTGTGTTAGAAAGAAATCTACAAAATCAACATGAGATTTTCACTCTGAATACTTAAAAGATAATGCGCATTTTCCAATGGGAATTGCACAAAAGTTAATCTGCATCTGCTACCGAGAGACTCTGAGCACATCTGTAGGCAGCAGTAAAGCCAAATGGAAGCCCTTCCATGGTATCCAGTTGAGCAGTCCAGAGAGGGTGCAGTGATGACCTAGAGTTATAAGATGCACAAATACGTATAGGGTTAAAGTCTCCCAGCCTCTGTAGAGATGCACTGATATGCATTTTATATGGACATATATTCATACATATCCCAAATATGCATGCATATGGAAATTATGAGAGTAGGATATTTTGACTGAAGAAAAATGAAAGCACTGCAGTAATGTAAGAGGTCACTCTGATATATGAAGCATGACAACTTTTTAACGTTCTGTGAGCATCGTATTGGGGTTTGTGCATTTTTGTGTCTGTGTCCATGTGTGTAAGCATTTAGATGCATGTGTGTTCACGGGTATTTAGAGCAGTCGTCATGGGACCACACTCACTGCTTGATGGCTTGTTTCATTATTTGGGTAGGTGCTGTGGACATTCTCCACATTAGTTTGGACTGATGAGCTTCATGTGGTAAATGCCATCCTCTGTTTTTTAAGTCATGGCTATGTGTATTTTTATAAACATGTCCTTAACTGCTTGCAGGAATATTCCTGACATAATTTAGAATAAGTAGCAATGTTGTGAGAAATGTTGTCTAGCTGTGCTGGCTTGTCAACTTGACACAGGCAAGAACATCTAAGAGGAAGAAACTGATTGAGAAAATGCCTCCATATGATTAGAATGTATGCAAGCCTGTAGATCATTTTCTTAATCAACGATTGATGGGGAAATCATTGATGCAGTCCATTGTGGGTTGTGTCATCTCTGAGCTGGTCCTGGGCTCTGTAAGAAAGCAAACTGAGCACGCCATGGGGAGCAGATGAGTGAGCAGCTCCCGCCATGGCCTCTGCATCAGCTCCTGCCTCCAGGTCCCTGCCCTGCTCGAGTTGCCACCCTCGCCGCTTTAGATACTGAACTGTTTGTCACGGGGAAGGAACCCTTTCCTCTCCAAGTGGCTTCTGGCCATGGCGTTCCATCATAACAATAGTCATCCTAACAAAGATACCAGCCTTCATTTAGAAAATAGTACACATTCCGTTGTTCCTTGTTTATTAGAAGAATCAACTCAAAGTTGGCGAGTGTAAAAAGGTCTTTGCTCAGAAGTTTCTGCAAAATTCTAGTCACATAATTGTATCTGAACCTAATCTACATTTTCTTTCTCTTTTAAAAGCATTTATAGTAGATAAAATTCTCATTTAATTTCAGACTCATTTGTAGCATTGTATTTGTTGAATATTTCTGTTAACTCTGCATCTTTTCTGGTAGAACTTCATTATTTATTCACTAACAGAAGTGTCTCCACAGCATTGATTGTACAGCTTCAATCTAGGAGAGATCCCTGTTTTGTGATGTCTTAGCGCATACTGTAGTTATAAAAGCATCTACACAAATATAGAGGAAATTTGGTGTTAGACTCAATTGATTTCAAAGTTATATTCTGTTATGAATATACCCATTTATCTCTGAAATTAAAAAATAGCATTTACAAGCAATATGTAACATTGCAACAATCCTTTTGTGTTGATATACCTATTGTTAAACCTTCAGTCCCTGTGCTCAGAGGCAGAAGCAAAAGGATCTCTATGAGTTCAAGCCAACCTGGTCTACATAGTGAGGTTCAGGCCGGCCAGAGATGCACAGTGAGTCCTTGTCTCAAAAGAAAGGCAATCTGGAAGCCAGTCTGTCTCATCCTCAGCTCCTTCTTCGTGGGCTTCCACAGGTCTGAGGGGAAGCATGGACAACTGACTGCCTTTCATACACTCACTTTTCATATCCACTTTCATAAGTAAATCCTATATGAAAGAAGAATTCCTCCTTTAGCATTTAAAGGTAAAATGGCAGTAGGATAGTGTCTATATGAATATATACAGAGAAAAAATGAAGAAAGTCAAACTGCAAAACCTCATGGAAAGTAGAAAAGACAGTCAGGGAGCTGGGAGATGGCTCAGTCAGGAATTGTCCACCTCACAGTGTGAGGGCCTGAGCGGGGACACAGTAAACTGGCCATGGTGGTGCACACCTACAATGCGGGCATTGCGCAGACCGATGCCAGAGATGTCCTGTTTCAAAACATAATGTGGAAATTAACAGAGAAGCATACTGTTCCATTTTCATCTGTGCTGCTGTGACAGACATGACCAAAAGTGGCTCAGGGAGGAGCCACGTTACCTGGCTTACACTCTAGGTCACAGCCTGTCACTTGTGGACGTCACGGCAGTAGTTTGAAACAGGAGCCATGGAGGAGCACCACTTGCTGTCTTGCTCAGGTTCATGCTCAGCTGTTTTTCTTGTACAGCCCTGGATCATCTGCCCTGAGAACAGACTGTCCTCAGCATGCAGGTCTGGCTGGCCTAGAACTCGTATGTGGAGCAAACTGACCTCAAATGCATAGAATTCCACCTGCCTCTGCCTCTGCCCCCAAGTGCTGGGATTAAAGGTGCTGAATTTTTTATTTGATTTATTGAGATTTTCCCTTCCCATTTTTTTCTCCAGAATCTTTGTCTCTACTGAATTTCTACCCGTTTCTTGAATTAATTTCCTTGACTTATTAATCTATCTTGGGTCTTGTTTTTCTTCCCAGGGTTGCTTAGGATAAAAGCCAAGCATCTGCTTATACTAGGCAAGTGCGCCATCACCAAACAACATCCATAGGCTCTAACTCAAGTCTTATTTTATGTCAGGCACCAACGACTCTTCCCCTTAGCAACGCTGACTGAATTTTGCCTGATGGATATTGAAAACATCAGGATGACTCAGAAGTTGAAGTGATGTGAAAAAGGCAGACAGAGAGGACTCTTTCATTCCCTCATTCCATCTGTCTCTGCTCACTATTGCCTAGAACCATTTTTGTTAGCTCTGGCTAATGGATAAGCAAACACTAACACAGCTTATGTAGTCTTTTGTATCTTACTGCCTATCATTTAATAGTGCATACTAGAATTAAGTCATATTGTTGAAAGAGATCATCTTCATTTTTATGTTTGTAAAATAGCCAATTGTAATGAGCAAGTTATGGTTTCTTTAACCAATTCCATATGAATGGGCAGGAAGTTTGTTTTATAATACTTTGACTTACATATCATGCTTGTGTTTATGTTGTCTTGTACTTTATATTACTAGATGTGAAAAGTTAGGGCTCAAGGAAATAGGTAAATTAATTGTGTTTCATTCTTCCCAATTGAGGTTGCACCATTTTAAATCTTATTCAGCTAACAATTAAGCACATTTATTTGTTCATTGCCTCACCAAAAGTATTTTGCAGTCAGCCATGTGAAACTCCATCCACTAGAAGAAGAAAGCCAGCATCCCTGGGTCAGACATTTGCAAGTTTTGTCATGAGTTAAGTGGAACATTTTCATACCTCTAAGGACCATTTGTGTGTCTTTCTTTGAACTGTCTCTTTGATACCATCACACTTTCTATTGAGTGTTGGTCTTACCTCGTTTGGAAAATTTCTTTATCTTTAAAGAGATTTGGCTTTGTATGTAGTAGGTATTTCTTCTAGACTACCATTTCCTCTTAGTCTTTACACATGTGGTTTCTGCTATAGAAAAATTTTAACATAGTTGAATTTAATTTTTTTCCTTTAAATCCACATTTGCATTTAACTGTAGTTAAAGCTCCACCCACACCTGTTACATACAGCAATTTAGCTATGCCTTTGCCCTGTCTTGTATGGTTTTATTCTTTTGACATATAAATATTTGATCCATTTAGAGTGGATATGCTGTGAAATATAGATCCAGTTTTGCCTTTGAGATCCATTTAGTTTTGCATCCATTTGTAGGTTGTTGTCCAGTTGTCCCAACATGATTTATTGAGAAGCTGTCTTCTTCCCCCAGGGAGCTGAGGTGTCGCCTTCATCATGCACTGGCCGTCCATTTGCTCTCAGTCCCTGTCTGTCTCTTGTACCCGCCACTCCATCTGTGTGCGGTGCTGCACTGTTGAGTTATCCAATGTTGACAGTAGGACTTAGTAGCTGGCTTTTGGTTTTAAACATTAAAGAGGGTTTTGAATATCTTTTATTTCTATGTGAACCTAAAGATCAATTTGCCTCATACCAAGAGGGATAAAACATGTTTATCTTTTTATTGTGATCATATTTAGTGGGTTTAACTTGGGATTATTAACATTTTTATGACTTCCTATCTGAGAACAAGACAGCTCCATCATTATTGATGATGATAAAGTCTATTTATTTGGGTATGCTAATTTTATATTTTGCCAACTTTCTAAATTATTTTCTTTGTGCTTATTTTCGTTGACTGCATATATATGGTTGTATCATCTGAAAAACTGAAGCTTTTTTCTTTTTCTCTTCCAGCTCTTATGCATTTAGTTATTTTTCTGTAGATAATTTCTTAATCTTTTAGTACATACCATTAAAATTATTGTAGAGAAAATAAAGGCATAAGATCTGGAAAAAACATAAAAAAAACTAAAGTTAATTGACAAGTGTACCTATCCCTGACCTCAGCCAACAAATAAGATTCTTACATGGGACCAGGTATAAATGTCTGTTGTATAAAAATGTTTCTTATTAACTATATTGTTTCAATGTTTTTTTATCAGGGATAAATTTTTGTATTTCAAAAGTGGTTTTAACACCATAGAAAACAATCATATTTGTTTCAAATAATTAAGATTGTTTCCAGTTTCGATAAAGAGATGTATTAAGGCTTTCATGTGAAGCACAATAACACTGGACAATTGCACTAGAAGGAGCTTGCATAGGAGATTCCACAATCCAAAGAAATATTTCTTACATTGAGACTTCAGAGGGTCGATGTCTAAGCTAGGGGGACAGGGTGTCTATGTCTCCGAGTTAGCAGACTGGTGAATGCATTAGATAGGTTAAGACCTTGATTTTAGAAGCTAATCTATTGACTCACAGAACCTAGAGCCTCAGAGAAGGTGCTAGATAGGATTTAAGGTCTATGAACCCAAGCAGAGATGTTTGGGAGCATTAGTCAGGTCAGTTCATAGAACTGTGATATTGAGCTGCGTCCTGACTCTCAGAGTAAATAAACCCTAATTGGCGGTGTGCAGCACCCGCTCAGCATGCTGCTGCCTTTGTTTTGGGTGTTTTTGTGTTGTGTATTTTATCATCAGGAGAGTTAGATAATGTTGGGGCTGCTTTAGGAAGAAGTTGCCACTGTCCCTAGTTTTGTACTCTACACTAAATTATATCATCTGGGATTATCTGACTTCTAAATGTCTTGTTCGTAATACAGTTTTTAAAACTTTCTAAAAGCAAGACAAGGTGAAAATGTTTCCCATTTTACTATAGTTAGTTACATGGAAAGGTTTTAAACTTTATAGACAATAAGGAAGAAATTTTAGTTAAGAGCACTGGAGAGACAAAAGAAAGTCATTAGCTTAAAACATAAAAAGACCCTTCCATTCAAAATAATATGCAAGCAAGCCATTGGCTTTCAGAATTTCCTTCTACTCTCTGGTGTCAGTCTGTCCAGCTATGAGGCCTGGACCTGTGAGTGGAGAGGTGTGGGAAGGGTACCTTCTCGTCCTGGGGGACACGGCCTGTGAGTGGAGAGGTGTGGGAAGGGTACCTTCTCGTCCTGGAGGACACGACTTGTTTCCATCTCTTTTATGCCCCTTTGCCATCTTTCTAATGATTACTCAATTTCACATGGGGGCATTCTTTCCAGCTGAATTTATGTTTTTATTAGCCTACTTAAATATGTTATTGTTGTGCTCAAACTCTGATCCCCCAGATCACCAATAGACTCGATCCAATGCCAAAGCAAAGAGTCTTTAATTTTCCCAGTTAGCTGGGGTACCCCATCCATCAGACACAGCGGATGGAGCAGCAGTGGGGCAGTGGGGTAGAGCAAGGGGAGTGTTTGGGGGGTCTGCTAGTTGCATAGCAACAATCTCAGGATTGGTGCACCTATGGGCTTGGGCAACCTGTTCTGTGTTGATTGGTCAGCTGCAGCGGACTTGCCATGCCTAGAGGCCTTTCCAGGGTGGTTGCTATGCTCTGCATTCCGTTGTTATCAGTAAAGCACATCCAGAGTCTGCCAGCTAACTTCTGATTGGTTCCTTGCCACATGGAGGGTATCTGACTTCCTAGGGATTACGACAAGGTCCGTCAATGTTGAGGGTTGGGGGCTCAGCACATGTTGCTGCTGAGCCAGGGACCTATGTCTTGCTGGGTCTTTTCTCCAGCCTGTCATGGCTGCCAACGCAGGGGGCTGGGTGAGGGCCTGGACCCTTCAGACAGAAGAGAAGAGGAAGACAGGAAAAGGAGAGAAAGAGAATGTAAGTGAACACAGGTCTTCTTTTCAAGGGGTCCTTTGCACCTGGGCTGACCAGGTACTGCCTGAATGCTGTCTGCCAGGTGACAGGGGCAGGCCAGCGTAATTGCCTGAGTCCTTACAGCCTGGACTCTGGGGGGGTCCTGGATCTGAGTTGTGCTGTGAGGAAGCTATTGAGGGGTGAAGAATGCACAGGGGCCTCCTGTTTGTTAAGAAAATTCCTTTGGTCAGACTGGGAAACCTCTGAATGACTTCAGTTGTCCTGTCTTCCAACACATTGTATAAAGAGGATGACATCACGTCACGCATCCTCTGAAGTCCATTTTTAAAGTAAACCTGGTACATTTGAGATTTTATCCACAGCGTTGCATATCTGAGATTAACAGCAGAAAGTTTTATAGAGATAACAGAGTACTTTTAAACATAATGCAAAGACCTCAAACAACACCAAGCAGCCTCTTAAGAAACTCATCTTCTATACACATAATCAAATCTCTGAAAAACAGATTTAAAGAGAAAGCATGCAGGGTAAGCAGAGGAAGGTTATAGCACGGTTTTCAGGGGGAAGGGCGTGATTCCAAATAGGAAAGTGAAGTTCCAGAAACAGCTGGGCAGAGGTAAATAAATATGAAAGTTCCCTTGTGATTATAAGTCACTTTATAAGATAAATAGCAAAGAAAGCTATTAGCACTATACTTTAGATGCATAATATGTGGGAAATGTGTGATAATAGAATAAAAATTTGAGGGGAAATTGAAAATTATTGCTGTAACATTCTTCTCTGTAAGTGCAATTGTGTTGTACTATTTGATAAAACTGTTGAGTCTATGTTATAAGCTCAAGTGTAAGCTGTATAAAAATTTCAAAGTAGGTATAATAAAAAAGTCTGTAGAGGAGATAATAAGCAACCCCATTATATACTGAAAAGAAGGCAAAGAATGATGAACCTACAGGATAAACAGAAAACAACTAGAAAAAAATCTGTATTTTGAGTCCCTCCATATAGACAACTATATTAAATGTGATCCGTTGTAACATGACAGCTAAAAGAGAAGAGATTTTCATATCACAGAGTAATACAGGTGTAAATGCTTCCGACCCCAAACCCCACAAAACCTTAAGTATGAAGACATGGTTTAAAAGTAAAAAAAAAAAAAAAAGGAACAAGCTTTCCTGCGCTAGGGCACTAGAATTCCTATTTCTTGTCCTGACCCGCAGGACATTCAACGTGGGTCTGGTGGACACCTAGGAAAAGATGGGGGCAGGGGACACAAGGACGGATGCCAAGACGAGTCTGATCAAGGCGACAACTGTATTCATCCCAAAGGGATTTATATAGGGGAAGGGAGGAGGGGAAGGAATGGGGGTCTGCTGCAGCTGCGAAGAGCCTGGCAGAACGAAGGTCAGTGGGATGGGTAGGGCATCCTGTGTCCTCTGGTAACCTGACTGCAGACTCTAACTTTATCTTTCACATTCCACCTTCTATCGTACAAGCCTACCCCCTAGATGACCTGCAGGTCTGTTTCTGGAATTTGGCAGGTAGCAGGGTGGTCCAGAGTCACATACTCTCTGTGAGGGTTGAGTAACATCTTTTCTTATGAGTACGTGAGGCAGCCGTTTCCGGTTGATGGCTGGAGGACCCTGACAATTTCTTTCTCCTCTTCCCCCTCTTTCCTTTTCCTTGCCGAACTGGATCTTACTATGTAGCTCTAGCTGGCCTGGCACACTGAGAGCTCTGCCTGCCTGTCTCCTGAGTGCCACAGCTTGTGACGTCTTTCCTGACCATCCCTTGTGTTTTCCTTGGCGTGTCACTAGTTACACAGCTGACACTATCTCATATCTCTATTAGACACTGGATAGCTTTTATAAATAGCCTGGTAAGAGTTAGAGATTCTGTCACGCTTATGTTGTGCCCATTTTGTGTGTGTTTCCCTTAGTATTGCGGGTATAATCTGCTTCCTGCCTCTGCAGACGTATACTAGATATTCTCACTGGTGCGCTAGGTGATTTTTTTTCTTGCCATATTGTTATTTATTCTCCATCTGTGGACGACCAACAGGTCTAAATATGTTAAGGCTTCCCTCAAAGAGGGGTTTCTGTGGCTCTTGTTGGCATGCAGGGAACAGAGCCGATGGAAGCCCCACCCCTTTGAGGACATCGTCTTGCCGCCCGCCTGCCCAGCTGCTTAGCTTTGCACGCACATCCTTGCTTGCAGTGTCTGCCCTCAGGGCTGCTTCAGACAAGCCAGCCTGGGGCAGGTTCTGGTGCTCTGTGCCTCACAAAGCTCAGTCAGTGCTCTGGGGGTGGTTTTCTTTGGGGGATAAAAACATTTGTCATCATACTTGAGATGAAAGAGCACTTCTCTACTTTCCACACCGAATTCAGACAAAAACGGCCTTTTTACTCAGTAAAGTATTCCAAAATTCAGTACACAATTGATAAAAGTAAACGCCGATGCTTAACTCTCAGTCTCGTGTATTTTAATTATATAACTACTATATGTTAACTTTAATTTTAGAGCAAAAGCAAATGTCACAAATAATTTTTAACTTAATTTTGAGTTAGGATCAGAGAAGCAAACGAGTCCCAGTGCGTTCAGCTTCTCTATGGAGGCCTGCTTCTGCCCCTGTCACACTAACCCACAAGGACACCTTACAATACTACAATTTATTTTCTGTGATGCATTTCCTACCTTTCTTTCTTTATGGGGGTTTTCCTCTAAAATTTTTATATAGTCCATATAGAGACCGAGAAGAGTAAATTTCCTATATATTTCTGGTTTTTAGCCTGATCTTAATATTTTCTGATATTTTTGAGGCTACAAAACCTGCCACTCTATACACAATAAAGTTATTGTGAAAGCTTAATATCAAATTAATGGAGTGATTTTCCTTTAAAACAGACTTAAGCAGGAATTAGATCGTTATAACGAAGATGAAATGGAAAGCACCTGGAAAGTGCTCCAAGCAGAAACAGAATTTCTGGAGACGGTAAGCCCACACTGTGCGTTTGCACTCCTGCACAGCCCCTGAAGCAGGAGAGGGAAAGGAAAGCAGACACGTAAACCAAGAGGTGGGACACTCCAAGGAGCAGGGCAGCTTCTCGCTGAGCTCTGACACACTAGGCCTTCCGTTCCTTCACCAACACAGCCCTGTGAGAGGACAGCTGTCCTGGAGTCTGTCCAGTGCTCACCACCTCTGCTTCTAGAGGCACAAACCACACTTACTGGATCCAATCCTGCACTTTCTACTGCAGACTCCTGTGATCTCAGACCCTTTACAGATTTTCAGGTTGTGTGAGAGCACTGCCTATAACTAACTTACAAATAGCGTAGTATTTGCTATAATGTATCTTAATACAGTCATGCATAGGGTATCTAAATAAGACTTAATTTGAGGCACTGCCCTTTGCATCATGTTTATTTTCTACAAACTGTTACTTGTTCAAACCTTACAGTTAGGTTTTGATTCGTATTTTCTGTAAGAACGTTGGAAAACCTGAAATCCCAAGAACTATTGCTGTGTTAAGCTTAGGTAAATTTCATTCGATCACTTTAAGAAATGAGTTTGGACTGAGTGTGTAGCTAGAGTGTTATGTGCTCACCTAGCATGTGCAGGCCCTGGGCTTGATGGGCAGCATGTGAGAATTCACTTTCCTTATGAACATGCTCTGTGTGTTTGCTTTTCAGACGCTGGCCCAGAAGGGCCTTCAGGACAAGCACCTTCTCCAAGTGGAAGAGCTGCCCCACGCTTGACTGTTGCATCTCAGAGTCAGCCCTGAGTGCGTCCTGTAAACACAAGGTCCAGAACAGTCCAAGTGCTGACACCTAGAATTGCTTTTTTTCTATCTACCTAATAAATGTTATCTTGTTACTTAACAGGTCCTTGTGTGCTTTGTAAAGGTAGAGAAAGGAGAAGATACCATACTGCAGGGTTCCCACTCGCTGTGTCCTCTCTGATCAGTGCATGTCCTTCATTGTGGTTTACCTCAGGTCCTGTGAACACACACTGAAAGGCGTGTTCAGGTTATTGACTTGATTTTGTTCATGCTCTTTCTGCCAGGCAAAGTGCTTGCTTTGATTTAATCTTCATGCCAATCATGAAGTGTCTGTCGACAGTGATCATCTGGGCCCTTCCATCCCTCTGTGTGTCTGCAGATCTTTAAGGCCAGGGCATCTGCAGACTGCTACTCCTCCTCCTAATGACAGTGTTGGTTGGGAGTAAAGGAGGGTCTCCACTTGGGGAGATTAGAATGGCCTACATCATATACTCTCCACACGGTTAATCTGTCCTAACTCCTAGAAAGGGTATTTTCACTAATGTCTGAGAGTGTTTAGTGCAAATGTTGGAGCCGAGTTCCTTTATAGTTACTGTTGAACTTGAGCCACATGTGACCTTGAGAAAAGTAGAGTGCTGAGGTTTTGGTTTCAAAGCAAGTCCTTCCTTGCCACAGCTGCTTCTGCAAGTGTTACACACTCTTGGCTTTGAAAAAGTAGCAGACTTCAAACACTCACTTCGGGGCCAGTGTGACCGCTTAGCGGGTAAACCTGTTTCCTGTCAATCTCGGTGGCCTGAGTTCAATCCCTGAGACCTACATGGTGGAAAGAGAGAGCTGACTCCTGTGATTGTCACCTGTTGAGATGACACTGGCTCTGTTGGTAATTGCAGTCCACACACTACGCACACTACAGATGCAGAGTGGACCCTGGTTGTAGGGATCACTCATGGCCTGGTTCTGTCCACGTCTGCTTTGTCTGTGCACCCAAACCGTAGGTCTCATGACACTTACACAACACTAATGTGCCAGGTGGATTTGTGCAGACACTCCTTTCCACTCTTGGTCACTCTTGGTCACGGGTGGTTCTAGAGTGAAACACTAATGTGGCCAAGGGAACACCCTATTTGTACCCTTTCCACACAGTGGCACATGCACAGCGTAAACTGTTGCCGATAGGACTGTCTGTGTGTGTGTGTGTGTCACCATCGTCACTGATAGGACTGTCTCTGTGTGTCACTGTCGTCACTGATAGGACTGTCTGTGTGTGTGTCACCATTGTCACTGATAGGACTGTCGGTGTGTGTGTGTGTGTCACCATGGTCACTGATAGGACTGTCTGTGTGTGTGTGTGTCACCATGGTCACTGATAGGACGTGCTCAGTGTGTGTCACCATGGTCACTGATAGGACTGTCTGTGTGGTGTGTCACCATGGTCACTGATAGACTGTCTGTGTGTGGTTCGCCATGTCATGGTGATGTCTACCATGGTCACTGATAGGACTGTCTGTGTGTGTGTGTCATATGGAGTGGGTGTGTAGAATATTCAGGGACATGATCAGGAAAAACGAGAGCTGAGCCTGAGAGTACTGAGTGTCTGGTAAGTAAGGTCCATAACTCAAGACTTAAGTGTGTTCATGCAGTCAAAGGGATGCTAGGATGAGCACTGTGTGGGAGAGCAATGCTGAGCACTAGCCATGTGACCCGGCCAGGACCGTGTGCAAGAACAGGTTCTGTGAAGCAAAGGAAACTGTAGCCAGCCAGCATCCGGGCTGCTAAAGCTGAGCTGCTCCTTGATGCTTACTTCTTTAGTTGTTGCTTTCTCCTTCTTACATATTTGTAAGTCATAAAACTCTTGGAAGGAGAATTAACTGAAATTGTCTGGGTGTAAATACGTCTCAGACTGCATTTAATTACTCTGGAAGTAAGACAGTGGCTACAGAGGAAGGTAGTTTGTACATGAGTGTGTATTCATTAAGTAAATTCATTAGATTGGCTGTGCATTTAGTTCTGAGCAAAGTGCCACTAACCCAAGTAATTCCCACACTGCACTCATGGCCTGGCAGCCACCTTACCTCTCCACTGGGGCCTGTATTAGAATGTAGAGTTTGCTACACATTCTCTTGTTGATTGACGGAGCCATTTGGCTAGAGGAAAAATAGCAGTAAAATTATAGGATATGGACATGGTCTTAGTGAAGATTCATTTCTCTCTTCTTGACCTTATTGTTGAAAAGGGAGGGAGGTACAAAGAAAAGGGGAACTTTAAGGATTGTGCAGCCAGACATGGCTGCTTTAACCTTGTTTTGTTCATAACATGTTTTCTTTTGTAAAAGAAAGAATAAAGGGCATTTACCTGTGTGTCTGTCTTCTCTTGAGCTTATAAAGCCATGAAGAGATTTTAAAAGCCAAGGAGAAGGTTGAGGTCATTGTATTCTAATGAATTGAACCTTGGACACGGTGAACTGGGGCTGTTTCCTCACTGTGCAGTGGGAACTCTCCTGCAGTCTATTGAGGCTCTCACCAGATGGCACACTGCACGGCTGCAGATGGACAGAAAGCACACACTGGACAAGCCCTGTTGTCGGCTTGGCCGAGGACAAAGTCTCTTTCTACTTTGCACCAATCAATCATAAATAACTGTGTCACATTGTGATGAATAAATCATTTATTTGCAGCCCAGAAACCAGCAGCAGTTCAGTGACTCAACCAGACATAAAGGAGACGATGCCAGTCAGGAGTAAAGCTAGTCATAAGTACAGCTAGTCAGGAGTACAGCTAGTCATGAGTACAACTAGTCATGAGTACAGCTAGTCATGAGTACGACTAGTCATGAGTACAGCTACTCATGAGTACGACTAGTCATGAGTACAGCTAGTCATGAGTACAGCTAGTCATGAGTACAACTAGTCATGAGTACAGCTAGTCATGAGTACAGCTAGTCAGGAGTACAGCTAGTCAGGAGTACAGCTAGTCAGGAGTACAGCTAGTCAGGAGCTAGTCATGAGTACGGCTAGTCATGAGTACGGATAGTCAGGAGCTAGTCATGAGTACAGCTAGTCAGGAGTACAGCTAGTCAGGAGCTAGTCATGAGTACGGCTAGTCATGAGTACGGCTAGTCATGAGTACAGCAGGCCAAGGTGCTCTTTATCAAGTGTTTGTCACAGTGTAAATTTGAGATGTGAAGTTGCTGAGCACACTAGAGAGGCTCTCAGCATTTGGAGTTGATCTGTTGTAGGTGGGCTTTGATGTTTGTGTTTGTGTCTTGTTTACTTCTCTTCACTCTTCTGTCTTCTGAAAATTGTGGAGTTTGCCTCTCAAAACCTAGTTCAAAACATTTTCTGTTAAGAGAATTTTTTTCCAGAATGTGAACTAAAAAAGAAAAATATTTTTATGTCATTAGTAAGCAGAGAATAAGTCGTGGAAGTTTGTGGCCCTTTTATCTCAAGACAACAGACTTTCTTTCACTTTTTTTGTTTTGTTTTTAATGCAAAAAGGCAGCAGAGTTCTCTTTGAAAATGCTTGAGGTAGGGATGCCTAGTTAGCTCTTTGTTCTTTGTGAACATTATATTTTAAAGTTAAATGGTTTTGTTTAGTTCTCTCTTTTTATTCATCTAAGAGTCAACTAATCATACTAGGAATTAGACTTTATTTTCTCATTTAATTCACTAAGATGTGACACAACACTGACTAATAATGGGTGAAGGAAACTGTAGTAAGAATCGCGCCCCCACCCCTCCACCTCCCAATACGGAAGAAGCAAGATTTTACTGCTGTTCCTTGGTGGAGGCTCACATTTGTTAAGCATGAGGAGAATTGTGCGGTTGACATGTGTTACGAGAGCACTTATTCTGGTAGGAGGAAGAAGGAGAACGCAGCAAAGGCTTACCCAGCTGCCGCTGTAGCAAGCACTGAGAGCAAAGCTGTTGGAGTTGAGTGCTTACTTAACAACTGCTTCTGGTGCACAGCGAGTCTATCTGTAAAAAGAACTCAGATGTCTAGACAATAAAGAGCAAGTGAAATGTGAAATTAGTAACAATGACTGGCGCGGGCATCTGTACTGAGGCCCGTGAAGCACGAGGCAATGTCTTTGTTTTTCTCTACAAGCAGAAGAGCTCCACGCCATTAATAAATCTAAGTTCGTTATCTTCATACTCATAATAAATTGCTATCCTAATTAGTTGGTAAGTAAGATCTTGTGAAGATAAAGCCCTCTTAATCTCCCTGTAGTATATGCAAATATAGTACTAATGACTATTTCTGGATCCAGCTTTGTGATCACTGAAGCCACTATTACATTGCCATTGTTGGAGCAGTGTTTGTGGGTTAGATAAAAAGCCCCAATGGTGTGAATGGCATGGGGTGGGGGAGCATACAGGGTCAGTGTCATAGAATTTCTAAGTCCAATGCCAACCAAGGTTTGTAGTCACAAGATCATCTTTACCCCCGGAGTCAGAACTCACTGTTGGGAACCATGGGGGTACAGCATGTATGGCAGGCTGCAGACAGAGCTCACTGTGGGGAGTCATGGGGTACAAGCATGTATCGAAGGCTGCGGACAGAGCTTGCTATTGAGAGCCAAGAGGTACAAGCATGTACAAGCGTGTATGGCAGGCTGCGGACAGAGCTCGCTGTTGGGAGTCATGGGGTACAAGCATGTACAAGCATGTATGGCAGGCTGCAGACAGAGCTCGCTGTTGGGAGTCATGGGGTACAAGCATGTACAAGCATGTATCAAAGGCTGTGGACAGAGCTTGCTGTTGAGAGCCAAGAAGTACAAGCAGGTATGGCAGGCTGCAGACAGCTGAGGTTTTGATTCGTGGTCTGATTTGTGAGGTCACAAAGAGCAGTGGTTGGCTCTTTGTTTACACTTTCATTATTCAAACTCCAGTGATACCATATCTTAGAGAACATTGGGTTTTGAAATTTTGTTTGGAATTAAAAATCTAAACAGTTGTTATCAGAGAAATTTGAAAACTATTTGAATCAGCCTCTGACTACCAGAAATCATGGATTTAGTCACAACCAGTAAATGGTTTGGGTTAACTGAGAAAGTCTTCTTACAGTCCTTGATGAGAAAAGACCTTCTGGGAGCCTCTGGGAAATGATGAATGTCCATCTTCATTTGCTAGACTTGTTGTAGACGTGTAGCTTCGTACTGCCATGTGGTCACTGATATGTAAAGTACTAACTAGAATCAGCTAGCGTAAGTAAATTAGCATTCTCTCTCATTTCCAACCTCTGCTGCCCTCCTGGCTCCCCTGTCCCTCCCCTCCTTGCAGACTCCTCTTCAGCTACATGGACTTCTGTTCTGCGTTCTCCACCCTGGCCCAGCCTTAGGAGCATCACATGAGCTGTTCTGTGTATGGGGCGCTCTCCTACCCTCATCCCCGTAGACAGAGTCTCAGATTGTTATAGACTTGCTGTGGTTGATCATGAAATGCCCACTACAGGCTCAAGTGTGCAGTGCTTGGAAGATGTTGGGCTGTGGGGCATGAGCCCTTGCTGGGGAAAGCCGGGTCCTGGGAGCTGATTTTGAAATTTAAACTTTCTTCCTATCTCTTTTCTCACTGCTCCTGCCCTGATGCTCAGCCTTGCCTCAGACTTGACTAGAGGAACAGAGCCAGCCGTGAAGGCCAGAAACCACACGCTAGAATGACGCCCTTTAGTAGTCTCTCAGAAGTTTTAACGTAACACCCACCACTTAACTCTCACACTCTGTGTCCAATCCTAATGTCTTGCTCCTTTTCCTTTTCCGTAATTATCACTAAACCCTGAGTTTTATGAGGGCTATTGTCTTACACACCACTTTCCCCTCAGAACACAGAGCAGTGTCCGTCTGGCATGTAGGGAGTATTCCATTCAATGTGTGCTGAAATACGATTTAAATTCCTTTTTTGTATTTCATCCATATATATTAACGGTTTGAATATAAATAGATTCTGTAGTTATGCTGAACTCACTCATTGTTAGTTTTCTTGGTGGAATTACCCTACCTTCTGATTTCCCACTATTTCTGGATCTGTTTGGTTTCACTGAAAAAGGAGTAGTGATAATCCTTGCTAATTCTGGAACCTATCTGTGTAGAACAGTCTATAAAATAAACTGGAAGAAATTAATGATCCCACATCCCATCATAGAAAAAGTCTGTAAGCCTCTCAGTGGTCACTTAGAGCTTTCCATTATCAAGCTGTTGATTGACAGATAATGGTTATTACTGCCTGCTTTCCACCAGCTGCTAGACTAGAAAAAGAACATTGTAAGCTGCTTGCAAGCTATGAATGTGTATAGGAGTCCCTTAAAAGCATTGTTTCTCTCTGGTAATAGGAAATTTCAAAATGTGCTTGCTTCGGTGGGTTGGTTCAGTCTTTCTGAACTGAAATACAGTTTAAGCAATTCTGCTTTTAAGTTAGCACCATAGTTAGAAAAATATGTGAGTGCCCTCTGCTGGAATTCTCTAGTACCACATTGAGCAAGATGATTGAACAGAATCTATAGGGTTGGTTTTGGTGTTCAAGCTTGGGCAAGACAAACTCTTGTAAAAGAGTGGTCCAGCAGGGCATGATGGCTTGTGCCTGTAATCCCAGCATCCTGAAGATGGTGCCAGGAGGAGCAGGAGTTCAAGGTTAGCCGGGGCTGCATAGTGAAAATCCCTGTCTCAAAAGCACAAAACCAAACAAAAACCTTTTCTTCCTTCTTTCCTTCTCTCTACCATTTCTTCCCAATATAAATTTTGTATCTTTATGTAATTTATACTTTCTCAAGATTACATAATTTTAATGTCTTGATACTGTTTTTATTACTACATACTATTTCTGCTTTTGCTAACTTTAGAAGAATTTAATTGTTAACTTTTCCACACTTGTAGCCAACAATATCCTTTTATTCAGTGTTTGTTATCAGTTCTCAAAGATTTATTCCTGAATTGTTGAATTATCAAATAATGTCACTCTACTTAGGGTCTGTCACGGCTATGGAATGTCCCTGTTGAGGTGACTCGATCTTGACAGTGCTGACCTCTGGGTTGGTGTGGAAATATCCCTCAGATGCTCCTGTCTTGAACTCTAACTCCCCAGTGAGTGGTGATACTTGGGCAGTTGTGGAAAACCTTCAGGAGGCGGGACCAAGCTGGCAGCTGTCAATCACGAGAGGCAACCTGCTAGCTTCTCTTGCTTTCTGTCACTGTGATAAAACACTGGCCAAGGCCGGCTTGCAGAAGAAAGGGTCTGTGTCACTTAGAGCTTACATTCCATCACAGAGGCATGCCAAGCTAAGAACATAAGAAGCCAGATCCAGGAAGCTTTGGGAAACCAACATGTTGGTTCAAATGTTGACTGCTTTTATTTTAGAAGATCTAGGCAAGGTTATATAAGGTCTCTGTGCCTCCAAAAGATTTTCTGTCATGTAAAGGAATCCACCTGATGACTCACTGTTTGTATCTATAAAAATCATCAATGAACTGTCTCTTACACAGATTCATGAAACCCTTAAGTGTATTCTATCTAATAGTAATAAGAATTTGTTGAATATTTTGATAGGTGCTGTATGAGTTACTAAGTGGTACAATCCATAAGAAACTTAAAATCAAGTAAGATAGTTTACATTATGAAATATCTTGGGCTTTGAGTTCACAGTCAATACATTCATTTGCATTTGCTTTATCTAATTCAGATCGATCTTGTGGTGGCAGTCCAATGAAGCGACTCAGTCCTGTCCTGCTGGCCTTGGCCATAACTCCTCTGAGTTCATTTCTTAACGGTAACAGAAGAATAGCACAGTATCCATTTTGTTGGGTTACACAGATTTTATGGACAGTATACATAAAAGCAGACACATAATCCTGATGGGATGGTATATGCTCAGTTATTTAACCATCCTAGGCTGGCTGTTGTTTTCAGAAAACAGCATGTGATAATGTGCTAAGGACAACAAGTTGTTGGAATTCTCTCTCCTTTTTTCTCTTTTAAAAGGCAGGTCTCGTCATGTAGCCCTGGCTGGCTCAAACTCACAACGTTCTGCCTCCCTCTGCACCATGAGTGCTGGGATCAGAGATGTGCCCGGCAGTGACATCTTTACAAATGAAACAGGAACATCGACTGCTGACTATTGCTTTGAGTCACCAGGATTTCAGGCCTGTGGCTTGTATCTCAGACCCATGAGTCATGTGGCTGAGGTAAATTAAAGCTGTGAGCAGATTTCACTTGGCAGATGTAATTGGTGTCTTTTCCCCAAGCTTGAAACAACAGAACTAACTAACATGGGTACCAGGGTGATGACTTGATCTCCTTTCTAGAAAATCCTAGTCATTTTATACTCTGAGTTGTAGAATCTGGGGTCATGGATTTTGAACACTGATTACTACTTTAAATGTCCATTGAAGGTGGGTAGATCAAATTAAAATCTTGTCTCCACTCCTTCCCCCAGATTCCCCTAACTGACCCGAGAGCAAAGTATTTTAAAGGCATAAAGGGTGAGGTGAGAAGATTGTGTCTGAGGCCATCCTGTACGTAGTGAGATCCTGATTGTAGACAGACAGATTATTTTTGGTATTTGACGGGTGGCACATACGTGGCTGAGGAGTAGTTGGCTCAGCAGATTGGAAAAGGGCCCTTCACCAGCAGAGGGGAGGCTGAGTACAGTCTTAGGAAATGCCGGAATCCAGATGCCCAGTGAGCACGAGGACCCGGGTTTGGATCAGTAGTGCTTACACACAAGCCAGGCATGGCACAGGCTTACACGGCAGCCCCAGTGCTAGGGCAGGGTACAGATACAGACAGGAAGTCAACTGAAGCTTGCTGGCCAACCAGCCTAGTTGAAAACTATCAAGCCCTAGCTTCAGTGAGAGACCCTGTCACGTGGACACGAGGCAGAGAGGTACAGAGAAGGGTGCCTGACATCCTCTTCTGGCCTCCACACACAAGTCCTGAGATCCATCCCATCCCTCATCTTATTTGGAAATGGCTTCCTGCAACCCTGGGAGACACTTTTGGTTTTGTTGATTTAATTGTATTCATTGTGTGAGTGTGCATTTCCACATGAGGTCAGAGGGTACCTTTCAGGGTTGTTTCTGCACCTCCACCATAGGTAATGCGGAGTCAAACTCAGGTCCTCGGGCTGTGAAACAAGCAGCTCTCCCTAGTAGCTGTGGTGCCGACTATGGCTTCATTTCTCAGAGGGTACAGAAGAGATGGCAGCGCTGAGGATAGAGTGCTGCATGGAAGACAGAGCTTAGGGCAGGGTGCTTTCTGGATGCTGCAGTATCTAGACTTTGGCAAGCCTTCTGGGTGACTGGGATGTGTGTGCAAGCAGAGGATGGAAATACTCTCCTCCAGGGACTCCTCCCCACCCAAAGAAGAGACCTGTTAGGGGCTTTCAGGACAACAGTGCGGCCAGAAGGCAGGCTGGTGGTCCCCAGTCAGAGTCGCCCATATCTCCAGGATAAAGCAGTGAGGTCTTTGCAGCCAGTTTCAAAAGGAATCCTGAGATGAAGAGTAGACGCTTAGCACACAAGGGACTGAGACATTTGCTGCTCAGGTTATCCTTGAACTCATGACTCCTGTCTCTGCCTGCCAAGTGCTAGGGTTACACAGGGATGAGGTAAGAACGGAAGAAAACCAGCAACACGTTAAGGTATTATGAACAAATGAACCTTAAAATAGTTTTTAATCAACAAAAGTGTTAAAGGGGAAACGGTAAATCACCCAGGAAGTAGAGGTAAAAAAAATGAAGGAAAAATGGGAAAAAAGTGGCTTGTTCTATTTAACATCCAGACGATAGCAATTTGGAAAAAGCAGAATCAAAGCAGAGAAGTGAAACTTGGGGCAAGTTAAAGGCCATAAGCTTTTAGATTTAGAGCCTAGTGGGAGCATCACACAGACACACTGTCCAAGTGGATCCTGTAGACTTCTAAAGGGAAACAAAGGCTCCCAGCCATCCATCGTTCCAGCTCCAGGGCGTCTGGTGTCCTCTTTTGATCCAGGGCACCCAGCACTCATGTAGTTAAAACACTCATACACATAAATAATTTTGAATAAAAATTTAAAATGGAATATCACAAGGGAGGGGCCTGGTCTAGGAGTCATTAACCTGCAAGGATGAAGAATGTGACACTCGGGTTCTTATGCATAAGCAGCTCAGCAAGAGCCTGTTCTCATCCCACTTACCCAAATGTTGCTTACTAGAGAAAGGTGGCTAGAAAAATGAGAAGGCCCGACTGAGAAGCTTGTGTGGGCCGGCCTCAGAAGCAGAAAGGGATCCTTTGTCTGTGGACAAGCTGCAACAGCAGAAAGATGAGACCCGCAGAGAAGACGGGACGCAACCGAGATGTGTGATTGGAGGGTGCAGAAGAGGCTATGAGATCAGGTGAGCTGGCGGTACTGTGCTGTAGTGCGTGATGTCCAAATACCAGACAGAGTATGCAAATCCTTGACTATAAGTAAAGGACAGGTTAGGGTAGGGTTAGGGTTAAGGTTAGGGTTAGGGTTAGGGCTAGGGTTAGGGTTAGGGTAGGGTTAGGGTTAGGGCAGGGCTAGGGTTAGGGTTAGGGTTAGGGTTAACATAATATAACACTTTAGATCCTAAAGTGACCTTCTAATTTCTGTGAACACTGAGTTGTATGCCACTATTTACTTACTTCTAGAAATTAGTGTTGAAATATTTTGTAATTATAAACAATGCACTTAATATTTTGAATTATTACCAGAAGAAGGGGTACAGACAGAGTCATATTTCATCTTGCATTTTCTCATGTCTTTTAACTATCACAATTTGTTCTATTTTGTCTTTCTGGTGTTTAGAAGTTTATTACTTTGTATTCATTTAACTTAATCGCATGTTTCAAAATTGTATGGAGCTTTGTATTTCACCAAAAACCAAGAACATGCCTCTGAATAACTAAGTCATATATTGTTTGGTTGGGGGGCTTACTTCGGTCTGCAGTTGGGGAGATTTTAATCCAGGACTGAGCATCAGATCTCCTGCAGTTAGGTCTCTGCTGGGCAGGATTTACTGGCAATAGCTCAAGCTTTAGCAAAACCATTCCCTAATCTCAACAAACAAAACCAGGAAAGGGGCTGGGTCCTCCATCCCCTCCAAGGGCACATCCCAAGTGACTGGAAGACATCTGACTAGACCTATTTTTGAGAAGTTCTACTGGTTCCCTGTAGGACCACTCTGGGAAAGCAAGAAAGTAATAATAATAAAAACCCTGTGGTATGTCATTTCTTATGGAAACGGACAGAATGCCCCAGACCTTAGGTACGTAGTGAAACCTGTTGTGTTGTAAGCAAAAGGGAAACAATTAACATTTTAAAAAACAGAAAAAAAGCCAAC
This sequence comes from Mesocricetus auratus, assembly GCF_017639785.1. Taxonomy (NCBI): domain Eukaryota; kingdom Metazoa; phylum Chordata; class Mammalia; order Rodentia; family Cricetidae; genus Mesocricetus; species Mesocricetus auratus. Next base: position 2,689,147 of record NW_024429182.1, on the reverse strand, counting down.
ACTTCAGGGATTCATTCTGTAACCCCAACATCTGAAGGAGTTGAGGCAGGAAAGAAACAGGCAGAAAGAGAAGACGGTGGAGATACCAGAAAGGCTCTGTCTCCCAGCCTGCCTTTGAGGTAGAAAGCCACACAGACCTTTCTCTGTAACTCTCGCAGAGAAGAATGAACACGGGAAAAAGTGTCTATGGGACACAACAGGGCAGCTGCACAGTGGTTAGGGGATCATGCACAAGCCCTATGCAAGTTCAAGCCAGACCATATCCAGACATGGAGAGGAGAGGAAGAGAGAAGCCACACCCACCTCTGTCCAGGTTACGAGTGCAGCCCCTGGTAGGCTGACCACACCCGGCGGAAGGACACACATCCAAGAACATTGTGCAACAGACACTGTACTTGATGGGTGATTAAAAAAATAGAAAGACACAAAGTTGAGCAGGTAGGAAAGTGGTTTTGATCTTGGAGGAGCTGTGGGAGGGGTGAATTTGAACAAAATCACAAAGAGCTAATAAAAAATACCGGTAAACGAAGACTAACAAGAACAATTTGGTTTCTTTATGTGAAATTTTCATGCAAACACATCGTTCCTTGTACAGATCCTTTCACTGCCCTCCTCCCTAAGTGTTCCCCTTTCTGCTTTCATACCACACACACGTTATATACACACTTTAAACATTTCTAATCCAGATTCCCCACAGAACTAAACTGTGGTATTTGTCTTCACTGGTTTAATTTTCATCCATTTTCCTGCAAATAAAATAATTTTATTTTACTTTTCTATTTTTGAGAGTGTGTGCTGTGTAATATTTTAATTGCATTCTGACAATGAAGTTTGTTTTGAATTAGAGGGCAGTAGCTGACCGAAAATAACCACAGTAGTTTGCAGAGGACCTTGGCCCATCTTGGAGGAAGGAATGGAAGGGGTAGCCTCTCGGATCATTCAGGTTCCCACCACAGTATCTGACCCCCGATATTTTTATTAACAAAGATAGTCAAATGCTTTACTTGGTGCCCGGCGTGGGGCACAAACTCACAAGAACGCAGGTTGCCCCAGCTTTACAGTCACTAGAGCCACACCGGTCAGAGCCACCACCCCGGAGCTGAGGCGCTGCCGGCTGACTTTAACTCTCCTCCTCCAACCCTCTGAGCTCCTGTATGGTATTTTCCTGTTGCAGCTTCTCTACAGCAGTCTCCAGCTACTGCCCAAACTCCACAGCTACCCGGGCTCCAAACGCTGGAGTTACCTGCCCATGTGTTTCTTCAGCAGGTTCCCCTGTGTCCACTTTACAGATGGCTGCCTCCTTGCCTCCTCCTCCCCGTGGGTTGCAGGCTGCTGCCATGCTAGGGTAGCCACCTGCACACCCACTCAGGGTTCTCAGCTCACAGCCACATGTGAGCTGCCCCAGCTGTCCTCAGTCAAGCTGTGCATCCTCTGTTCTCTGCCCAACTGTGCGAGGCAGCAACAGCTAGTCTTACATTTCACCGTCATCGTCATCAGGTTTGGTGAGACAGCTGGGACTTTTTAAAGGGTGGGGGATTCCTTTTAAACAAAATAGAGGGTTGTTGTTTCTCACATATTAAAATGGAAAACAGTATTATGATGGAGGGAGTTTGGTCTCTATATGATTCCAAAATGGATGGTTTGAAAAATGGAACAACTAAAATGATTGGATAGTTAACTTATCTGGAATGTACATAATGTCAATTATAATCATCATCAATTTGGTTATTTCTTGTTTTATAACTAAAAAAGTTGTTTGGTATTGGTGCCAAATATGAAAAGTTGATAAGATATAATCTTTAAAAGGACACACCAATGAAACTAAGAAAAAATATTCGTGTACTAACAGAGGAATTTAGGGCAGAAACTCCTGCATCATTGCATTATGAAACTGAAGAGGAGCAACCCAAGGTTGTTAGAGAACCACCAGATGATAGACAACCACAGGTTATGCAGAAATTAACTGGAATCCTATAGACATATTAGATTTGAAGAGATTTACAAAAGCAATAATTTCATATGGTATGTGATGGGGGAAGTCCTTCTGTGTGTATGTTGTCTTATTGGTTGATTAAATAAAGCACTATTAGCCAATAGGGAAGCAAGATAGGTGGGACTAGGAGTTGAGGAGGATTCTGGGAAACAAAGGCACAGTCAGCCACAATGTAGGACACCAGAGGAGTAAGAGGTCCTGGACCCTTTCTCACGTAAGAGAAAACTAAGTGGAAATATTCAGATTAACAGTTATGGGTTAATAATAAGTCAGAGCTAGCCAATAAGAAACCAAGCAAACAGCCAATAGCTTCGTAATTAATATAGTGTTTCATGTGTTATTTGGGGGTTGAGACAATTTGGGACCCAGCTGGCAGGCAGAAAGACTACACGTTATAGTTTTGCATTTAGCTTTTATGAAACAGATGTTAAAATTATGGGCCACCTGGAATAGAATTATTCCACAGGACCAAAATATTTAGTTACAGTAGCAGTATTAGAAGCTGGTCCTCAGTTACAGTGGAAAAAATGATGGGAAAAGTCAGAACAGCAAGGTAGGGCTGGAGATTATAAGATTTCCCAAGACCAAATGCTTGATGAGGGCCATTATGTGATGTGAAAAGACAAATTACATTCAGTGATCACACCTTGTCCCTATGGAGCACAGCACCTTTGAATGCTTGGAAGAAAACTAAAAAATCAGGAAAGAGGACTGAACCATTTACTAAAATTATACAAGGCTCAAAAGAAGCCTCTCACTGATTTTTTTTTACAAAGATTGACTTCATCTGTGAATAGAATGATACCAGATCCAAGATAGACAAATATTAATTAAAACTTTGACTTCTGAAAATGCTAATTCTGAATGCAAAAAGATGATAGACTTTTGAAGTCAAGTTCAACACCAATAGATGAATGGATTAATAATACAACTGATACTGGATCTCATACTTGTAATGATACTTGGATAGAAGAGTGACTTCTAAAAATTTTAAGAAAAAACAAAAGATTATATGATTGAACTATGGTAAACCTGGCTATCTGAAAAGGGATTGTAGGCAAGGCATTCCTGGGAGCAGCGATTTTTCTAGAGAGAATCCAAACAGAAGGCTCCAGCCTTCTGAAATATACAGAAGTGTGTCAAAGGCCAACATTGAACTAATGAATGCAGATCAATATTGGACAGGCAAGGTGACCCTTTGCCATCAGGAAATTCCATAGGGGTCTCTCAAAGGCCCCCATGATGAATTTGGTTCAGTCATTTCCTGTCAGCATTGGAGAAACTCCTCCACAGAACAATTAAAAGATTTAACACCTATTATGGAAAACCATACTGCTCTGGATAGCAGAACAGCTTTAAAAGATAAAAATCTCAATGCATAAAATTAATATTTTTTAACTTTCTGTCATGATAGTAATGGTCATATAGAGGACTAACTAATTCTTTTAAAAAAGGCTTCATCTAGCTTCCTATAAATGATTTCAGGTTTGAGTCTCTATTGGGTAATTAGGAATTAAGTTTTTGTACTCTATATGAACTTAACAAATTATGCTCCTTTATCCTTTTTGAGATCTGCTGCATATGACATTCAAAATGTTTTAAGTTTTCTACAGTGAACCATGGCCATGCCTAACAATGACCTTTAAAGTCTCTAAAAAGATGATGGGGCCCCACAATGATAATGCCACCAGGACTATGACAATGCCACTAAGATGACAAATACCACCCACAGATTGGCTTTGGGCTACAGAACAATTCATGTGGTCAGCTGAAGTGGTCCAGCCTCACATCCTACTACAGCCAGGACCTGAGACAAGCCCTATGCTTTCCCACTACACAGAGACTGACAACAAATGATACAGCTACCTCTTCTAAGACTTGACAATTATTTCCATTTTCTCAGGGTCCCCTAGAGATACTGTCACCCCCAGACAACAGAGAGTAGTTTTAAGAACATGACACCCACATGCCTGTTGTGGTTATCCATTCGACCAATAGCTTTGAGGTACTGGCCTCAGTGTGTGGCCTCTTGTCTGTAACATGATCTCTTAGAAGGAGAGAAACAGAGGTCACATGCTCTCTTGGGCTGTGAAGACGGGGTCAGGTACTGTGCAGCAGCGTGTGATTGGTTCCCAGCTCCCTTGGGCAGAACAGAAGGACTCTGCAACTGGTTATACCTTGTCCTGTATTCATGAGTCTGTTTCCCCTTCATAAACTGAATATATATCTCTATCTATCCATCTATCTATCTATCTATCTTTGTGGTTCTCATAACATATTGCCAAGAGGAAGAGTATGTGTTTTGGGCCATTTAATGGGTTATGGATATATATCATAGTTTAAGTGGGGTGTGTTACAAGTTGTTATTGGAAATGGTCAGAAAAAAAGCTAAACACAGGAGATTACATTCAGGGATCTTGTTCTGAAAAGAAAAAAGAGGGGATATAGAAATGGCAGGATAAAAGGGTAGATTATTGAATCTACTTTCAAACCAAAAAAGAAACTACTAGTCTTAAATATTTTACATTAGTATGACTTTCTGTATATTTATACAAATATAGGTTATTTTTGTTATACTGTATCTGTTTCTATTCTTGTTTAAGATGTTTTTGCATATTGATGCAAATTTAAGTTTATTTTTGTTAGAACTTACTGTACATACATTTCTAATCTTGTTTAAGGTATTGTACCTATGCAGCACATTTAACAATGTAATGTAAATTCCTAGTCCTTGAAAGTTATTACTATAAACTATTTAGGATAATATAGAAATGGAGGTTAGTTTAGTCACCTAATCCAATCAAACTTGCAGTCATATTAGGTATGTTTTCAAGGTTAAACAGATATATTTTAGATAGACAGGTGGTCTTGAAACATTTCAGAGATCTACAGAATATAGCATTTAAAATTTTTAGTAATGTAAGTTTTTTTATAACAATGAGACATGTCTGCTCCTGGCAGCACCAATCTACTTCAGTGAAGATGCTGAGAATCAAAGAATATCCACATGGAGTTTGCTTTATCTGTAGCAAAATTTAGCCACTGGGAAAGAAACTGTCCTTACATCAACTACTAACAGTATGCTGTCCAATTGGACAAGCAGGACACAAAGAGAGTGAATGCCAAACATTGTCAAGGCAGAGTAGGACAGTCCTTCAAAATTTCATCTTCACTGAAAGGTCTGCCAGATGTAGACTGAAGATGGATGTCCCAACATTACAGGGAACCTTGGGTGACTGTCCAGGCAGCCAGCCGTCTCTCTCATTTCTTTAATTGGAAATTGTTTGCTAAGCACTTCCTGTTTGCTCAGGTAATATTATTACCTTTCTCTGGTCTTTAATGAAGTTGAAGACTAGAGAGTTATAGTTCTAGTTTTCCTTGCTACAAAATTTAGAAAAAGTATTCACAAAAGAAGTGTGAAGTGTATAAGGTTGAGAAACATAAAAAGATAGTTTTGGGTTCGTGACACAAGTTAGGATAGAAAATGAATTAAGTATAACACTTTGGACTCACCAAAGTAGGGAAAGTAATGGAGTATCTTCTCTGAATTGTCCAAATAGAGATGGACTGGATATTGTTAATGTAATTCTTGATTTATATATTTGAATATAGTTATTGTACTTATTGTATATAGTTTTCTGTTAGTTAAAACCTTCCCTTTTGTTTAGATAAAATGGGTGAAATGTGTGATAGTTTGATTATATTCTGTCAATAAAGTTGATTTTGAATCAGAGGATATGTCTACGCCCATACCACCCTGAAGGTGCCCAATCTCATCTGAATCAGAGGACAGAGCAAGACAGCAGCTGGCCAAAGTTAACCATCGAGGTCCAGGAGGACTGATGAAGAAGTAAAGTGGGGCTTAGAGAGGATCTCAGCCCTTTTTTGGAGGAAGGAATGGAAGACATAGGTAGTAACTCCTCAGATCACTCAGGTTCTTATCCCGATATCTGACTCCTGATGTCTTATTGGTAAATAATAACTAGTTAAATGCAGAGAGGGAGACAGAGACAGAGAGAGAGAGAGAGAGAGACAGACAGACAGACAGACAGACAGACAGACAGACAGAGAAAACCCAGAACCCAGGCTGGCCCTAAATCTATATAAAGCTGAGGGTGACCTCTAATCCTTCACCCTACGCCTCATTGAGACTGAATGCAACTCCACCGTGTGTTTATGATGCACTGTCCTTATCCATTCCTGATGATGGCCTTCTCTGCCTGTCTTGGCTATCGTGGATAAGTGTGTTAGATGAACGAGTATCTCTGAGGGGAAAATACAACCTAGTAGTAAATGCTTGGTAGTTGCTCAGTGATTGAGTAAACCGCTTTTTTTTTTTTTTTTTTTTTTTTTGGTTTTTCGAGACAGGGTTTCTCTGTATTGTTTTGGAGGCTGTCGGTCCAGCCCAGCCTCGAACTCACAGAGATCCGCCTACCTCTGCCTCCCGAGTGCTGGGATTAAAGGCGTGTGCCACCACTGCCCGGCGAGTAAACCGCTTTTTTTATTATTTTTTTTATTAATATTTTTTTATTTTCCATTTTAAATTTAGATAAGAAACAAGGTTGCTTCACAAGTCAGTACGAGGTCCCTCTCCCTTTCCCTCCCCTCCTCCTGTGCCCTCCCCCATCCCCCCCGTTATCCCCTCATTCCCCCAGGGAGGGTGAGGCCCTCCATGGGGGTGTCCATAGTCTGTCATTTCATATAGGGCAGGGCCTAGACCCTTCCCCAAGAGTTGAGGGTGAGAGTGCACCTCACATTGTTCTATGGGAGTCCAGAGACTGTGTGTATACTTGGGATGGGTACTGATCTGCTGTCCAAGGCTCAATAGATTACCTAGGCCTCCTCACTGACACCCAGATTCAGGGGTCTTGATCAGTCCCATGCTGGATTCCCAGGCTGATGCCTGGGATTCAAGAGTTAACCTTTGTCTGGTCAGCTGTTTCTGGGGTTCAACCAGCCCAGTCTTAATCCCTTTGATCATCAGTCCTCCCTCTCTGATACTGGCTTTCTTGAGTTCAGCTCAGTACTTAACCAGCCAGTAAATGAAGTTTCTGTTTCCCAGACTCTCTGGCAATAGGATTGTAGGCTGGCACTCCCCAGATCTATGTCTAAAATCCATATATGAGAGAGTACATGCCATGTTTCTCTTTTTGTGACTGGGTTACCTCACTCAGGATGGTTTCTTCTAGTGTCATCCATTTGCCTGCGAATCTCATGATTCCATTATTTTTTTCTGCTGAATAGTACTCCATTGTGTAGATGTACCACATTTTCTCTATCCATTCTTCGGGTGAGGGACATCTAGGTTGCTTCCAAGTTCTGGCTATTACAAATAAAGCTGCTATGAACATAGTGGAACAGACATCTTTGTTATATGAATGGGCATCTTTTGGATATATGCCTAAGAGTGCAGTTGCTGGGTCTTGTGGTAGGTTTATTCCCATTTTTCTGAGGAATCTCCATACTGCTTTCCAAAGTGGCTGAACCAGTTGGCACTCCCACCAGCAATGGAGGAGTGTCCCCTTTCACCACATCCTCTCCAGCATAAATTGTCATTGGTGTTTTTGATTTTAGCCATTCTGACAGGAGTGAGATGGTATCTCAGAGTTGCTTTGATTTGCATTTCCCGGATGGCTAAGGATGTTGAGCACTTTCTCAAGTGCCTCTCAGCCATTTTAGACTCCTCTATTGAAAACTCTCTATTTAGTTCTGCAGCCCACTTCTTAATTGGGTCCTTTGCTGTTTTGGAGACTTGCTTCTTGAGTTCTTTGTAAATTTTGGAGATCAACCCTCTGTCAGATGTGGGATTAGTGAATATTTTTTCCCATTCTGTGGGCTGCCTTTTTGTCTTGCTGACTGTGTCCTTTGCCTTACAGAAGCTTCTCAGTTTCAGGAGGTCCCATTTATTAATTGTTGATCTCACTGTCTGTGTTACTGGTGTTATGTTCAGGAAGCTGTCTCCTGTACCAATTCGTTCAAGGGTACCACCCACTTTCTCTTCTAAGAGGTTCAGTGTGGCTGGATTTATGTTGAGGTCTTTGATCCATTTGGACTTAAGTTTTGTGCATGGCGATAAACATGGATCGATCTGCATTTTTCTACATGCCAGTCTCCAATTATGCCAGCACCATTTGTTGAAGATGCTTTCTTTATTCCATTGTATATTTTTAGCTTCTTTGTCAAAGATCAGATGTTCGTACGTGTGTGGGTTAATACCCGGATTTTCAATTCAATTCCATTGGTCTGCCTGTCTATTTTTCTGGCAATACCAAGCTGTTTTCAGGACTATAGCTCTATAATAGAGCTTGAGGTCAGGGATAGTGATGCCTCCGGACGTTGCCTTGTTGAACAGGGTTGTTTTGGCTATCCTGGGTCTTTTGTTTTTCCATACAAAATTGATTATTGTTCTTTCAAGGTCTGTGAAGAATTGTGCTGGGATTTTAATGGGGATAGCATTGAATCTGTAGATTGCTTTTGGAAGGATTGCCATTTTTACTACATTGATCCTACCTATCCAAGAGCATGGGAGATCTTTCCATTTTCTGAGGGCTTCTTCAATTTCTTTCTTTAAAGATTCAAAGTTCTTACGATACAGGTCTTTCACTTGTTTGGTTAGCGTTACCCCAAGGTATTTTATGTTGTTTGTGGCAATTGTAAAGGGTGATGTTTCTCTGATTTCTCTTTCAGCCCTTTTATCATCTGTATATAGTAGGGCTACTGACTTTCTTGAGTTGATCTTGTAACCTGCCACTTTGCTGAAGGTGTTAATCAGCTGTAAGAGTTCCCTGGTAGAGTTCTTTGGGTCATTGATGTAAACTATCATATCGTCTGCAAACAGTGAAAGTTTGACTTCTTCCTTCCCAATTTGTATCCCCTTGATCCCCCTTTGTTGTCATATGGCTATAGCCAGAACTTCAAGTACCATGTTGAAAAGGTATGGAGAGAGTGGACAGCCTTGTTTTGTTCCTGATTTTAGAGGAATTGCGTTGAGTTTCTGTCCATTTAGTTTGATGTTGGCTGTTGGTTTACTGTATATGGCTTTTATTATGTTTAAGTATGTCCCTGTTATCCCAGATCTCTCCAAGACCTTTATCATGAAGGGGTGTTGGATTTTGTCAAAGGCTTTTTCAGCATCTAGTGAGATGATCATGTGATTTTTGTTTTTCAGCTTGTTTATATGGTGGATTACGTTGATGGATTTTCGTATGTTGAACCATCCCTGCATCCCTGGGATGAAACCTACTTGATCGTGGTGAATGATTGTTTTGATGTGTTCTTGGATCCGATTTGCCAGTATTTTATTGAGTATTTTTGCATCAATGTTCATGAGGGATATTGGTCTGAAGTTCTCTTTCTTGGTTGTATCTTTGTGTGGCTTGGGGATCAAGGTTATTGAAGCCTCATAGAAAGAGTTTGGCAAAGACCCTTCTGCTTCTATTGTGTGGAACACTTTGAGAAGAATTGGTATAAGCTGTTCTTTGAATTTGTGGTAGAATTCTGCACTGAGGCCATCTGGACCTGGACTTTTTTTGGTTGGGAGACTTTTGATGACAGCTTCTATTTCCATAGGGGTTATAGGTCTATTTAAATTGCTTATCTGTTCTTGATTTAGTTTTGGCAAATGATAGCTGTCCAGGAAGTCATCCATTTCCTTTAAATTTTCGAATTTTGTGGAGTACAGGTTTTCAAAGTATGACCTAATGATTCTCTGGATTTCCTCAGAGTCTGTTGTTATGTCCCCCTTTTCATTTCTGATTTTGTTAATTTGCGTGTTCACTCTCTGCTGTTTGGTAAGTTTGGACAAAGGTTTGTCTATCTTGTTGATTTTCTCAAAGAACCAACTCTTCGTTGCATTGATTCTTTGTATTGTTTTCCTGGTTTCTACTTTGTTGATTTCAGCCCTCAATTTGATTATTTCCTGGCGTCTACTCCTCCTGAGGGAGTTTGCTTCTTTGTGTTCTAGAGGTTTTAGCTGTGATGTTAATTCTCTGGTATAACTGTTTTCCTGTTTCTTCATGTGAGCACTTAGTGCTATGAACTTCCCCGTAGTACTGCTTTCAAAGTGTCCCATAGGTTTGGGTATGTTGTGTCTTCATTCTCATTGAATTCGAGGAAGTCTTTAATTTCTTTTTTATTTCCTCTTTGACCCAGGGATGGTGCAGTTGAGCATTATTCAATTTCCATGAGTTTGTAGGTTTTCTGCAATTTGTGTTGTTGTTGAATTCTAATTTTAAGGCATGGTGGTCTGCTAAGATGCATGGAGTTATTCCAATTTTTTTGTAGCTGCTGAGGTTTGATATGTTGCCAAGTATGTGGTCGATTTTTGAGAAGGTTCCATGTGGTGGTGAGAAGAAGGTATATTCTTTTTTATGTGGATGAAATGTTCTATAGATATCTGTTAATCCCAGTTGGGTCATTACTTCTATTAGACCCTTTGCTTCTTTGTTGAGTTTCTGTCTGGTATTCTTGTCTAGTGGTGAGAGTGGTGTGTTGAAATCTCCCACTATAACTGTGTGGGGCTTTAGATGAGATTTAAGTTCTAATAATGTTTCTTTAACGAATGTGGATGCCTTTGTATTGGGGGCATAGATGTTCAGGATAGACACTTCATCTTGGTGGGTTTCACCTGTGATGAGTATGTAATGACCTCCTTCATCTCTTTTGATTGATTTTATTTTAAAGTCTAGTTTGTTAGATATTAGGATTGCTACCCCTGCTTGTTTCTTGGGTCCATTTGATTGAAAAATTTTTTCCCAACCTTTAACTCTCAAGTAATGTCTGTCTTTGAGGGTGAGGTGTGTTTCTTGTATGCAGCAGAAGGAAGGGTTCTGTCTTCGAATCCATTCTGCTAGTCTGTGTCTTTTTATGGGTGAGTTAAGGCCATTAATATTGAGGGATATTAATGACCATTGATTGCTCATCCTTCTTCGATTTGCGATGGTTGTTGTTGGTGGAATTATGGGTGGAATTTCACCCCTTTGTTCTTTTGGCTGTTGGTAGAGAGGGATTCTCTAATGCTTATGTTTTTCTGGTTGTAGTTAGCTTCCTTGGGTTGGAGTTTTCCTTCCAAAATTTTCTGTAGGGCTGGGTTAGTGGACACATATTGGTTGAATCTAGTTTTGTCATGGAATATCTTGTTTTCTCCGTCTATAGTGATTGAGAGCTTTGCCGGGTATAGTAGTCTGGGCTGGCATCCATGGTCTCTTAGTGTAGGTAGAATATCTATCCAGGACCTTCTGGCTTTCAGAGTTTCCATGGAGAAATCAGGTGTAATTCTGATAGGTCTGCCTTTATATGTTACTTGACCTTTTTCCTTAGCTGCTCTTAATATTCTTTCTTTATTCTGTATGTTTGGGGTCTTGATTATTATGTGGCGAGGGATTTTTTTGTGGTCCACTCTATTTGGTGTTCTGTAGGCTTCTTGTACCTTCATTGGCATGTCTTTCTTAAGGTTGGGAAAGTTTTCTTCTATGATTTTGTTGAATATGCCTTCTGCCCCTTTGAGGTGGATTTCTTCTCCTTCTTCTATACCTATTATTCTTAGGTTTGGTCTTTTCATGGTGTCCCATAATTCCTGGATGTTTTGTGTTAAGGATTTGTTGGATTTAAGGTTTTCTTTGGTTGATAAATCCATTTCTCCTAATGTATCTTCAACACTTGAGATTCTCTCTTCCATCTCTTCTATTCTGTTGGTAATGCTTGTATTGGTAGTGCCTGACTGTTTGTCCAGCTTTTCTATTTTCTGCCTTTCTTCAGATTGTGTTTTTTTTAGTGTCTCTATTTCAGTTTTCAACCCTTGCAGCGTTTGCATTGCTTCTTGCAATTTTCTGTTTATCTGTTCGTCCGTTTGTTGCCTTTTATGAATTTTTTGGTTTGTTCTTTCTTCCATTTCTTGCATTTTTTGGTTTGCTTTTTGTTCCATTTCTTGGATTTTGTGCTTTGTTTCTTCTTCCATTTCCTGCCTTTTTTGGTTTGTTTCTTCCTCCATTTTTTTCATTTTTGCTTTGTTTTTTCTACCATTTCTTGCATTTTTTGCTTTGTTTCTTCTTCCATTTCCTGCCTTATTTGGTATGTTTCTTCTTCTAATTCTTGCATTTTTTGCTTTGCTTTTTCTTCCATTTCTTGCATTTTTTGCTTCATTTCTTCTTCCATTTCGTGCCTTTTTTGGTTTGTTTTTTCTTCCAATTCTTGCATTTTTTGGTTTGTATTTTCTTCCATTTCTTGCATTTTTTGGTTTGTTTTTTCTTCCATTTCTTTGAGGATTTTCCAATATCCTCTTTTAGGGCCTCTATCATTTTCATGAAAGTGCTTTTAAGGTCGTTCTCTTCTGCTTCCTTCGCGTTGGAATATTGGGGTCTTGCTGGTGTGGAGTCTCTAGAATCTGGCGGTGTCATATTTGTTTTTCTGTTGCTGACTGTGTTTTTGTATTGTCTCTTTCCCATCTCTTCTTCTAGTGGGTGCAGAAAGAGCGCCTTCCTGGTCTGGGGACCAGAGTTCCCTTTGGTGGGTGCTAGTAAGTCCAGTAATCTGGTGGTTCTTCTATGCCTTGTCCAAATGCTGGTCCGTGGGTAGAGAAGAAGAACAGGAATCTGGGGCGCTTAGCCTCCTACCTGGTCCCCTGGACCCTATGCTGGGTCCTGTTGTACCTGATCCGGAACAGCTACTCCCCTGGTCTCCCTGGCTCCTGTAGTTTCCTGGTCTCTTTGGTGGGAGAGAAGATCTGGAGTCTGGGGTGCTTGGCTCCCGCCGGGATTGGGAGCTCTGTGCAGTTCCCAGGCGATCTGCAGGCTCTGGAACACAGGCTGGGAAGCTGGCCTGTTTACCTGATGATGCCAGAGGGACAGCTACTTCCCTGTACTCCCAGCCTCCTCTCCTTTCCTGGACTCGTTGGTGGGAGAGAAGATCTGGAGTCTGGGGTGCTTGGCTCCCGCCGGGATTGGGAGCTCTGTGCAGTTCCCAGGCGATCTGCAGGCTCTGGAACACAGGCCGGGAAGCTGGCCTGTTTACCTGATGCTCCCGCCGGGATTGGGAGCTCTGTGCAGTTCCCAGGCGATCTGCAGGCTCTGGAACACAGGCCAGGAAGCTGGCCTGTTTACCTGATGATGCCAGAGGGACAGCTACTTCCCTGTGCTCCCAGCCTTCTCTAGTTTCCTGGACTCGTTGGTGGGAGAGAGGATCTGGAGTCTGGGGTGCTTGGCTCCCGCCGGGATTGGGAGCTCTGTGCAGTTCCCAGGCGATCTGCAGGCTCTGGAACACAGACCGGGAAGCTGGCCTGTTTACCTGATGCTCCTGCCGGGATTGGGAGCTCTGTGCAGTTCCCAGGCGATCTGCAGGCTCTGGAACACAGGCCGGGAAGCTGGCCTGTTTACCTGATGCTCCCGCTGGGATTGGGAGCTCTGTGCAGTTCCCAGGCGATCTGCAGGCTCTGGAACACAGGCCGGGAAGCTGGCCTGTTTACCTGATGATGCCAGAGGGACAGCTACTTCCGTAAACCGCTTTTTATTAAAAACTTTAGGTGACAGCACTTGAGGTGGAGTAAACAGAAGTAGGAACCGACCTTCGAGGAAGGTGAAAGTTGGTAGGTTAAAACTCATTCAGAGGCATCTGGGAAAACTTGGGGTTTCCCTTGGAGGCCCCAATTTTCAAATGTAGCTTGGCTTTGAGCTCTTGATCCCTCATGGAAGCTCTTGTCACCTTTCAGCCATCCATATGGAGCAGGTGAAACCTTGGAAAATGTTCAACCCACTTAGTAGCACCTTAGTGGGCATGGTAACATATATATGCACACATACACACACACACATACATCTATATATAGATAGATAGATGTATACGTGTGTATTACCATACATACATATGTGTGTGTATATATAGATATGTGTGTGTGTGTGTGTATTTGAATGAAGTCTGTTGTTGGACCCAGCCAACAAGACAGTCCACACAATGCCTTTCATTGTGCAGAAGTTCAGAGTGCAGATGCCACCAGAGCTGACCACTTCCTGTCCAGCACACATTATTCCTTGTCCAGGGAGTAGAACACTGGATTACGAGGCTGACCAGCATCTGCTACATCTTTGTTCCGTGAAGGGTGTGCTGCTCCCAAGGATGCGCTCTCAGAGACTCCTGCTGCTCTTCCTGGAATCTAGCCTCATGTTTTACCATGAGTTACTTTAGACCTATTAACATCAGCTTCATTAGAAGTGATAGACGGGAGGAAGAGGGAACTGGGATTGGTATGTCAAAAAAGATTGTTTTGAATTTAAATAAAAATTTATTTAGAAAAAATGTTTTAAAAATGTTAGGTCTCAGTGCTTTTATTTTTTTATTTTTTCAAGACAGAGTTTCTCTGTGTAACAACCCTAGCAGTCCTGGAATTCACTCTGTAGGCCAGGTTGATCTCAAGCTTGTATAGCTCCACCTGCCCCTGCCTCCCGAGTGCTGGGATTAAAGGCATACGCCACCAACGCCAGCTTAGATCTCAGTGTTTTGTTAACAGCACACAAAATAAGTAGTTTTCCAGGGTAGGGGAATGGGTGGAGTGGTTCTCATAAGCCACGGGCACATGGAAAGGGAAGTATTGTCTTTACTAAAAGATTGCAGTTGTGTAGACAGACGTAGGCTCGTAGCACCAACCGTGCAGTCACCCAAGGACAATGAATAGCACCAGATCCATGTGCTGAATACCACTATGGGCTGTAATCTGTCAGACATTGTAGCAGTCATCTGATTCTAATACAAAAAAGAAGCTCAACAGGTACACACAAAGTTGGGAAAATACATTAGCAGTAAGTGATAAGTGAAGTGCGACGTTAATATAGAGAATGTAAAATATTAATAAAAAGGAGATAATACAAAGTGGTCAGGGGATATTAATAATTAAGAGGGAAGACATAGGAGCTAATATTCATATGAAAAGATGCTCAAACTCATTTATAATTTAAAAATGCAAGTAAAACCAACTCTAAGTTTTCCCAAAAAATTGGCAAAAGTTGAAGTAAAAGCACTGTGCATGCCCTATCTATCAGCATTTAAAATTTATAATCTGTGCCCTAGTAGGTACTGCTAGGCACCAGCATGGTGTTTGAACGTTCGTTCCTAAGAATGTAAGAACACTTGTAGCTTTAGATAACTCTGAGATGGTCACCTTGTAGAAGCAGTGGTACCTTGTGTGACGGGAACATCTGTTATCAGCTTGGTGAAATGTCCATGGTGTATTCTGAGAAAACAAATTAGAGACTCTACTGACATTGTAGGTAGCAATGACATCTTAGAGCCTTGCATGTATAGAGATACATGTGCGAATGTGTGCTGTGTACACACAGAGATGGTAATATATTTTGCCAGTTTGCTGTTGCTGCTGTGACAGATTGTCACAGAGTCGATAACTTGAAGGAGGATAGATAGACATATTACAGTTCTAGAAGAAATGAAGCCAGGTCCAGTGTCTTGCACCTATAACCCTAGCATCCACGAAGCAGCTGGGTAAACCTGTGCTGTATAAGAAAGATTCCATCTTTAAAAGGGGAAGAAATGGATCTTAAGCGGGACATGGTGGAACATGACTTTAATTTCAGCACTCAGGAGGAAAGTGGACCACAGTGAGTTCAAGGCCAGCCAGAGCTCTGTAGTGAGACTCACTGTCTCAAAAAAAAACAAAAACAAAAACAAAGAAATGGATCTTGCATGGCTCATATTTAGTGTGAAACGTCTGTATTCTTTCTGGATGAGTGTCTATTTTCTTACCTTTGTGGTCTCTAGATGCTCTTTGCATTTCTTAACCTGGGACCTTGTTTCTCCATCCTCAGAGCAGGCAGCGTTAGGCAGAACCTGCCTGCATTTCACTCAGTTTAGCAAGTTGGTCTTTGAAGAAAAAAATTTATGAAGAGTTGTTTGCTGAAACAGACTTAGAGGATAACTCTGAAATACACAGTACAATATGCATGGAAGATAAGAGCTCCAGACTGGTCAACCGAGACATCCTTTTCCTGAGGAACAAATAATAGTCATAACCAATAGGGACACACCTCAGTAAGATTGGACATCCACAGCAGAAGGAGAAAGATCCCTAGTTCTCATCATATACAAAAATAGGCTCAACATGGATAAAAAAATCTAGCTGTGAGACCTGAAACCATTAAACTACCAGAAAAAAAAAACACAGCGGAAAGACATCATTGTAGATAGCTATTTCTTTCAACACCCGAAAAATCACAGATGACAAAAGCAGATGATGGGATTATTACAATAAAGAGTGAACAGCTAGAATAATGGGAGAAAACATTTGCAAACTATTCATCCAGCTATTCATATCCAGGATATATAAGCATCTGTCTATACTCAGCAGCAAAATAACACTAGGGATCCATCTGAAGCCAGGCCAATGATCCAGACATACTTTTGCCAAAATAAGACACACACGTGACCAACAAATCTTGAGAAAAGTGACCAGCAAGAGTAGTCACCCGAGAAACGAAGGCACCACCTTACCCAGGCAGAATGGCTATAGAAAAAAAAGGCAGGAACTTCCTGGTTTCTGGGGTGGGTGTGAATGTCCAGGTAAAAGGGAAACTCATAAACCAAGAAAGAAATTCACATACGACATCATAGCACAGCACAGAGGTCCTTTAAAAATGCTAAGGTTAGAATTGCCACAAAAGTCAGCAAGTCTACCAAATAGGTGGATATCCACAGAAAGTGAAATGAATACAGCAAAGAGACACACCCACACCCGTTGGTCTACTGAAACCTTCTTTGCAGTGGCAGTATGGATGGAAACAGAGGCTGTTAAAAAAAGTGATTGCTGGGCTTGATGGAGCACACCTTTAATCCCAGCACTAGGGAGGCAGAGGCAGGCTTATCTCTGTGAGTTCGAGGCCAGCCTGGTCTACAGAGCGAGTTCCAGGACAGCCTCCAAAACAATACAGAGAAACCCTTCTTGAAAAGCCAAAAACAAAAAAAACAAAAACAAAAACAAAAAAACAAGTGAAAGCAGCCACACTCAGAAGTATAAATCCTACACGTTCTTGGTTGTGTCTAGAAACTAGACAAGTTGCTTCCAAAGAGGAGAATAACCGCCCATTCAGAAGTTAGGAAGCAGAGCTGCAGAGAGAGAAGGCTCCACAGTTGAGGGTCTTGTCTCCTTCCAGATTGTATTCCATCTTAAAGATAATTACAGGTGCTTCTTAGACTTAGCTGAACGTTGGTATTGTTCAGGGAGCTTCATGTGATTTGGCTTTACTTTTGCTTATTTAAAACTGGATGTTTGGGGACTGCAGAATGCTACAAAACCAGAGAACGCCTCGGGAACAGAGAACACCCGAGGCTGCAGAGACCCGTGTCTCCCGGTTTCCCCTCTGCCATGGCATGGAACCCATTAGAGCTGGAGGCACCTGAGAAGTTCACCTTTCAGCTCTGCACAGCTTTCCAGCTGTTCATTCTGTGCGTCTTCTCCTTACGGGTCATTTCTGTCACTTACCTTCGACTCATATATCACATAATGGTGTTGCTTGCCTTTGTGTGTTGTTCATTTAGGCGGGTGTTGTATTTTTCTCCCCACCCAGTTGATCGGAAGGCATTCTCTACTGCTCACTTTGGGCCCATCTCACACTCTCCCTCTTTTCCCTGCATGTTTTCTTACTTCCTTATGGTCTCTTCCTCTTCTCACCTTGTAATTATAACCTTCCACAGCTTCACAATCCCTAAAATCTGTGGGGGCTCCAGAGTCTCCCACTCTTGGCTTCACAGCTCCCTTCAGAACCAACTACCACATACTCTTTGCTCCCCCATCTTATCCGTTGACATCCAAGTCTGCTCCATGGTATCCTTGCTTTTGACTCTCAAACGGCTTTTGAAGTCTAGGGAGTCACTGCTGTTGATTGGCTACTACGAAAATCGCATACTGGTGATACCAAATCGCATAGTGGTGATACCAAATCGCATAGTGGTGATACCAAATCGCATAGTGGTGACACCAAACAGCTGTGCTCACTCTTCCACTTAAGACCCAACTAGGGAAGAATTTGGAGGTTGTGCTAGATACCCAGAGCTCTTGGTGCGAATAACTACACTGTCAACCCTGCTGCATACAAAGTCCCACCGGAATATTGAAAATCCTTGAGCTGAAAGTTTCCTAGGGCCCACATCCCGCCTTCTGCCCTGCCAGGCAGTTTCTGGCCCTACAGCACCAGGGTTTCTTTCTCAACTGCTGTTTGGTTTCGTATCATTTTTGTGCCATGGCACAGAGCCTTTCTTATTCTAAGATTTATTTTTAAGCACGCGTGTGCACTCATGAGTGCAGATGCCCCTGGAGGCTGGAGGCATCATTATCCCCCTTGATCTGGAGGTGTAGGTGGTTGTGTTATGCCCAGTGTGGGTGCTGGGAATTGAATTCGGATCTGCTGTGAGCGCAGCCCGTGCTCTTAATAACTGCTTTGCTGTCTCTCCTGTCCCCTCCACAGTACCCTGACTATGGAAACGTTAGGTGGGAAGTCTTGAAATTAGACAGTGGGGTTCTACCAATTTGACCTGTTTGTCAGGACAGTCTTAGGTTTTTCTGGATCTTTGCAGTTCCATTTGAAATTTAAAATTACCCTTGCATTTGTTCACAGAGCCTGATGGGATCTTCATAGGGATTTCACTGAGTCCATACACTAAGCTGGAGACCACTGTACCCATGGGTACAATGGCTTTCTGTTTATTTGTGTCCTTTAGGGCTGAGTAGCATTTTAGGCTTTTTTGTGCAGACTTTTATTGTACATTTTTGTAAGATACATGTAAGATATTTTTAAAAGTATCTTATGTTCTTTTGTGCCTTTTAACTTGGTATCCTTTAAGCATAATTCTGTAACTATTCACTGCCAGTAAAATTATAATTAATTTGTAATATTGTTTTTTTGTAATAGTGCTTGTGTGTTTTGCTGAATTTACATCTTAGTTCTACTAAATTTAGAGTCTATGGGATTTTTCACATACTAGCATCTAAATTTTTTTCAATTTAGATGACTTTTTTTGTTCTCGTCTTGTAGCACACCGTATAATACAAATGGTGAGTGAATGTGAGCTCAAACATCTAGAAGGTGGTCATCAAGACCCTAGTTTCTCTCATATAGAAACCAGGATCTACCCCGGCTTACCTTCTAAGACTCAGGGACATTCAGGGTGGAGTGAGTGCAGTTCATTTTAACACAACAAAGCTACACTACAAACCTGCAACAGAACAAAAGTAAAACACGGCGCTAAAGCCTTCACACTCCTCAGTAAAATTCTCACACTCAGTTAGGCTCTGAGTTGGCACTGTACCACTGAGTTCGCTGGGGCAAACGTGTTCAGTCCAGAGCAGAGCTGCTTGTCTTTACTGGACAGACTCTTAGGAAGGGACGTTGACAAGGCAAGCCCGTGGAATACTGAGGACACCAACAGTGATCTTCAGTGTGATGACCTTGTCTGAGTCTATGCTGGAGACGTTTTGAGAGGGTGGCTCAAATGATCTCTGACTTCACAGCCTGCCCAGGACCAAACCAAAACAAGCATAGTCCTCTGGGGCTCAGTGCAAAAGCTATCCTGTCCAGTGTTCTGTCAGCTGTAAGTAACTACGCGTGTGATTGTTCCATAACAGTCTGTCTTGGTGGCTTGGGGCCAGAGATAATTGTTTTCATTTTCTACATGTTTGGAGTTGCACTCCCGTGAGCCATTGTGGGAATCAGGGAGGTGTGCACGGCACTGGTGGATCTCTGTCAGCTTATCTTCCTGGCCCTTCTTCTTATAAGGGAGCACTGACCACTGTCCTCAGCTGACCATCATCCTCTGTAAGCTTGCTTTCTGTGACCCTGACATCTGACTCCATGCAAATAGGCTGAGTTCCTTTGGGCAAGTCCTGTTGCCCACCCAGCTCAGATGTTCTCTCTAAAGCTCACTACTCCTTCTCTCTGCGCACAAGTCAAAAATGCACACACCCTTCCAGCTGGCCAGGGAGCAACTTAAAATGCACACGCATCGTAGAGGTAACACAGACCTAATTCTACAGCTGTTTGACTGTGACCCTGCTCAGGGGACGAGCACCGTCCTTCAGGAATGACATTTATTCGCTCTCCCTGAGAGCACCGGCCGACGTGAAGCAGGGGGATGATGCGTGTGTTTGTGGTGTGCTGCCACGGATTCAGAATTCAGTGTCTGCTTGAAGCTCCCTGTGCTGGGGAATCTTGCATCATGGAGCAACATTGTTCTGGTGAGCCGTGAAGTGACTCCGCAGCAGTCCACATTTACTGGAAATAATGTTTCGAACCCGGGCAGCTCGTGAGCACTAAATATGTGTGTTCTCATTCATGGTCCACTATTGGACTCGCAGAATGAGACCTTTCGGGAGCCCAGCCCATTGCAGCCATCACACTAGAGATCGTCTTTGTTCGTTCATGGTCAGCTTTTCCACTTTATAACGAGGGTCACACTTTTACTTTGAAAAAAAAACAACGGTTTGTTATCTAAATCCAAGTAGACTTAGAATGTCTTCTATGTGCTAACCCCTTAATAGATGGTAATGAGTTTCTCGTATTACATTTTAGGAAATTAACAACTTTCTAAGGCCATATTATCCATGTATTTAATCTGGATTCTCTTTGTGAATTTATTATTTATATGTTTGTGTCTGTACTTGTGAGTCTATGCGTACCACATGAGTTAGGGTATCTGCTAAGGTCAGAAGAGTGCGTTGGATTTCCCAGATCCCCTGAAGCTAGAATTACCAGATAGTTGAGAGCTGCCTGACACGGATGCTAGGGACCAAACCTGGGTCCCCTGCAAATGCAGTAAATCTTTTTAACCACTGAGCCATCTCTCCAGCTGCAAACCTAGTCTATTAATGAGGAAGATGATTTATCTAACATAGTAAGTTCCTAAACTGCCCCCCACTATTTCTGCTTGCTTTGATGCTGTACTTTCCTGAGCCATGCCTAGCCATCTTGAATCTGTCACTGGTCAGTGCTGAGAGAAAGAATCTAATGTTGACTGATGCCCACGGACTAGCGTCGCTACCACTTGGTCATGGAGAACTACCACCATGTGCCTCTGTCCTGAGCCCCATGTATAAGGAAGACACTCTTATAGCCAAGACCAAATGGATATTCACATCCAGCCATGTATGTTAAAATCTAAGTCTTCTTCCTAAAGGCAGGTGCCTCTCAAAGTAGGATTTCCTGAGACAATATAGACACTGTCCTTAAACTGTAGATAAAGATTTGCTTTAATTTCTTTCCTTAAAGACTCAGAGTTCTTGTGATACAAGTCTTTCACTTGTTTGGTTAGCATTACTCCAAGGTATTTTATGTTGTTTGTGGCTTTTGTAAATGGCAATGTTTCTCTGATTTCTTTCTCAGCCTTTTTATCGTCTATATATAGTAGGGCTATTGATTTTCTTGAGTTGATCTTGTATCCTGCCACTTTGCTGAAAGTATTTATCAGCTGCAGGAGTTCCCTGGTAGAGTTTTTGGGTCACTTATGTAAGCTATCATATTATCTGCAAATAGTGAAAGTTTTACCTCTTCCTTTCCAATTTGTATCCCCTTGATCTCCTTTTGTTGACTTATTGTTCTAGCTAGAACTTCAAGGACAATATTGAAGAGGTATGTAGAGAGTGGACATCCTTGTCTTGTTCCTGATTTTAGAGGATTCATATTGAGTTTCTGTCAATTTAGTTTGATATTGGCTGTTGGATTGCTGTATATAGCTTTTATTATGTTAAGGTAAGTTCCTGTTATCCCGGATCTCTCCAAGACCTTTGTCATGAAGGGATGTTGGATTTTGTCAAAGGCCTTTTCAGCGTCTAGTGAGATGATCATGTGATTTTTGTTTCTCAACTTGTTTATATGGTAGATTACATTGATGGATTTTCATACTTTGAGTCTTTAAATAAAGACATTAAAGAAGACACCAGAAAATGGAAAGATCTCCCATGCTCTTGGATAGGTAGGATCAACATAGTAAAAATGGCAATCTTACCGAAAGCAATATACAGATTTAACACAATCCCCATTAAAATCACAGCACAATTCTTCACAGACCTTGAAAAAACAACTCTCAACTTTATATGGAAAAACAAAAGACTCAGGATAGCCAAAACAACCCTGTTCAACAAGGCAACATCTGGAGGCGTCATAATCACTGATTTCAAGCTATAGTCCTGAAAACAGCTTTGTATTGGCACAAAAATAGACAAATAGATCAATGAAATCCGATTGAACACCCCAACATTAACCCATACACATATGAACACCTGATCTTTGAAAAAGAAGCTAAAATTATACAATGGATAAAAGAAAGCATCTTCAACAAATGGTGCTGTCATAACTGGAGGCTGACATGTAGAAGACTGCAAATAGATCCATGTCTATCGCCATGCACAAAACTTAAATCCAAATGGATCAAAGACCTCAACATAAATCTAGCCATACTGAACCTCTTAGAAGAGAAAGTGGGAGGTACCCTTGAACAAACTGGTACAGGAGACCGCTTCATGAACATAACTCCTGTAGCACAGACACTAAGATTGACAATGAGTAAATGGGACCTCCTGAAACTGAGAAGCTTCTGTAGGGCAAAGGACATAATCAGCAAGACAAAAAAGCAACCCACAGATTGGGAAAAGATATTCACTAACCCCACATTGACAGAGGGCTGATCTCCAAAATTTACAAAGAACTCAAGAAGCAAGTGTCCAAAACACCAAAGGATCCAATTAAAAAGTGGGCAACAGAGCTAAATAGAGAATTCTCAGTAGAGGAATCTACAATGGCTGAGAGACACTTGAGAAAGTGCTCAATATCCCTAGCCATCCAGGAAATGCAAATCAAAACAACTCTGAGATGCCATATTATTCCTGCCAGAATGGCTAAAATCAAAAACTCCAATGACAGTTTATGGTGGAGAGGATGTGGAGAAATGGGAACACTCCTTCCCTGCTGGTGGGAGTGCCGACTCGTACAGCCACTTTGGAAATCAGTATGGAGATTCCTCAGGAAAATGGGACTCAGTCTACCACAAGACCCAGCAATTCCACTCTTAGGCATATACGCAAAACATGCACATTCATACAACAACGACATCTGTTCTACTCTGTTCATAGCAGCATTATTTGTAATAGCCAGAACCTGGAAGCAACCTAGATGCCCCTCAAGTGGAGTTGATAGAGAAAATGTGGTACATTCACACAATGGATTACTTCTTAGTTGAAAAAAAAACAATGGAATCGAAATTTGCAGGCAAATGGATGGCACTAGAAGAAACCATCCTGAGTGAGGTTAGCCAATCACAAAAAGAGAAACACGGTATGTACTCTCATATATGGATTTTAGACATAAATCAGGGAGTGCCAGCATACAATCCCACCTCCAGAGAGTCTGGGAAACAGAATCTTAATCCAGCAACTGATGGAAGCTGAGCCTGACACCCACAGCTAAACACTGAACTGAACTACTGTTGTCCAGTGACAGAAAGGGAGAACTGATGAGCAAAGGAGTTAAGACTGGGCTGGTTTAACCCACAGAAACTGTTGACCTGAACAAGGGGGAACCCTTGGACCCCAGATTGTTGGCTGTGTGGAAAGCATGGGACTGACCCCCTGAATGTGGATGTCAGTATGGAGGCCTAGGTAATTTATGGGGCTTTGGGTAATATTTATCCCTGGCATACAAATAGACTTTGAGTGTCCATCCCACAATGAGGGAGGCTCTCTCAGCCTGGACACATGGAGGATGGCCTAGGCCCTGCCCTGGATGAAATGACAGACTCTGGAGACCCACCATGGAGGGCCTCACCCTCCCTGGGGATCGAAGTGGAGACTGGGGATCTGGTGGGGAGGGTGAGGGAGGAA
The DNA here is from genome assembly GCF_017639785.1 of Mesocricetus auratus. Lineage (NCBI taxonomy): Eukaryota > Metazoa > Chordata > Mammalia > Rodentia > Cricetidae > Mesocricetus > Mesocricetus auratus. The sequence goes on along the minus strand of NW_024429182.1, from coordinate 2,665,295 downwards.
GGGAGGGAGGAAGAATGAGCTGGGATTGACATGTGGAACAAGCTTGTTTCTAACTTAAATGTAAAAAAAGAAGAAAAAAAAGATTTGGATGACGAGAACTGGAGCCAAGTTTGCTTTCCTTGTTTCTGAAGCATGCATTTCCTGTGCCCTCCTAACCATGGGCAACAGGTTTCCACTACTATACTATCGAATGACAGTAGCATATGTATCCATACATGTGTGTGTTTCGTGATTGTGAAGCTTGGTTGTGATTCCACTGGCTGTTGATGTTAAGTTGGCTGAACTCAAGCAGCAAAGTTTTATTGGTGCTGCACCCTGGCTTTTAATCAGTTCCAGAGGTCTTCGAGGGAAAGGCTTGCTCATCATGGAGGCATTATTGAGAGGAGAAGGGGTTCCTGGGAAGTGAAGCCCTGTGAGAAGTCTGGATCGCCGAGGAACTGCTTTGGTCTTGGTCTCAGTTCTCAGCAACGGGGGTGGTTTTTCTCCACTGCATACTCCTTTGACCAAAGTAGTCCTTGACACAGAAGCGTTTTTTATTGGTGCCTAATCTCGAGTTTCCTTGATCCCATCTGTGGTCCTTCATACACATAATCCATCATTTCAGGTGTTGGTAGATGGATGGTAACTGGAGCGCAGCTTCATGACTTTTCCGTAGCGAAGATGGCTGTTCCTCTTACCTTTTCTCTCAGGGTTTCTCTTCCTGGCCGGTTTCACGTCTAAAGGAACTGGGAGGTGACAAAGATACCCTGCGGATTTACTGAAATCGACTGTGGAGAAACACTGAGTTCTGCCGTGTAGAGACCATGGAAATGTTTCCTCTTCCCTACAAGGCTGGTGTAGTCTGGGAATGGACAGACGCACAGCAGGTAAAGGCTGCCTGTTTGCCAGCATGCATGCATGCATACATGCATGCGTGTGCGCACAGCAGCTACATAGGAAACAGTAACGCCAAAGGCGGGCAGGCGGCTGAGGTGAAGTGCCCTCTCTGCACGGAAGAATCAGGAGCTGTGAGTACTTCTGTGGGCAGTGAGGGCTCTCTAAGACAACGTAGAAGAGCGGCATACCGCGTCTGACTGCTAGACTATTCACTACTCGCTAACCCGTCCAGCTCCATGACCTTCCATACCTGGAGTCAATATGAGGGAATGGGGCTTCTCTATGATCTTCAGGAGGAGAGGGGGTGGGGGCAGAAGAGGGAGGGGTGAGAAAGAGTGAGGTAGAGGGAGAAATTGATCAAGGATGAGAAGAAACAGGGAAGAGGAAGGGCAGGGGACAGGCTATTGTTCTCCAAGCCCCAACAAGAATAAGAGAGAACATTCAATTTTAGGACCATCTTTGGTTTTATATAACCAGAAGGAGATAATTGGGAACGATTACCTCTTCATATTTCTTAAACAATGGAATTTCCCCTCCCGTTTCCTAAGGGATAGTCACCTTTGCTTATCATCGCGCAGTTTATTTCTTACAGAAATAGTTCATATAGAGACATTCATGCGAAAATGGATGGAGTAGCTGGCTGCCTGCCAGAAACCCCAAACTTCACATCTGAGAGACTTTACCGTCTGAAGCATAATGTAAGCGTTTAAGACAATTTAAATTCTAACCAAATTCTATGCAAATAGTTTAAAACAAAGCATGTCTTGTAGATTTTTAGTTTTATATAGAAGTTAAAGAAAAGGTGAGCCCACAGATTATATGAAATGATATTCTTTTTCAAGAAAAATAAAATTTAAAATAGCTTAGCAACAGTCGCTAGGCAACACATTGATTTTGTGGAAAGAGACATGTTCATTGTTGGATGAGAGACTTTGTAGGGAGTACTCTTTTTAAGATTTCTGTGTTAGGTCTTGATAAAACGTGCTGTTTTATTCTTTTGGTACTGACTTTAACTAAAGGCCCCTGTTTATCCTCTAGGTTTGTAAAAATAAAATAATTCTGTTGGAGTAAAATATGATTCAAAAAGATGTTTGAAAAAATCCGTGTTTCTCTAAAGCAAAATATCTCAAAAGTGCAAGTTTTCACATTTCTCAGTTTAAATCTGCTGAATTCCTCTGTTTTACACAATTAAAATGATGTATTATTATGTTAATTAGTTCATTATGAACTTATCACTTATAAAAAACAACACGGAGGTTATTCTAGAATCTTTTGAGCTTATTAATTTTTACTTTAAAATGAAACATCCCATTATAGTGACCACACTTAAAACAAGTGTGGTCCATGTTGTAAAACAGACTGGATCACGCTTTAACAACTGGGACCTTCACTCATAACGTTCAATTTCAAAAACATTTTTAAGAGATGTGTAGTCACTGTTTCGTGGGATATTTTTTTCCAGTGTGACGTTTCAACAGATGATATTTTCTTCATTTTACGTGTGAATAAAGCAAAAACAGGCAATTCACAGAGGGGCCTTAAGAGAATGTCGGCGGCGGGCTTGGAAGCTGCCCCCTGCCCCATGAGTGAAGTGCAGCCTCTGTTCTCGGATGGTCTCTGCGAGTCTGAGGACAGAAGCCACAGAGAAGATGATCTGCATAGGCGAAGAGCGCAGGCCGGCAAGGACTTCTCGGACAGCTCAAGGGCGAAGCCGGGGTGAGAAAGGGACACAGCACAGACCCCGAGAGTGAGGAACAAGTGCCGCGCCCTCTCAGGCTGCTTACGACTCGGTTGCATTCCGCCAGACTTCCCCAATGATGGGCGGATGATGGATACTTTTTGTGAAACTTGCATTTTTCCACAGTCTTGATTTTCCTTGAGTCCTTTTTTGGCCGTTCAACAACCAATTATACAGGTCGTGACAGGCTGTAACAAATAAGGTGCTGCTCCCTGGCACCGCAAATGAGACCCCTCCTTTTCGTTTATGGGGCTATCGTTGTTACACGAAATCTTCTGAGAGCAAGGGCTCTCTACAGGAGAAATAAAAGTGTTGTTGTGTCATTACAGAGGCAAATAAGAAAAGAGCAAGGCGGGAGGTCGTTATCAGCTACCAGCCACAGGTTCCGTGCCAATGGGAACGTGCCCGAGGGACCTAAGAGCCAAGACCAGTCTTAGAACACAAACCCGCAGAAGGAAATGCACGTTGTTTACATTGGTTCTACATTGGCTACAGAGAGTAGGAGCGGGATCACACCGAGTGGGGGCAGCTTTGGGATAGGAGGGCCATCCACAAGAGGTGCGCGCTGTTTCTGGGTTTACGGAAGGGAATTCCCTAGGAAGTCACAAAGAGTCGCCTGAGAGTCTGATAGCAGGTGTTTCCAGTCAAGGTTGTGGGCATGTGTGTGCGTGTGTGTGAGCGCATGTGTGTGTGTGTGCAAGTGTGTGTGTGCACATACATGTGTGCACACATGTGCTTGCGCAAGCTTGCAGTCACTGCCGAGTATCTTTCAATCACTCTCCACCTTACTTTTTGAGACAGGGTCTCTCACTGAACCTCACTGAGGTCCTCATATTTGCATAGCAAGTCCTTTAACCACCGAGCCATCTCTTCAGCCCTGAAGGTTTTAACATATTTCCTTAACCAGTCAACTTCTTCCAATCAACATTTGTGATTAAATGCAGACTATCACAGTTTTTCTCTTATGATAATCTACTGTGGGGTCAGGAACCCACAGCTCACTCTCCAAATATGGCTCACAAGCTAAGAATGCTCTTTAATTTAAAAAAATCAAAAGATTATTTCATGATTGTGAGAGCTGCATGAAATTCAAATTTCAGGGACATTAATGTAGCATGCCGGCCATGCCTCTGTGCTTACATTTTGCGTCCCTGCTGAATCCATGCTGTAAGACGGCAGAGCTGGGTTAGTGGCATGAGAACCTGCCTGGCCCGTGAAGTCTAAAACATTAACTACACGGTCCTTTACTAAATGGATATTCAAATCGGGCAGGCAAAATCCAGGATAAAGAAGAGACTAAGAGTATATAAATCACAAAGGGCAAAGCTCAGTATTATATGGAAACACACAATTTGTCAAGCCAGATAGACGTGATGGGTAACGTTAATATCTGCATACATACCGAAAGAGCCGCCTTAAACCAAAGGAGAACACACTGGTTCATGGAATTAAAACGGAGGGCGATCCTGGCTTCACGAATGGCTGGCTGGATTCAATACTGCTCTCAAAGCCTCAGCTATGGTTTCGGCTTTGCTGTCTTCCCTCTGTGTCACGCTACATGGAGGCAGACTCTCCCTGCGTGGAAGCAACCTTGATCAAAGCAGTTCTAGATCTGTGTGTGTGTGTGTGTGTGTGTGTGTGTGTGTGTTAGTGACCTCTTCTGCTGCTGTGATGAAACACTTGGACAAAAGAAACTTCAGGAGGATTCTTTTTTTTATTTTGGTTCACACTTCCAAGGTACAATCCACCCACGATAGGGAAGCCATGACTGCAGAAAGTTAGGTCAGGGTGCATCCATTGTCATGGAGCAGAGAGTGACAGATGTTTGTGCTCAGCACGCACCGTCTCCTTTTTACACACTCCAGATTCCAAGCCCAGGGAATGGTTCTACCCACAGTGGGCAGGTCCTTGTATCTCAATTAGTCTAATCTAGATAATCTACCCCCAGAGCATAGCCAGAAGTCTCTCTCCCAGGTGACTCCAACCACCACAGGTAGTACCTGTAGCCTGCTTCACAGGAGCCCGAAGAGCCCAGCTGGAGTTGTGTGCCCAGCCATCAAGCCCAGCCCTGTGGGTCTGCTCCATCACCTGGCACCACCTGCACATCCCTGGATGCAGAGCTGTGACCTGGCATCCTTTCCGGTAGGGAGACCCCAATGGAATGAGAGAAACATGAGGTTCTCATTAGGGCATCTAGAAACACTGTGGCAGATGGCTGAGGTTTGGGGACCCCAATCTACTTGAGGTGACTGGTGTGGCTACAGAAGAGTAAAATCCTATGAAAACAATAAATATGTTAAGGCATAAAATGCTGATTTTGAATAATCTATCTTCCTGAGTTGTTCTCTTTGACCTGTTGACTTGTACCAGTATTGTTTTTCAGCTTTTCCATGTTAAAAAAAAGTCACTTCACTTCTGACAGTATTGCACCTGCATCCCTAATGTGATGTAGCTACCTGTCATATGGAGTAGCAGCGGCATTTCCTACAGGGCAGAGGTTCTCAACCTTCTGACTGCTATGGCTTTTTAGTTCAGTTCCTCGTGTGGTGGTGACCTCCCAACCATACAGCTGTTTTCATTGCTGCTATTATAAATTGTAATGCAAATGTCTGTGTTTTCTATTTGTCTTAGGTGACCCCTATGAAAGTGTCAGGGACGGGGTGGGGGCATGTCAAAGTCATGAGGGGGGAAGAGCCAGAGACTGCTGATCTGAGCTCCTGGGAGCTCACAACTTTGGACCAACAGTTAGGGAACCTGCATGGGTGTGAGGAGCCGCCCTCGCTATCGCTATTGCCGTTAGAAGATGGCGCTGACATCTGCTGTCAGTTGGAGTTAACCGTTTAAGCTGTGCCTCTCCCGTGGCGTCATCTGGGGTGATGTGCAAACCACCAATCCCGGCTCTACACGTCTCACTCGGAGCTCCTAGGCTTATATAAGGGGCTGGGTTTCTTAGCTTGGGCTCTCCCTCTAAGAAGCTGATCATCTATCTCTCAAGATGCATTAAAGCTTTACTGCAGAAGGATCCGAGTGTTCTGCGTCGTTCTTGCTGGCGAGACGGTAGCGCGGGACATCTGGTGCCGAAACCCGGGAACTCTTCAACATCGCCGGCGCGGGAGACCCCTCGGAAGACGGGGCGGATTCAGAACTGCAGGGACGTAAGTTCAGAGAGGTATGCTTTATCCTGAACACCCCTTTCTCGACTTTGGCCTTAGTTTGTCATCACCGTGGGACGGGTCAGTGGAGGCTTTGGTGCTAGTCCTGTTTGTCCTTCTCCTTCATCGTGGCTGGTGCTGACAGAACGGTGCTGTCAGTCTGGTGCTGTCAGTCTGGTGCTGTCAGTCTGGTGCTGTCAGTCTGGTGCTGTCAGTCTGGTGCTGTCAGTCTGGTAACGGAGTTGAGCGCCGTTTTTTAGATAAGCCGCTAGCGCGATGGAGTTGTCACAGTCAGTGGTTACTGCCCTACAGACTGTGCTAAAACAAAGAGATCTTAAAATTGCACCACGAACACTTCAAAATTTTGTGAAGGAGGTAGATAGAGTGGCACCATGGTATGCTTGTTCCGGGTCCCTCACTGTGGCCTCATGGAACAAGCTAGGTAAAGAACTAGACAGGAAGCATGCAGAAGGAGATCTCCACTTAGGTACCAAAGCCATTTGGAAGCTAGTTAAAAACTGCTTGGAGGATGAGGCCTGTCACCCTGCTATAATAGAAAGTCAGGGAACCTTAGAGGAAGTTCAGGATAGCATGTCAGAAACTGAACGGAGTGAGAGAATGGGAGCTCGCAAAAGGAAAGACATGTCTAAGAAAAAAGGCCCTCCCCAAGAAGTTAAGAAAGGGGGAGAGAAAGAAGGGAGTGATCATTCACCCCCTAACAAATCTAAGAAAAAGAAAAAGCCAGAATCTAGTCTATACCCTACAGTAGAGCTAGAAGCCTTGGAGCTAGATAATTCTGATTCTGACACTCTGTATTCTAGCGAAGAAGGTGGTCTAGAGGAGGAGGTGGCACGGTATGAGGAAGAAAGATATCACCCTGATAGACACCGGCCACTGAAAACAAAAATGAATGTGAGGCCACCGCCTATAAATCCGGCGGGCTCACGCCTCTCAGCGCCTCCGCAGTATGAGCTTCGGCTGAATACTGGTACTGACTCCTTTTTACCTTTAGAGGAACGGAGAAAAATACAAGTAGCTTTTCCAGTATTCGAGAATGCGGAAGGCGGAAGAGTACATACCCCTGTAGATTACAATCAAATCAAAGAATTGGCCGAATCCGTTCGTAATTATGGGGTCAATGCTAACTTTACCACATTACAGGTGGAAAGGCTTGCTAATTTTGCCATGACTCCCACTGACTGGCAGACGACAGTGAAAGCAGTGCTTCCCAACATGGGACAATACATGGAATGGAAGGCTCTCTGGTATGATGCAGCCCAGGCACAAGCTAGAGTTAATGCCACGGCTGAAGATGAGAATCAGAGGCAGTGGACATTTGAAATGCTGACAGGTCAGGGTCAACATGCCCTTAATCAAACCAACTACATCTGGGGTGTCTATGGTCAGGTGTCGGCCGCCGCTATTAAAGCATGGAAGGCCCTCACAAAAAGGGGAGAGTCCAGTGGACACCTTACAAAGATTGTCCAAGGACCCCAAGAGCCATTTTCAGACTTTGTGGCCAGAATGACAGAGGCCGCCAGTCGCATCTTTGGTGATTCAGAACAAGCTATGCCCCTGATTGAGCAACTTGTCTATGAACAAGCAACCCAGGAATGTCGAGCGGCTATCGCCCTCGCAAAAGCAAAGGTTTACAAGATTGGCTCAGAGTGTGCAGGGAGCTGGGGGACCCCTAACCAATGCAGGACTAGCTGCCGCCATTTTACAAACGCACAGGTATAGAGATTTATCTAGTCGAAAAGCTTGTTTTAATTGTGGGAGAATGGGGCACCTTAAGAAAGATTGTCAAGCCCCTGAAAGAACAAGAGAATCGAAGCTTTGCCATCGTTGTGGTAAAGGTTATCATAGGGCTAGCGAATGCAGGTCAGTCCGGGATGTAAAAGGGAGGCTTCTGCCCCCTATTGAAGAACCCAAGGTACCCCAATCAAAAAACGGGTCACGGGGCCCATGGTCCCAGGGCCCTCAGAAATATGGGAACCAATTTCAGAAAAGCAATCAAGAGGAAGTAGAGGCTTCCGAGGAACCCCCGGAATGGACTTGCGTGCCGCCTCCGACTTCTTACTCATGCCCCAAATGAATGTTCAACCGGTCCCAGTCCATTCCCTGGACCTTTGCCCCCTGCCACCATTGGGCTTATTCTGGGCCGTGGCTCCTTAACTTTACAGGGACTCATTATATATCCTGGAATTGTTGACCCGTATCATAAAGAGGAGATTCAAGTTCTCTGTTCTAGCCCTCGGGGTGTATTTTCTATAAAGCAGGGAGATAGAATTGCACAACTGGTGTTGCTGCCCTCCCTCGGGGATGGAGAAACCTACACTTTACAAAAAAGGGCTATGGGATCTTCTGGAAGTGATTCAGCCTATCTGGCTATACCCCTAAATGAGAGACCTACAATAAAATTGTTAATTAATGGAAAAGAATTTGAAGGGATAATGGATACGGGAGCAGACAAAAGCATTATTTCACTCCATTGGTGGCCGAAGTCTTGGCCCACTGTTGTTTCATCTCATTCTCTACAAGGTCTTGGATACCAGTCCTCTCCTGCCATCAGTGCCTCAGCCTTAACCTGGCGGAATGCTGAGGGCAAACAGGGATGTTTTACCCCCTATGTGTTGCCACTCCCTGTAAATTTATGGGGACGGGATGTGTTACAAGCCATGGGCATGACCCTAACTAATGAATACTCCCCCAGGCATCAGCCATTATGGCAAAGATGGGGTATACAAACGGTAGAGGCTTGGGTAGGCAAGAACAAGGCAGAATAAAACCCATTACACAACATGGAA
>NW_024429182.1:2375000-2656699 GCF_017639785.1 Mesocricetus auratus | reverse complement strand
CACAACATGGAAATCAGGGTAGAAAAGGACTGGGTTTTATTTAGGGGCCGTTGAGGCTTCACGACCCATACCATGGAAAACAGAGGAGCCGTTATGGGTCTCTCAATGGCCTCTATCCTCTGAAAAATTAGAGGCTGTCACAAGATTAGTGCAAGAACAGGAACAGCTGGGGCATCTAGAGCCTTCTACCTCCCCATGGAATACACCAATTTTTGTTATTAAAAAGAAATCTGGGAAGTGGAGATTACTCCATGACCTGCGGGCCATTAACAATCAGATGCATCTTTTTGGCCCTGTTCAAAGAGGCCTTCCTTTGCTTTCTGCACTTCCTCAAGATTGGAAGCTTATTATTATAGATATTAAGGATTGTTTCTTCTCTATTCCACTTTACCCACGGGATAGACCAAGGTTTGCCTTCACTATCCCTTCTCTTAATCATATGGAACCAGACAAGAGATTTCAGTGGAAGGTACTGCCGCAAGGCATGGCCAATAGCCCAACAATATGTCAGCTGTATGTGCAGGAGGCTTTGGAGCCAATTAGGAAGCAATTTACATCTTTAATCGTTATCCATTATATGGACGATATTCTTATTTGTCACAAAGAGTTAGATGTTTTACAAAAGGCTTTCCCCATGCTGGTGGCTGAATTAAAACAGTGGGGATTAGAGATTGCCTCAGAAAAGGTTCAAATTGCAGATACAGGCCTCTTTTTGGGCTCAATGATTACTCCCAAAAATATAGTTCCTCAGAAAATAGAAATTCGCAAAGACCACTTACAAACATTAAATGATTTTCAGAAACTTCTGGGAGATATAAATTGGTTGAGGCCCTTTTTAAAAATTCCATCTGCTGATCTAAAACCCCTCTTCGATCTCCTGGAGGGTGAGCCTCATATCTCCTCACCCAGAAAATTTACCCCTGCCGCCCACCGAGCCTTACAGATGGTGGAAGAGGCCTTACAGGAAGCACAATTACAACGTATTGAGGAGTCACTACCTTTTAATCTGTGTGTTTTTAAGACAGCTCAATTGCCAACTGCAGTCCTGTGGCAACATGGACCATTACTTTGGATTCATCCAAATGCTTCCCCTGCTAAGATTATTGACTGGTACCCTGATGCTGTTGCACAGCTCGCGCTTCGCGGAATAAAAGCAGCTGTTACACATTTTGGCAGGGATCCTGATTCCTTGATTGTGCCTTATACTGCTGCACAAGTTCAGACCTTGGCAGCCACATCTAGTGATTGGGCAGTTTTAGTTACTTCCTTTTCAGGACAAATTGATAATCATTTTCCAAAGCATCCAATTTTACAGTTTGCCCTAAACCAGGCTATAGTGTTTCCACAAGTGACAGCTAAAGACCCACTCCCAGATGGGACTGTGGTGTACACTGATGGATCAAAAACTGGTATGGGAGCTTATGTGGTCAAGGATAGGGTTATATCTAAACAATATAATGAAACTTCACCTCAAGTTGTAGAATGTCTGATAGTACTGGAGGTTCTTGAGGCTTTTCCAGGACCCCTCAATATTGTATCAGATTCCTCTTATGTGGTTAATGCAGTTAATCTCCTTGAGATAGCTGGAATAATAAGATCCTCCAGCAGAGTTGCTAACATCTTTCAAAAGATACAAGCTGCCTTGTTAAATAGGAGATTTCCTGTTTTCATTACCCATGTCCGAGCACATTCTGGACTCCCAGGTCCCATGTCCTTAGGGAATGACTTAGCGGACAAGGCTACAAAGCTGGTGGCCGCTGCCTTGTCTACCCATGCACAAGCAGCAAAAGAATTCCATAAGCGCTTTCATGTGACGGCTGAGACCTTGCGCCGTCGTTTTGCTCTATCCAGGAAAGAGGCTAGGGAAATTGTTACTCAATGCCAGAATTGCTGCGAATTCTTACCTACTCCCCACATGGGAATAAACCCACGTGGCATTAGACCATTGCAGATGTGGCAGATGGATGTTACTCATATTCCCTCTTTTGGAAGGCTTCAATATGTTCATGTTTCTGTTGACACCTGTTCTGGCGTAATGTTCGCCACGCCCTAACAGGGGAAAAGGCCTCATATGTGATTCAACATTGCCTTGAGGCCTGGAGTGCTTGGGGAAAACCCAGAATTTTAAAAACAGACAATGGACCAGCATATACCTCTCAAAAATTCCGACAGTTTTGTCGGCAAATGGATGTTACCCATCTAACTGGCCTACCTTATAACCCTCAAGGACAGGGCATTGTGGAACGTGCCCATCGTACACTCAAATCATATCTGATTAAACAAATGGGAGTATTGAGGATGTTCTACCCTCGGTACCAAGAGTTGCTGTGTCCATGGCACTTTTTACCCTTAATTTCTTGAACTGTGATGCCCAAGGCCACACTGCGGCCGATCGCCACAGTTTAGAGCCTGATAGGCCAAAAGAAATGGTAAAATGGAAAGATGTCTTGACTGATCTCTGGAAAGGCCCGGATCCTATTCTTATAAGATCCAGGGGAGCTGTGTGTGTTTTTCCACAGGAGGAAGAAAACCCCCTGTGGATCCCTGAAAGACTCACTCGAAGAGCTCCTTCACAACTCCAGAATAAGAAGGATGGAGGCCAAGTGGGTGATGAAGACTCTCCTACTCGGGATGATGGTTCCTAGTATGATGGGAGAGTTACGGTGGGCCATCATGTCTACCTTCCCCCTACCGATGCCAGTGATGCATAATGCCCAGGAGTTCCCTAGATTTTTCACAACTAATAGAGAGTTGGGGCTTGCCTTTTTGCCTTTAGATCCTCAGATACAGAGTTTTCAGGATGAGAGAACCTTGTCATTGGTAGGAAGCTTGTGCTTTACTGTGATTTCTTCATTAAAGGATAATTTTATTCATATGGATCCAGAAAGATCTAATGCTAATCCTTTTGAATTAATGGAAGCTGTACTGATCTTTCTCCTATGGCAATGATTGCTGGAGGATATAGTGAGAAGGGACAGATTACTTTTGATTGGAAAGGGACATTAGGCAACAGTCTGAGTGAGGGACAGAGCTATGGATCATCTGATTGGTCCTCCTCCAATGTTAAGTATACCCCTTTTAAGAGAACTAATTATTCAGCTGCCCTTTATTTGGGTTGTGAGTAATGATACCTTAGGTAAGAATCAGAAAGAAATAAATTGCTCTGCTTAGAATTGTTTTTATGCATTATGCTGGAATGCTATTAAGCACCCTTTTGCTTTGGTAATGCGCATGCCTCGATTTGTTCCAGTTCCTGTTGAGACGCCAAGTAATTTGAGTTTGTTTAGGGAAAAGCGAGATTTTTGGGATCTCTGCTATTATTGTGGGCCTGATAGCCACCGCCGCGGTTACTGCTTCGGTTACCGCCTCGGCCCTTGCACTTTCTGCCACTGTGCAGACAACTCAAACCATTAATGAACTATAGGCCACTGTGACCATGGTCCTAGATAAACAGGCCACTGCCAATTCTCAGATACAAGGAGGCCTGATGTTGGTAAACCAACAGATTAATTTGGTTCAGGAACAATTGGATATATTGTGGCAGATGGCCCAATTGGGATGTGAACAAAAGTTGCCTGGCCTTTGTGTCACTTCAGTACAATATGAGAATTTTACAAGAGCAGCTAACCTGTCACAAGCTCTGTCTCAACATTTATTACAGAATTGGACTTTTGAGTTTGAGCAGACACTCCGTGAGTTGAGAATGGCGATCCTGCAAGTGAATTCGACGCATCTGGATCTTTCTCTGATGGAAGGCCTCTCCTCCTGGATTTCATCTGCATTTTCTTATTTTAAGGAATGGGTGGGGGTAGGATCATTTAGCCTAGTTCTCTGCTGTGGAATAGTGTTGATGCTTTGGATGGTGTGTAAGCTCAGAGCCCAAACAAAAGAGACAAAGTGGTGGTGGCACAAGCACTTGCTGCCTTAGAACACGGAGCCTCCCTGACATTTGGTTAACCATGTTAAAGCAATAGGTCGCTGGCCTCCCGGCTCTTGCACCCCACGAGGCTAGTCTCATTGCACGGGATAGAGTGGGTAGGCTTCAGCAGCCCAAGGAGTTGCAAGGCTAAGCACTGCACAGGAGAGGTCTGCGGTATAACGACTTTCTCCTGGGAGATAAGTCATCTTGCATGAAGGTTCTATGTCATGATCTCCTTCCCCCAGAAAAACGACATCGGACTGGTCAGGGCTCTCTCTGGGGATAAGACCCTGGAGAGGAGCTTTGTACATGTTCCGAATTTGCACATGGGGATTTGACCTCTATCTCCACTCCAAAGTTGTGGGTGTCCTATTGCTTCAAAAATAAATGAATAGGGGGGAGATGTGAGGAGCCGCCCTCGCTATCGCTATTGCCGTTAGAAGATGGCGCTGACATCTGCTGTCAGTTGGAGTTAACCGTTAGAGGATGGCGCTGACATCTGCTGTCAGTTGGAGTTAACCGTTTAAGCTGTGCCTCTCCCGTGGCGTCATCTGGGGTGATGTGCAAACCACCAATCCCGGCTCTACACGTCTCACTTGGAGCTCCTAGGCTTATATAAGGGGCTGGGTTTCTTAGCTTGGGGTCTCCCTCTAAGAAGCTGATCATCTATCTCTCAAGATGCATTAAAGCTTTACTGCAGAAGGATCTGAGTGTTCTGCGTCGTTCTTGCTGGCGAGACGGTAGCGCGGGACACATGGGACCGACCCAGATCTTCTGAATGTGCTTGACAGTTGTATAGCTTGGTCTGCTTGTAAGACTCCTAGCAGTGAGGCCAGGACTTGTCCATGGTGCTTAGCTGGCTCTTGGGAAGCCTTGCTTGATGACCTCACCCAACCTTGATGCAGGGGGAGGAGCTACGTCCTGCCTGGACTTGATGTGCTATGCATTGCTCAAGACCATGGGAGGCATGCCCGTCTCTGAGTGGAAATGGAGGAAGAGTGGATGGGGTGAGGGGCAGCCTGGGAGACAGGAGAGGGAATGGGAAGAGAGGAGGGAGGGAAACTGAGGTAGATATGCAAAATGAATGGAAGAAACTGTTAGTTAAGCAAATAAAAAAAGAAAGGGTCATTGGGTCCAGAAAGTTGATGACCCATGGGTTGAGAACTGGTGGTACAGATGGAGTCTTTGCTCCAGTGGTACAGATGGAGTCTTTGCTTCCTTGTCAGTCACAAGTACCGTTCCTCCTTATTGTCTAACGCTGAGACTGACTTCAGTTACCAGTGAGTGTCTGCTAGAATGAGAAGTGACTGCCCCTGTGTGCCCATTGAGCTACCGAATGTAGGATCACGAAGTTTGATTTGTGCACTATGGAGGAGACCATCCTTGGTAAAATGAAGAATATCTGTCTCCACAAACAGTATGCCAATAAAAGATGACTATTGAGAGAACTTCGATTTAAGAGGTCATACCTCTGAGTGATATATATGGGGAAGATGAGGATGAAGAGTTTAAACTGAAATAAAGCATAAACTTCCCACGGCAACTATATTTCAGTATGAATAGGATATCTGATACTATTATAAAGGAGGTTACATATTCAGTTAAAAGATTGCCCAGACACCAAAAGCTTCTACAGATGTCAAGATCATTAAAGAGCATGGCAGAAAGCAGGGGGACCATCTCACACTGAGACAGCCTTTGTAAATGTAATCTTTACTGGACATTGTGTTGACCAAGTTCTGTTTGGGCACAACTCAGATGAGTTGGTTCTAGATTTCTATTGCAGATGGCAACAGCAGGGGCAGAAGTAGACCTCCTGATTATGGAGATTTCATTGGTAGTATTGACAAGAGCTCTATGTCTGAAGGTAAGACACCAGACTGGATCTCTGTGGTGATACATTGTTTATGACTTATCAAGAGCTCTATATCTGAAGGTAATACACCAGATTGGAACTCTGTGGTGATACATTGTTTATGACCTATTAAGAGCTCTGTGTCTGAAGGTAAGACACCAGACTGGAACTCTGTGGTGATACACTGTTTCTGACTTATCAAGAGCCCTATGTCTGAAGGTAAGACACCAGACTGGATCTCTGTGGTGATACATTGTTTATAACTTATTAAAGCTTGCCTGAGGATTCAGAAAGCACAGTCAGACAACAAGCTATAGAGATCAGGCAGTGGTGGCACACACCTTTAATCCCAGGACTCAGGATTAAGAGTAGATGGATCTCTGTTAGTTCAAAGCCACCATAGCCTACACAAGAGTGAAGAGTAACAGAGCTCATGTCTTTGATCCCAGCACCTAGGATCACACACCTTTAACCCTAGCATTAGGGAGGTATATGAGACAGGAGCAGGGTCTCAGAGCTGGCATTTAGTCAGACTCAGGCCAGTCACATTGAGGAAACCATAGCAGTCTGAGTGAATCTGAGGAGCAGTGAAGTTGGGAGCAGTTTGAGGATCACTCCTCTGGTCTGAGCTGAAGTAGAGGTAAAAGCTAATGCCTGGCTGCTTTGCTTTTATGATCTTCATCTTGAAGCTTGAACCCCAATATCTGTCTCTAGGTCTTTTGTTTTTCATGTTACAGAACTCAGTAAAGAACATTTTTGTGAAATGTGACATAATTGGTCAATGTAAGTCAGGATGACTCACCTCCTGCAATGGAGGAATATTTTTCAAGAGAAAAAAATTGCATTTTCTGATTATATAGTTTGCTAAGAATTTGCTTGTGCCAAAGAATTTCTAATTTTTAAAAATTTTACCACAGTTGTTTAGCAACTATTCCCACAAACCAGATAAAACCCTGTGACTAAAATCCAAACACTGCAGAGCTTGTTTTAATGACCTGGATAGTTGGTCGTCTGTGTGTGTTGTTCGTGGGAATCATGGTGGAGTACTCAGAGCTGTTTCTGGACATGTGTGTTTGTGATTCAGTAGAGAAAGCCACATGGTGATATCAGAGCTGACGGCTTTTAAAGCATTCCTAAACAGCTACACTGTTTGATTTGCTCAAACATAGTAAAATTGTCTTTGAGAAACTAATTTGGCAAGGAATAACCGGGCCCATTGGAATATACTACAACTATTCTCCCAAAATTTTAACCACAGTATGAATCACATCCCCAGATTGGAGTGTGTGTGTGTGTGTGTGTGTGTGTGTATTTTTAAACTTTGTGAAAATAAACCCAATATTGCCAATACTTGCCTTTCTAGTTTAATATTAATAGTATAAGAAGTTACAAATTGGACTTTTTAAACTGCAAACTGTCAGGAACTCAAAACAAGTTAATTGCCAATGGTGTTGGAATGCCAGCTCTATTCACATCGCCCGGATAATTACTGTTGTATGAGCAGAGTAAACTCAAGGTAAAGAGCACCAGTGCTTGGACATGAAGCTGAGCGAAAAGGTTACTGCTCTTAGCTGAAGAATTCACAGTTTTGGTCTTGTGGCCTGATAATGATATCTTAGTGTCTCATAGTAAGTAACTTACAGCGACAAGCCACGTAGCAACAAATTATGAAAGAAAACTTTAGTAATGAAGTATGGTGGTTTGAGAGAAAAATGCCTCTAAAGGCTCAGGTATTTGAACACTTAAGTCCCAGCTGATGGTGCTATTTTGGGAGGCGATGGAACATTTGGGAGTGAGACCTTGGTGGGGGAAATGCATCACTGGAGGTGTTCTCTCTCTCTCTCTCTGTCTCTCTCTGTCTCTCTCTCTGTCTCTCTCTCTCTGTCTGTCTGTCTCTCTCACTGTTTGTCTCTCTGTTTCTCTCTATGTCTCTTTCTCTCTGTGTGTGTGCGTCTCTTTTACTATGTATGTGTGTGTGAGAGAGAGAACAAACAAAAATGTAAGAAATACACAAAATATTTTTTCTGACTTTCGTTTATTTTTGAAACCCGAAACATTTCTAATGTAATGTATTCCTGCCTGGCATCTCATCGCATGCTCATATCATCCTTCAGGACACATAGCTTAGGTTGTTTTTCTCTTGTTGACTAGACTAATATCTAGTCTGCTCTATTTATTGGAGTAGATAGCTTCTGGTGTGTGTGTGGGGGGGGTGTGTCTGCTGGCTTTGACTGTGTGGGGCAAAGATAAAGAAGCTAATGATAGGCTGGGCCACAGCAAATTAATTAATGTGCACTTAGATTCTTCTTAGAGGTGGTGAGGTGCCCTCTGGCATGCAGGAGGGAACATCAGTTATGAACAAAGAATTTTAATTATGTATTATATTATATTATAATTATAAAGCCACACAGGTTTTACAACTTGTTCCAAGTTGGTGGCCATTTGAGTGAATAACCTTGATCCTGACCTAGGCTTCTGTATGATGCTCTGCTCTCAAACTGTTTATGCAAGACTATTCTGAAGAGAATAACCTATGTTGTCACGTTTATCAGCAGGAAGTCCAAAGAGCAGGAATCTGCCAGAGGGGCGAAATGTGCTGTCGCTGTGGACACAGATACGTTATGTTCTCCTGTTGTTAACAGGTTATTATCTTCATTCAGCTGGCTGTCTTTAGTTGGAGGCGGTGATCACCAGAGAATGGATATGTTGTTGATCTGGCTAAGGGAGCAACCATAATTAGCAGGCTGCAGACTGTCTTGTTTCCTCAGCAGTGATTTTTTTTCTTTTCACATTGTTACATTTATGTTCTAGTCTCCATCAGTTTGGGCAGTTAAATCAGCAAGTTAGGCCTTACCCCTTTGGGCAGCCTGACAAACATGTTGATCAGTCTCTGATAAATGGCCACACGAAACCTGTTACTGTTCACCTGAGCTTACACATGAGTATATGACCATAATAGAGAGAGGCTCCCTTATCGCCATAATTTTACTCTTTGGAAGCTCACGTAGATGGATGAACATAGCTACTGGTGAGTATTTTTGGAGATATCAAGAGACTCAAAGTGCTAGTGGGTAGTTACATGAAAAGATGTTTCTATGGCTTGGTTTTCTTGCATTTTATTTTATTTTATTTTTTTACCCAACAGGGTAAGTGAATACAAGTTTACCATGAAGCGAAGTCACAGGACAGAACAGGCTCAGCTGACAGTGTTTTCAACTGTGCCCGGTGGCTGCTGGCACTTTACCGTGTGAGGCAATGTGGCAGGTACCCTGATAGGCTGGACCACAGTAAACTCATTAATGAGAATTTACACCCTTCTTGGAGGCAAGTAGACGTCCTCTGATGCGCAGGCACGAATGTAAGTTATGAGACAAAGGGTTTTAATTATATATCATGCCACATAGGTTTTACAACTTGTACCAAGCCTGTCAATATTGAAGTCAATAAAACCTGAGTGACTGTGAAATAAGATTCTGAACAATTAATCTCAAAGCCAAAGTAGTATGAAGAATACACGAAAATCATAGGTATATGTGAGTTTATTGTATTAGTTCACTTTTTCTACTTTGCCTTATATGCAATAATTAAGCTTCTCTTTATAAAAGCCAATCGTAATTATACTGAAAAAAAGTTTCATTCTGCCTTTTGGAAATAATTTTAAATATGCTCAATTGGCTTATTCTGCATGGTTGGATTCTCAGGTGAGTGTAAGTCCATTAAGAATGTTTGTTCTGAGAACTGGTGCTGGAAACAGTATAAAATAGACATACCTTTCAGGAGGACAGAGAAATACCCAACTGGAATGTGGGCGGGACAGGAAACCCAACAATCCTGCTTTTAAAGATCCTACACGGGGCCCAATGGGCTTAATAACCACAGAGCATTTGCTGGAGACGATCTTGAAGGTCACAGAGTGTAACTTCCCACCAGATGTATAAATCTTTCTTACATCACCCCAGTCACGAAGCCTCGCCTGTTCCTTGCCAATGACACTGGATTTATTACCATTCTACTTGGTTCATAAATTTTACCTTCCATCTGGTTTTGGGTTTCTTTATGTATACGTCATGCAAATTCCAGGAAGACTGTGTCCTGGAAGGTAAAGTCAACAGCCAACCCTCGCCCCTCAGGCTGCTGATAAACAGGGTTTCTCTGTAATAATGTTCTAAAGTACTTTGTTGAAGGAATCAGTTAATGATTTCTAATTTCTAGAATTCTGCCTCTCAAAAGATTCATTCTTCAACAGAGTCCTTTACTCTTCTCTAAATGCCTTCCTTCCCTCCCTCCCATTTTACTGTGTTTGTGTCTTTTGTCTGAAAGTATGCCCATGCACCACGTGAATGCCTGGTGCCCCAAAAAGGCCATAAGAGAGAGTCAGACCCCCTGGAACTGGAGTCACAGACTTGAGTCAAGACTGTTGTGAGCCACTGTGTGGGTGCTGGGAGCTGAGCCCAGGCCCTCTGCAAGATGAGCCGGTGCTCTTAACAGCTGAGCCACGGCTGCAGCCCCAAACAGGTCCTTTCTTATGAGTCTCCGAGCACCGGAAAGGCGGAACTCCCTCCCTTAAGTTGGAGCTGAAGATACTTAGCTCTTGTTTTCATTATTCATTCCCATAGCAGAAGGGCTGTGTCACCAGGTCCACTGTTTCAAATAACCGATCTGTAAGACCTGAATCTGCAAACTAGGCTGGCCATCAGGGTTCCGCCTGTCTCTGCCTCCAACCCTGGATGTAACCCCAGGGATGGAGTTAGAGGTACTTGCCGAGCCCTCTTTCCAGCCGCCAAGACCGCAGGCTTTCCTGGACTTAATTCCTTTTACTCAACAAGAACTTACTCAAGTGTCTATGAAAGCAATCCTCAGTTCAAATTAAAGATCACTATAGAGCCATAAAGACCTCACCGCCCAATGTTCAGTGTCCCCATTTTACAGACAAGAGAATCAAGTTCCCCCAGCTGCCTAGTGCTGTCCGAAGGCTCTCAGCTGTCTAGTGCGCATGTCCGGAGCAAGGACCCACCTTCCATCTCCAGGTAGCTGCTCTTCCTCTTGCCATTGTCTTCAGGTGCACGATTGGGTTGTCTTTTCTATACCATGTCCTGTCGAGAAAAACGTGGAGATGAATTATTTCAGCGGAAATAAAGACTGGCTGAAATACATTTATTTAGAGTTTTGTCCCACAAAGACAGGACAGGCACAAATGCTTGCCATAAGCCCCGAGTCCTTATCTATGACGCCCACCTGAGTGTTGCCCCTGAAGTGCAGAGAGAGCCTGGATGTCTTCATGCTAGCGCAAGCTATCTTCTCCTGAATGAATTTCAATTCATTAAAATTAAAGTAGCCATCTGGGAAAATGGATAGAATAGTATTGAACAAGTTGATGAGATTATCTAGCTTTTAGCTTTGTTGGTGGTAAATGTTTAATAATTATAGTGGGAATACATATTTGTTATAGTTAATACATATATCTATTTTCCTTTTTAAGTGTGCATGTGTTTGTGTGTATGTGAGTGTGTGTGTATGTGTATGAGTGTGTGTGTCTGTGTGTACATGTGTGTGTCTGTGTGTGTATCTGTGTGTGTCTAAATATGTGTATGTGTCTGTGTGTATGTGTGTCTGTGTGTTTATGTGTCTGTGTGTGTGTGCCTGTGTGTGTGTGTGTCTGTGTATTCATGCTTGCAGAGGCCAGAGGACACCTGGACAGATGCTGCAGTTTCTCAGGTGCCCTCTGCTTTTTGAATAGTCTCTCTCCTTGGGCTGGAATTTTCCTGAGGCTGGGCTGCCTGGGACATCAACCAAACACAGCCTGATATGATGCAATAAGGAAAGGAACAGACCCTCATATGAAGACTGCATGAGGCAACGCAATAGGAGGAAAGGGTTCCAAGAGCTGGCCAAGGAGTCAGTCAGAGACTCTCCCATTCCCACTGTTAAGAGTAACACACACACAAACAAACAAACAACATAAAAGCCCAAACTGAACAACTACAACCCATCTGCAGAGGACCTAGCACAGACCCATGCAGACATCGTGACTACAGCTTCTGTCTCTGTGAGCCATGTCCTGGTGTCCTTGACTGCTCCAGCTCCTAGCCTTGCTCCCCATCTTTCACAGGGTTCTCCAAAATTCTGCCTAATGTTTGGCTGTAGCCTCTCTGATGACAACTGGGCAGGGCAACAGTCCATGAATATAGAAGAGTATCATTAGGAATCATTTCATTGATTTTTCTTTTGTCTTCGCTAGTCATGTTTGGTTCTATCCTGGGTGTCCGGAACATCCAGCTTCGAGTTCCTGGACATTCAGGCAGTGTCCAGATGGGCTTCCTTCTAGTGGCACTGGCCCCCAGTTAGAGCAGTCATTGGTTGGCCTCTCTCACAAGCTCTGAGTCACCATGCTCCAGCACATTTTATAGGCAGGACAGATTGTAGGTCAAAGGTTTTGTGGCTGAGTTGGTATTCCAGTCCCACCAATGGAAACCTTGCCTTATTACAGAACATGGCCAGTTCAAGCTAGAGCAGTAAGGCGACTAACAGGGTTACAAATTGGAAAGGATGAAGTCAAAGTATCTTTATTTTCAGTGATATGATAGTATACCTAAGTGACCCCAAAAATTATACCAGGGAACTCCTACCGCTGATGAACACCTTCAGCAGAGTGGCTGGATAACTCAAAGAAAATATGTAGCTCTCCTATATACAAATGGGTCAAAAAAGAAATCAGAGAAACAACATCATTTACAATAGCCCCAAACAGTATAATATGTATGTTGGGATAACCCTAACTAAGCAAGTGAAAGACCTGCATGACAGCATCTTCAAGTCTTTAAAGGAGAAATTGGAGAAGATATCTGAAGATGGAAAGATCTCCCATGCTCATCGATCTGGAGAATTAACACAGTAAAACTTGCCACCCTATCAAAAACAATCTACAGATTCAAGACAATCTCCTTTAAAACACCAATACAATTCCTTACAGACCTTGAAAGGACAATACTTAGTTTTATATGGAAAAACAAAAAAACCTAGGAAAGTTAAAATAGTCTTGAATAATAGATGAACTTCCAGAGATATAATCATACCTGATTTCAGGTTGTACTACAGAGCTAAAGTTAAAAAAAATGGCATTGACATAAAAACAGACATGTTGATCAAAGCAACATAATTGAAGACCCCAAACATCCACATAACTATGGACACCTGATTTCTGATAAAGATGCAAGAAATACACAATGGAATAAAGAAAGAATCTTCAGCAAATGGTGCTGGTCTAACTGGATGTCTACATGTAGAAAAATGCAAATACATATATATATTTGTATATATATATATATCACCCTGCACAAAACTCAAGTCCAAGTAGATCAAAGACTTCAACATAAAGCCAGATACACTAAACCTTAAATATGAGAAAAGAGGGAACAGCTTTGAACACATTGTCACAGGAAACAACCTTCTAAGCAAAACACCGACCATTAATAAATGATACCTCACTATCAACATCCCCAGCTTTTTAAATCTTCATACAGGCTTGGGAACTGGAACTCATGTTCTCATGATCTGGGGTGAGCATTCGCTGACTGAACTGATCCTGCAACCTCAATTTTCATAAATTTAGTATCAATTAACTGTGGAAATCCTGAAGTAGGAAGGAAAGGCCTATGTGAAATATCAGAAGGTAGATGGACAATGAATTGTGAAACAGTACAGGATTTAAGAGAGGACAGGGGAGTCCCTGAGCCAAATGAAATGTTTTGACCTTCATTTAATAGATACATAAGAGGATAGTTGTTTTCAGGGAGTTTATCTATAAACAAGGTTTAGGGGTGTGATACTAGACCAGGATGACACACAAATGTCTTGCTACATGAAGTCACTTGAGCCTCTCAAAAGAGCCATCTCTCTGGAGTGAGTGTTGTCTTAGATATGTAAGACCAATGAACTCTAAAGTCATATATTTTCTTTCAACATTGTCCAAACACCTGCTTCGATAAATCTATTGGTAGGGGCCGCAGTCCCTAAAATGAGTAAAATCTCCAGAATGGTTTGGCTTAGGGGAGGACACTAATACTAATGTGTGACAATTCTCTACTGTGTGTTGTGTTGTAGCTCACTCACTGAAAAGTCCTGTGAATTGCCTGGAGAACAAATGGGTCACCTCCAAATTAATCCTTTTAATGAAGTTTTATTATTTAGGGGTATGTTTCACCATTTTCATGCAGTATATAATGTATTTTCAAAATATCCCTCTAAGATATCTATCACACACTTACCTATCATCCATCCATCCGCCCATCCTTCCATCCATCCATTCATTCATCCATCCATCATCCGTGTATAGGGGGAGTGTGTGCATGCCACGGCACACATGTGGAGGTCAGAAGACAACTAGTGGGAATTGTTTTCTCTTTTCACCATGTGAGTGGGGATTAGACTCAAGTCATCAGGTTTGTTGGGGCATCTTCTACATGCTGAGCCATCTCACTAGCCCAGTGGTTGTTTTTTAGTGTTCTATATTATCATAGACCTTTGCATCAATTCCTTTGAAAAATTTCTGCCAAGTAACTACTAACGTGGTGCACTTACCACCACAGGATTAAGACATGAAATTAATTATCTGTGTTCATCCTTGTTCATCCAACAGATGTGTATAGTACTATATACAAAGTGCTATTCATACAGTAAATATTGAATTTACCTTAACAGCCCTGTGAGTTAGGATCTGTCTTAGTTAGGTTTCTATGGCTGTGAAGAGACACAATGGCCACAACAACTCTTGTAAAGAAAAATATTTAATTGAGGTGGCAGTTTACGGTTTCAGAAGTTTAGTCCATTATCATCCTGATGGGGAACATGGCAGCTGGGAGTATGGTGATGTGCTGGAGAATTGTACATCTTGATCCAAAGGCAACAGGAAGTGAACCGAGTGTCTCAGGGAGAAGCTTGAGCAAAGGAGATCTCCCACTTCCTCTGAAAAGGCCACACCCACTCCACAAAGCCACACCTCCAAATAGTACCACCCCTTTTGGTGGCCATTTTCTTTCAAACCACTTCAGTAACTATGAATAACCCCATTGTATAAGTAAAGAAGGGAACAGTAGAGATTTTAGCTCATGTTCTGATTAACAAAAGGCAGAGCCAGAATTCAAACACAGCGATTAGACTGTAGAGGCCAGGATGATAACTAGTCTGCTACACTGTCACTCATCAGGTTAGAAGTGTCCATTTTCTGAACTTGTAACATTTTTTGTCACAGTCTATTTATATTAAATGTATGCTCACCTAAGAAATGCATTAGGGACAAAAAATAAAAGCAAAATCATAATCACCTGAAAATGCCTAACTCACGTGAGCATTTTATGAGTATAAACTTGCACCTCAAATCCTTCATATAAATTTACAGATTCAGTCAGTTTGTTTCTAATTACTAATTATGAAATGGTAAAACCTCAAAAGTGGTCATCACCAGTCATAGATTTTAGCTATACCCTGGTTATATTCTAAAAGTATGCTATATTTATGAATATATCTGAACAATTCGTACTTTATATTTCTGCTTATTCACCATGAGATCACCCAAGGAAACACATAATTTCCTTACCGTGCATAAATCTGGTGAGCACATGAAAAGTGTATAGGTTCCCAGGCATCCTGGATTAGGCCCTCAACTCCTCTTTTTGTTGGTCTTATAGTTTGGCTATAACTTACCCATTAAAATCTCAGTTTCCTTCCTTCTGAAATGAGTATATAGCAGTGGGTGAGAAAATATAATCAACTTTCCCCTTTGAGTTTCTGACTCAATATCAATGTTCCATAAATGTTTGACTGGGTGGACAAATGAATTATTGATGTATTTTATGAATTACGTTGGTCTGTAGGCACTTCTTTCTATCTAGTATTCATCGACATGCTCTTTATTATGTGGAGTCCTTACATACCACTATGTATGTAGTTCCTGGTTTTCTCTGTTCCTCCCACCTTAGTTCAGGATTATAGCTCTAAGTACCAGTTTGTTAGTTGTAAATGAAGTTAAATAATGTCAGTGTCGAAAGATGTCAATTAGGTAGCCCGCCCCTTTCTCTGAAAGCGTGTTACAGCGGGGCAACAAAGCATGGCAACAAAAAGACACACGCTCAGCATAAGCACTGCCTGGGGCTGAACACTGCTTCGGATACGTGGGCATTGATCAAGTTCTGAAACTTTCTAGGTCTCAGTCTCTTTATCTATAAAACCAGGATGGTAATAAGAACAATCCCAGGGCTGATTCATGCAAAATGCTGAACAATGGTGAACAATCCATAAACACTTCTTTTCAAAGACATGATAACTGGGCAAGGTCATAGTGCCAGCTGATGGCAAAGGCCAACCTCTGACTTTGAGTCCCTAGCCTTCAGCTCTCCTCTACTGAACAACAATTGCCACTTATTTTCATGTGTTCCAGGAATTTGCTCTTTTTGCATGCTTTTCCTGTCCCCAAAATAGCTCTCTCCAAGAATGCTGAAAATGGTTACACTGACTTCGGACAGAATTAAAAAATAGACAAAGTCTCGGCCTTCTATGGTTTGATATTTAAATCTGTGAACACAAAGGTGATCGCTAATGGAGAGAACTTTGAAAAGCCCAAGGGCACAATCCTCATACACTCCCTCAGCAGGAAGTCAGGAATATGACAGTAACGTGACAAAGAAGACTTAAGGAAGGGGATTGTGGCTTCCTGGAACTGGGGACAAGGCAGCAGGGCGGGAAGGAAATTGGCAAAGAGGAGGAAATGGAAGCATCCTTGAGCATGATTGTTTAGTGGGTGACAGGAGATGGGGTTTAACACAAGAGGAGGATCAGCTTTTGTGGGGAGCACGAAACAGGAGGGTGATGTGTGAGGATCCCAGGGACTGGGTGCTGGGAGCCTGCCAGAAGTTGCCTCTGATTTTCTCCTTGACATAGGAAGAAACATCACCATCCAAGAGGACTGGTGGACAAAGCGTGAAGTGAAGACCAGGAGCATGGCAAATGAATGTCCGTTGGGCACTTCTAGAGTCTATTTAGTTTGGAAATCACAGATGCCAAGTGAGACGGCAGAGTTGGTGAATCTTCCCAGGCACCCACGACAGTGGGAACTTGAGCAGAGTCACGGTTTTAAGCCAAGAGAACCAAGCCCATCAGAGAAGTACGGCTGTCACAGAGGAATAGTGACATTAGTGACAATGGGATTTAAACTTAGAGAGAAATGAGGAAAGAGGCTTAAAAATTTAACAAAATAGTTATTTATATTTATATTTATATTTCACCACGAACACACACACCACACATGTCACTATATAGCTACCATAAATTAAATAATTATGACTATTTCCGGGGAACCTACAGGCCACTCTGGCCAGGGAAGCAGATCCAGGCCTTGCTCTGCCATCATCAGAGAAGCTTCCCCCCTGCAGCAGGTAGGAACAAGTATGGAGACCCACCGCCAGACATGACTCGGAGAGGGGAGGAACATTGGGAACACTCAGCCGTAAATGGGAAGAGGAGGCAGTAAGAGCGGAGGAACCAGAGGGGACAGTGGGCACCAAGAAAACAAGGGCCCCTGAGTGTGACTGGCACACACATGAGCTCACAGACATGAGGCTGAATGGGTCTGCACCTGCTGGGTGCTAGGGCTGAAAGGAAAAGTGGACACACACCCTGTTCCCAACCCAGGATCAATCTCCAATTAATAACCACTTGCAAGTACACCTCTAGTTCTTCCAAGAGGGTCTCCCTGGGGAAACTGTCCAGCACCAGATGGCTGAAAAAATTGAACTCAATGGCATCTTTGGAGGTTCCTTATCTCATTATGTTTTGTCAGGCCAAAGGTAGATAAACAGGCTAATTTAAGTTAAAAGGGCTAGCCATAAGCTACTAATAAGTTTCCATGTCATGATTTGGGAATTGGTTAGTGCCCCCCCCCCCCAAAAAATAAAAAGCCTGGTACATTTGGCGTTCTGACATGGAGCCTGTATTTCCACGTAGGGCCAGAGAAAGCTGAAAACAGGAGAGAGGAAAATGGATATGGCCCCTTTAAGACTTTTATCCATACAGTGATCCCTGGAGCAACCAGTATGTTAAACAGAACAAAGAAATAAGTAAAAAAAAAAAAACACCTGCTACAGTGTGGGCCACCAACCTCCTAGAGCTGGGGAAGTTGAATGTGTTCCTGGTCATGTATCTCTGGACCAGGCCACTATCTCAGCTCTCATAGACATGAGAAGGGGTAGACCAAGCCACCAAAGCCTCCAGGGAGGACCCATCAGTAGCTTAGCTTATGTAAACAAAACCAAAAACTGCTAGAGATGAGCAGTAAAGCAGGTTCCAATGGAATAAAAATTTCAACAGGTTACAGATTTAAGTTTTAAAGTGTGCATAGGCTTAAGAAAGAAAAGAAAATGGGTATAGAAGCAGGTAAATAGTTTAAAATAACAATAAAAAAGAATAAGCCACATAGAGATGGGAAATGCCTTCCCTGTAACCATAGGTTGCTGTATTGATTTTTAATGTTTGAATGCTGATGAGCTAGTGACAGCTGCTGAGAGACATGGGATTGTGAAAGGGTCTGATGAATTAAACAAGCCTAGATACTTTAAGAATGCCTTAACTTTAAAATGGAAGTCAGAAAACGTATTGCTTTGGGGAAGAGGTTATGCTTTTGTTTCTACAGGAAAGGAACAGCTGTGGATTCATTTGAGGTTGATAGTGACCAGATCTGCTTGGAGAAGACTTCCTGAAAATCCTGGTTGCAGACATAAAGAAACAGACCAAGAGAAAAACTATGAGACAGGCAACATATATTTTACTTGCTCAAACATAAAATGAGAAAACTGTCTTTGGCTGGCTTGTGTACAACACGCAGTCCATACTTGTGTTAATACAGATATGTTTGATACCTTTAAAAGTTTATGTGTTTTCAGAAAACGGATGACCCTGGTGATCCAGGCTCTCAGAATGCCTCTGTTGCAGTTTCCTTAGAGTTCTGCACCCAGAACAACTTCAAGGCTGCTGGCTGAGATGGTTCAGCCTACAGACTATTGCAGCCAGGACTGCAGATAAGCCTTGTGCTTTCCCATTGCACAGAGACTGGACAACCAATATTATAGCTAGTTTTCCCAGGACTTGACCATTAGTCTCAACTTTCTCAGGTTCCCTAAAGATGCCTTCATCCTCAGACAACAGGAAGCAGTCTAGAGGACACAACACTCACATTCCCAAGAGGTGGGGCAGGTGGTTTTTGGTCATTTGATGGGTTATGAATGTTTGTCATTGCTTAGCTATGATATAGGAATATAGGATAAAAAGACAAGTATTAACCTCAAATACTTTGTATTGGTATGAACCTTGGTATAGTGATACAATTTTAAAGTTATTTTTATTATACTGTATATATGTTTCTATTCTTATTTTGGATATTGTGCTTAGGCAGCTCATTAAAAAATATAATGCATAATTAAGAAATGTAGATTAGTAGTTAGTTTTACTGGCTGGTTTTGTGTGTCAACTTGACACAAGCATAGAGTCAAAGGGGAGAAGAAAATTGAAGAAATGCTGCAATGAGATCCAGCTCTAAGGCATTTTCTCAATTAGTGATCAATGAGGGATGTCCCAGTCCATGGTGAGTGGGGCCATCCCTGGACTGCTGGCTCTGGGTTCAATAAGAAGGTAGGTTGAGCAAATCATGTGAAGCAAGCCAGTAAGCAGCATCCCTCCATGGCTTCTGCATCAGCTCCTGCCCTGCTTGAGTTCCTGTCCTGACTTCCTTCAGTGATGAACAGCAATGCTGAAGTGTAAGCCAAGCAAACACTCTCCTCCCCAACTTTTAGTCACGGTGTTTCGTCACAGCAATAGAAGCCCTAGCTAAGACATTAGTCATCTGTAGTAATTGAAATTACAGTCATATTAGGTATGTTTTCAAGGTTAAGCAAGACAGATACTTTAGATAGATACTCTTCAAACACTTCAAAGACCTACAGAATTTGGCATTTAAGATGTGTAGTAACCTAAGGCTTTCATGACAGCAAGACATGTCTGCTCCTGGCAGCACCAATCTAACTTTATAAAAAGATGATGGGCATCAAAGAACCTCCATATGGAGTTTGCTTTCATTATGGCAAAGCTAGACATTTGGGCAAGAGACTGCCTTTGCCTCGACAGCTGACAGTATACTGTCCAAACTGGACATGCAGGACACACAGGAAAGCAATTGCTGAACTTTGCCAAAAGAAGGTAGGACAGTCCTTCAAAATCCCTGCTTCATAAAGAAATCTAACATATATTCTAGGCTTGTAAGGCTAAAGGCTGGATGCCCCAAACTGCAGAGGAACCTTGGGTGACTGTCCAGGCAACCAGATATCTGTCATTTCTGTAGTTTGGGAATTGGCTTACATTATACTTTCTTTCTTTCTTTCTTTTTTTTTTTTTTTTTGGTTTTACGAGACAAGGTTTCTCTGTATTGTTTTGGAGGCTGTCGGTCCAGTCTGGCCTCGAACTCACAGAGATCCGCCTGCCTCTGCCTCCTGAGTGCTGGGATT
This sequence comes from Mesocricetus auratus, assembly GCF_017639785.1. NCBI lineage: Eukaryota > Metazoa > Chordata > Mammalia > Rodentia > Cricetidae > Mesocricetus > Mesocricetus auratus. Next base: position 2,636,382 of record NW_024429182.1, on the reverse strand, counting down.
AAAGGCGTGCGCCACCACCACCTGGCACATTATACTTTCTTTTTACTCGGGTAATACATCCTTCTGGGGGCTTGTTGGAGTTGAAGACTACATAGTTATAATTTTCCACAATTATGATAGGAGGTAGATTAGGTACAAAACAACGAACTCACCAAGATAGGATTAGTAGTGGAGTACTTTCTCTGAATTTACCATGTGCAAATGGACTGGATATTGTAAATGTAATCCTTACTTGATAATTGCTCTTGTTGCATATGGTTTTACCATGTTAAAGTTAAAACCCTTTTTCTTTAGACAAATGAAACATGGAAATGTGGAATATTATTTGACTACATTTGTTTATGTTGCAGAATATTTGACTGTGTAAAGGTGTGTTCCTTTTGTTTATGCTGCATTTAATTATGAAAACACATGTTGCAAATGTTTCACCTTGCCTGCCTAAGATACCTCATTGGTCTAGTAAGAATCTGAGCAACCAGTAGCTAAGTAGGGGAAGGATAGGCATGGCCGCAGAGAGAATACATAAGAGGAAATGTCTGGGAGAGAGAGATGAGAGAAGATATGAGACAGGATACGCCCCGGGCGAGAAGCCAGGCAACTCCAGCCTGCCAGATATGAGAAAGAGGTGAAAGTAAGTCATACAGAAAGAAAAGGCAGTAACCACGAGGCAAAGGGTAAATGAAGAGAAACAGGTTAATTTAAGTTAAAAGAGCTAGCCAGAAACAAGTCTAAGCTAGGCCGAGAATCCAAAACTAATAATGAGTCTCTGTGTTGTGATTTGGGAGCTGGTGGGTGGCCTAAAAGAAAATGTATTGCCTGGAGCAATTTTCTCCCCAAGATGAAAGGCCCACATTGGATGGCAGCTCCTTAAGAGACAGGATGTTTATGTGGTGGTCAAACACTCCATCCTCCATTCCTTGACCTCAGGAAGTCAACAGCTCGGTGGCTCCAGGAAGTCCCTGAATTTTACCAATCGTTAAATGGAAACATTTACTTTGTGCCTTTGTATATTAATAGCACGCAACTTTGTTTTGCGATTTTACGGGGCTTCACAATTAGAAGAGGTGTCTTGGGCCTCAGAAGAGACTTCTGGTTTTGAAAACTTTGTTAAAGACTATGGTTTTAAGAGATGGAGTAAATGCATTTTGAATGATGAAATGAAGAGACTCTTGGGGGGCTAGAGGGGGTGTGGTTTTTAGGGATGTGTCTGGAACTGGGAATAGGGAACTGAATTGTGACGGCCAGACTTCATCGTTTAGAATCACCATGGAAGCGCACCTCTCCGCACGTCTAATGGGGGGAGGGTCCCCGGAAGGTTCAGCTGAGGAAGGAAGATGAATCGTGCATGGATGCAGCAGCGTTCAATGGGGGTAGCATTCCTAACCGAATTAGAAGGAGAAAGTAATCCTCGGCTCGCATTCCTCTTCCTCAGCCTGTGATGGTTTAAAGGAGGCATGTCCCTGTTGTAGGCTCGTGGATTTGAACACTCCGTGCCCAGTTGGCTGTACTGCTTGGCGAGATGTAGCCCTCCTGGAAATACATCTCTGGAAAGTGGGCGACCACAGCGTCCCACATACCCTGTGCCTGTGCCCTTTCTGATTCCAGCGTTTGCACGATGAGCCGGCTTCCTGTTCCTGCCACCATGCTTCCCCCACCCCCTTGTTGCTACCATCTTCCTCGCCACTTGGAACCGGGAGCCAAACGAAACCCTTTTGCCCACCAAGCTGCTTTTTGCCTTGGTGCTTGATGGCAACAACAGAAAAGTAGCTGAGATGCGGGTCCCCGACTGTGGACACGGACTGACTGCCTCCCACCGGCTGTGTTCAGGTCACGGTGGGCCAGATGCCCTAACCCAGGAAGGAAAGCAAACCTCCCCTCTTGCTTGCTGCTTCTTGCCAGATACATGGTCGCGGCCACACGGAAATCAGTAACGTTCCACCCTTCTAAGCGAGGTCCCCATGTGAGAAGCACTCGCTTCTCCTAAACCAAATCCATCCGCACCTTTGCCTGCGGCCTTCTGGGTGTCTCTCCCAGCATGGGTCACTCTGAATTCAGACGGCTCCTTACGTGTGACTGCTATCTCTACAGCCCTACTAGACTATGCGCTCCACAGAGCCTAGGTAAATAGCCGTGCTAGCATCACTGGCAGTCAGTACTCAAAGGAATAGCTTTTTTTTCGTACCATTAGAAAAGGCCATGTGGAGAAATCATTCGGAAGGTGGAAACCAGGACATTATGAAACAATCTGCCAATTTATACGACTTCCGAACCAGTTCAAACCAGCTTCTGGTAATGCTCTGTGTTTTTAATGTTTTCTTAAAGAGCACTTAGGTCAAAGAGGAAATGAAATGTTTTAATTGCAGAATGTACCGAAGCAGAATATATTGAAATTAAAAAAAAAAGAACAGGTGAAATTGAAGGAAGAATTTAATTCTTAAAAGTTAAAGTCAAAGTGAATACAATACGAACAGAAAAAATAGAACATATACATTTCTGTGGCAGCAGCTTAATAAAACCAGTAACATGTAAATAAACACAGGAAATAAGCTGAGATGTGGATGAAATTAAGACTGCAGTCTGTCATGAATAAGAGCACCGACGCTGCCTGAAATTTCTGGTTTTATAGCAAAATAAATCCCAGACGGGTGCACATGTAAGAGTAAACCTGAACCAACCGAAGTATGTAAGGAAAGCAGGAAACTGTTAATGGTTTTGGAGTGAGGGAGGCTTTTCTAAGATAAAATCCAAAGCCATCAATAGTAAGACTGATTATTTTGGTTGTATAAAGTGTACAATTTTTATGTGGCAAATGTGAACTCAGATGAAATATAAAAACAAACCGCAATAGTTTTTGCCAAATATGTGACTGAGAGAGAGCAAATTTCTCCACTGTTAGAAGAATTTGTACAAATAAACAAGAAGCAAATACTTAGAAAAAATACTCCTAAAAAAAAATCTCATCCATAGAAACCACTCAAGTAACCAAAAGGCTATCCACACTTTTCGGTAGCTAATGAAAAGCAAATCCAAACAACAAAGGCATTTACTCTGTGAGTATGTGTGTGTGTATGTGTGTGTGTTTTGTGTGTTTATGTGTATGTATGTTTGTGTGTATGTGCACTTATGCATGAGTATTTATGTGTGAGTTTATGTGTAGGTATGTTTGTATGTGTGTGTGTGTAGGTTTTTATATGTATGTTTGTGTGTGTATGTATATGTGTGTGTGTATGTGTGTGCTTATGTGTATGTATGTTTGTGTATGTGTGTTTATGTGTATGTATGTTTGTGTGTGTATGTGTGTTTATGTATGTGTGTTTATGTGTAGGTATGTTTGTATGTGTGTGTACGTGCATGTGTGTATGTGTATGTATATTTGTGTATGTATGTTTGTGTATGTGTGTTTATGTGTGTGTGTTTGTGTGAGTATATATGTGTTTATGTGTAGGTATGTTTGTGTATGTACATTTTTGTATGCGTGTTTATGTGTATGTGTGTGTGTGTGTTTGTGTGAGTATATATGTGTTTATGTGTAGGTATGTTTGTGTATGTTTGTTTTTGTATGCGTGTTTATGTGTATGTGTGTGTATGTGTGTTTATATGTGTGTATGTTTATGTGAGTATATATGTGTTTATGTGTAGGTAGGTTTGCATGTGTGTGTGTGTAAGTGCATGTGTGTGTGCATGTGTGTGTATGTTTGTGTGTATATGTGGAAGCTGGGGTCAACTCTGGTGTCACCTACCTGACATGGACTAGGCTACACTGACTGACCAGCAAGCCCCAGGGATTTGCCTGTTTGTACCTCTCCAGCACTGGGATTGCAAACATATAAAACCATGTCTGCTGGGGTTTGTTTTTAACACATGGACTCTAGGTCCCCACATTTGTGCAACAAGCACATGACCAACTCAGTTGTCTCCCTAGCCACCAAAGTCTTCATTATGATAGAACATACTATGCATGTCCTTTGTACAGACGGTGGTATTTTCATCATTATTTACTCTCCTTCCCTGGACAAACCCACCTCTGATCAGGTAGCATGGAAGAGCATGCCCCATATCAGACCATATTGAAAAGCCTATATGGTTTCTCTGTCCTTCTCCATCCCACGGCCACTTTTAAATAATCACTCAGAGGCTTAATATTAATTATTAATGCTTGACCAATAGCTCAGGCTTATTGCTACCTAACTCTTACATTTAAATTAACCCATATTTCTATGTTTTACCATGTGGCTCAAGGCTTGTTGCTTGCTTGCTTGGCAGTTGGCTCACATCTTCTCTGGTCCCGTGCCTCCTCATCTGAGTCCTCAGTCTGATTGTTCCGCCTAACCTTATCCTGCCTGGCTATTGGTCAGACAGCTTTTATTATTAACCAATGAGAGGAATACATGTTCCTAGCATTCGGAAGGGTTATCCCACAGCAGCTGTGTATGTTTTAAATGTTGCATCTGTTTCTTCTGCCTGAGAGCAACATGCTCACAGCAGGGTCCTATTCCTTCAGTTAGGGTCCTGCGTTAAAAACAGCCCGTGGATCAGAGACAGCCACCCTGGTGCCACGGCAGCCAAAATATAATGTGAGCAACAGATAAGCCTCAATTTGTATAAAGTGATATTTGAGGGCTATTTGCTACCACCAAGTGACTTAGCAAAAGTTTTAGTTAGTATGCCTCTGATTCCACTGATAGAACCACCCACATAATGGTTATATTCCGTCATTTAACAGCAGGATAGTATTTCACTCAAGTCATTACTTTTTCCCTATAGTTTTTCTACAGTGTGTGTGTGTGTGTGTGTGTGTGTGTGTGTGTTCCATAAGGCTCAATCCATTTTTTGCTATTAGAGTGCTAATAGCAAAACTGTATTAATAATTGTAGTTAATAAGACAAAGAAATTGGTTGTTATTTCTTACTAATTATAGTTAACGAGACAAATCAAGCAGCATCATTTGATAAAGAAACATGCTTTATCTTCCTTTTGTGGTTTTCCTTATTACTATAAAAGGAATTTGTATTTACCTATGAAAATTTGAGATCACAGGGACGTATGAGGAGGAAAATAAAAACCACTTAAAAACACCCCATCAGCATTGCCCTTTAGATAGATTTCCTTCGAATTTTATGCTCCTCTATTACAAATAACATTATAAATTCTCCATAGACATTTTCAATGGCTGCATAATATTCTCAAGTGTCATGGTTTCAGGGCCGCATCCTTTATAATTGCTACCCAAGTTACTCCACTTGTAAATTTTGTGGAAAGTGTGCTAATGTCGGAAAATCATTAACTGCCCCCATTTTCCCATGGAGAAGCTTTAATGTCTCACCCTGTGGCCCAGCCTGCTTTGTCAGATTTCGTGCTCTTAGAGTTTTATGTTCTTTTTATCTTTATTTCTTTATGGGAAAGCACAGGATGGCAAATAGCCCTTGGTAAGTTACTGCAGTGGCCAGAAGGAGAAGTGTCTCCCTATGGCTCATGTGGATTGATTCTGTTGGGGAAGTTCATGGAGCTTTAGGAAGTGGAGCCTTCCTGGAGGAAGTGCAGGCTTTGAGAGGTTTTTCAGCATCTTTCCTCTCTGTGCTTCCTGTACATGGATGGAAACCTGCTCCTGTGGCCGTGCCTCCCCTGTTGTGATAACTGTATCCCTTTGTGATAACTGTATCCCTTTGGAACCATAAGCCGAAGTAAACTCTTCCTTCTTGCTGTGTCTTTGACTATGGTATTTTATAACAGCCACATAAAAGTAGCAGATACAGTTTCCAATGCAGAAAACAAACAGGCATCAAAAGGCTTCCATCCCAAATCCAGATTCTTTCACACAGAGGAATTAATACCGCTGGGAGCATGAAGCAGAAAAAACACAGAAGGCAAACAATTAAGGCAGCTGGGCATTTGGGGAAAACCACAAAGCCGTATTAAAAAACATGATTCAAGTATGAAATCCCTGGTCCAAATCAGAACCAGATATGTGTGCTCTTCATGGGGAAAAGCAGATGGATTGCAGACAGGAGGAATGTTTAGAAGCCATAGTTCTCTGGGGACACACCGAGGAAGGAGCATGCTCACAGTTCTAGCAGCAGAAAAGCAATTTAAAACAGCAACTAGAGAATCCAAGAAAACAAAAGCAGGAAGAAAAGCGTGGCCCAAATATTCAACAATTAGAAACAAGGCTGATCTGGAGCAATCCACGTATGGGAAAGGTCAATTCACTCAGAGAGTCTCCTTGGAAGAGTGTCTGAGCACGAGAGCACAGATACAGAAATGTGTGGTGCTGATCAGCTCTGAAGACTATAATGTATATGTTACAATATATTATAATATAAAGTCTGCCACTGGTTTCAAGCTTTGGAGAGTCACTGGAGATGCCCTGCAATTAGAAGCAGAGCCCGGTGCTCTCCGTTGTGATCGTAGGAAGGTGAGCACACAGTTGAGAGACTGTGGCGACGGAGGGAGCAAAGCAGAGCTAGAAACCTCCCTTATGAAGGTAGCAGGTCAAGCTGCAAGACTATGAGGTCTAGTCAGACACACAAGGTTGAACTAAGCGTGATTTTCCAGACCAGCCTGGGCTACGTAGTTCCAAGTCAGCACAGACTACAGCATGGATCCCTGTCAAGGGCAGAAAAACAGAAGGGAAGGTTACTATTTAAATTTACAATGGAAGCCAATGCATGAGCTAAAAACAGTGTTTGGGGGTTCTGGGGAGAGAAAAGGAAGATCACTCTGGGTCATTGACTATTGAAGCCCACTCTGGTCTGGGATGCAGCAAGTATATCCCTAAACTGCCTACCCATTCCTGTCTCTGGTCCACATCAAAAAACACAAAAACATAGGCTGAATTCTAGCTGTTGACATACACGCACACACATGCATGCATACAATCGTTTGCTGGAACACCTCTGAGCTAGGATAAGGGAGGAAAGCTTATTCTTGTGCGTGTGCAGATACAAAGAAATTGTCACTGGAAAGCAAGAAATATTACCTAGTTTTAAAAATAAGTAACACTGGGATGTGAGGTGCAATATAAATGAACCTTGAAACATGACACATAAACCATACACAAAAGAGTAGACATGGAATTATTCCATTTAATATGAGGTAGCTGTGCTGGGCCATAGCCATCTAATAGGAGAGAACCTCAATTGAGAAATGCCTCCATAATAAATTCTGACAGTAGGGTATCTTCTTAATTAATGTACGGTACAGGAGGAGCCAACACATTGTGGGTGGTGCCATCCCTGGGCTGGTGATGCTGGGTCCTGTAAGAAAGCAGGCTATGCAAGCCAGGGGAGCAAGCCAGTAAGCAGCTCCCCTCCATGGACTCTACATCAGCTCCTACCTCCAGGATCCTGCACTGCTTGAGCTCCTGCCCTGACTTCCTTCAGTGATGGACTTTGATGTAAAAGTAAAAGCCAAGTTAACCCTTCCCTCGCCAGCTTGCTTTGGTCATGGTGTTTCAGCACAGCAATTGTTTACCAACTAGAACAGCACATTGCAGAGATAATGACAAGCAGCCGTTTAGTGAGAATTCATGCCTGGGTTCCGTCGCCGCTTCAGCCCCCAAATAACACACAGGACGCTATATTAATTATGAAGCTGTTGGCCGTTTGCTATTGTTTCTAATCAGCTAGCTCTGACTTAATTATTTACCCATAATTACTAATATATATTCTTATAAGTTCTTTCCTTACCGAGAACGTCAGACTTGTGTCCTCTTTCCTGGAAGGTCACATGGCGACGACTCACCCTTGACTACATTTCCCAGAATCCTCCTCAACTCCTAGTCCCACCTATCTTGTTTCCCTATCGGCCAACAGTGCTTGATTGACATATACACAGAAGGACTTCCCCATCACACATGAGATGACAGGAAAGTTCTGGAGAAGGTTGATGCTGATGGCCACACATGTAAGTGACAGTACACTGGAACTTGTATTTAAAATATTTGAAAGGATCCTTTTCACCTTACATCAGTTAAGCACAGGCATTGACAAAAGGAGGAGAAGCTAAGTTAATCAAGTGTTTGAGGACACCGACTCTGCTCTGAGGGCTGCCAATGCCCACCTGTCTGCTGAGAGTCATCTAGTTGCTCAATTAATGATCTACTGAGGGTTGACTAGTTCTTACTCAGTGGTCTACTGAGGGTTATGTAGTTCTCACTTGGTGGTCTACTGAGGGTTAACGATCTCACTTGGTGATCTATGAGGGTTATCTAGTTCCTCACTTGGTGGTCTACTGAGGGGTTATGTAGTTCTCACTTGGTGGTCTACTGAGGGTTAACCAGGTCTCACTTGGTGGTCTATGAGGGTTATCTAGTTCTCACTAGGTGGTCTACTGAGGGCTGACTAGTCCTTATTTGGTCTACTGAGGGTTACCTAGTTCTCACTTGGTGGTCTACTGAGGGTTGGCTAGTTCCTCACTTGGTGGTCTACTGAGGGTTGACTAGTTCTCACTAGGTGGTCTATGAGGGTTATCTAGTTCTCACTAGGTGGTCTACTGAGGGTTGACTAGTTCTCACTTGGTGGTCTACTGAGGGTTGACTAGTTCTCACTTGGTGGTCTACTGAGGGTTGACTAGTTCCTCACTTGGTGGTCTACTGAGGGTTGACTAGTTCCTCACTTGGTGGTCTACTGAGGGTTGACTAGTTCTCACTTGGTGGTCTACTGAGGGTTGACTAGTTCTCACTTGGTGGTCTACTGAGGGTTGACCTAGTTCTCACTTGGTGGTCTACTGAGGGTTGACTAGTTCCTCACTTGGTGGTCTACTGAGGGTTGACTAGTTCTCACTTGGTGGTCTACTGAGGGTTGACTAGTTCTCACTTGGTGGTCTACTGAGGGTTGACTAGTTCTCACTTGGTGGTCTACTGAGGGTTGACTAGTTCTCACTTGGTGGTCTACTGAGGGTTGACTAGTTCTCACTTGGTGGTCTACTGAGGGTTGACTAGTTCCTCACTTGGTGGTCTACTGAGGGTTGACTAGTTCCTCACTTGGTGGTCTACTGAGGGTTGACTAGTTCTCACTTGGTGGTCTACCGAGGGTTGAATAGTTCTCACTTGGTGGTCTACTGAGGGTTACCTAGTTCTCACTTGGTGGTCTACTGAGGGTTGACTAGTTCCTCACTTGGTGGTCTACTGAGGGTTGACTAGTTCTCACTTGGTGGTCTACTGAGGGTTGACTAGTTCTCACTTGGTGGTCTACTGAGGGTTGACTAGTTCTCACTTGGTGGTCTACTGAGGGTTGACTAGTTCTCACTTGGTGGTCTACTGAGGGTTGACTAGTTCCTCACTTGGTGGTCTACTGAGGGTTGACTAGTTCTCACTTGGTGGTCTACTGAGGGTTGACTAGTTCTCACTTGGTGGTCTACTGAGGGTTGACTAGTTCCTTATTTGGTGGTCTACTGAGGGTTGACTAGTTCTCACTTGGTGGTCTACTGAGGGTTGACTAGTTCTCACTTGGTGGTCTACTGAGGGTTGACTAGTTCTCACTTGGTGGTCAACTGAGGGTTGACTAGTTCTCACTTGGTGGTCAACTGAGGGTTGACTAGTTCCTCACTTGATGGTCTACTGAGGGTTGACTAGTTCTCACTTGGTGGTCTACTGAGGGCTGACTAGTTCTCACTTGGTGGTCTACTGAGGGTTATGTAGTTCTCACCTGGTGGTCTACTGAGGGTTAACTAGTTCTCACTTGGTGGTCTACTGAGGGTTACCTAGTTCTCACCTGGTGGTCTACTGAGGGTTGACTAGTTCCTCACTTGGTGGTCTACTGAGGGTTGACTAGTTCTCACTTGGTGGTCTACTGAGGGTTGACTAGTTCTCACTTGGTGGTCTACTGAGGGTTGACTAGTTCCTCACTTGGTGGTCTACTGAGGGTTGACTAGTTCCTCACTTGGTGGTCTACTGAGGGTTGACTAGTTCTCACTTGGTGGTCTACTGAGGGTTGACTAGTTCTCACTTGGTGGTCTACTGAGGGTTGACTAGTTCCTCACTTGGTGGTCTACTGAGGGTTGACTAGTTCCTCACTTGGTGGTCTACTGAGGGTTGACTAGTTCTCACTTGGTGGTCTACTGAGGGTTGACTAGTTCTTCACTTGGTGGTCTACTGAGGGTTGACTAGTTCTCACTTGGTGGTCTACTGAGGGCTGACTAGTTCTCACTTGGTGGTCTACTGAGGGTTGACTAGTTCTCACTTGGTGGTCTACTGAGGGTTGACTAGTTCTCACTTGGTGGTCTACTGAGGGTTGACTAGTTCTCACTTGGTGGTCTACTGAGGGTTGACTAGTTCTCACTTGGTGGTCTACTGAGGGTTGACTAGTTCTCACTTGGTGGTCTACTGAGGGTTGACTAGTTCCTCACTTGGTGGTCTACTGAGGGTTGACTAGTTCTCACTTGGTGGTCTACTGAGGGTTGACTAGTTCTCACTTGGTGGTCTACTGAGGGTTGACTAGTTCTCACTTGGTGGTCTACTGAGGGTTGACTAGTTCTCACTTGGTGGTCTACTGAGGGTTGACTAGTTCTCACTTGGTGGTCTACTGAGGGTTGAATAGTTCTCACGTGGTGGTCTACTGAGGGTTGACTAGTTCTTCACTTGGTGGTCTACTGAGGGTTGACTAGTTCTCACTTGGTGGTCTACTGAGGGTTATGTAGTTCTGACCTGGTGGTCCACTGAGGGTTAACTAGTTCCTTACTTGGTGGTCTACTGAGGGTTGACTAGTTCTCACTTGGTGGTCTACTGAGGGTTGACTAGTTCTCACTTGGTGGTCTACTGAGGGTTGACTAGTTCTCACTTGGTGGTCTACTGAGGGTTGACTAGTTCTCACTTGGTGGTCAACTGAGGGTTGACTAGTTCCTCACTTGGTGGTCTACTGAGGGTTGACTAGTTCTCACTTGGTGGTCTACTGAGGGCTGACTTGTTCTCACTTGGTGGTCTACTGAGGGTTAACTAGTTCTCACCTGGTGGTCTACTGAGGGTTAACTAGTTCCTCACTTGGTGGTCTACTGAGGGTTAACTAGTTCTCACCTGGTGGTCTACTGAGGGTTATGTAGTTCTCACCTGGTGGTCTACTGAGGGTTGACTAGTTCTCACTTGGTGGTCTACTGAGGGTTGACTAGTTCTCACTTGGTGGTCTACTGAGGGTTGACTAGTTCCTCACTTGGTGGTCTACTGAGGGTTGACTAGTTCTCACTTGGTGGTCTACTGAGGGTTGACTAGTTCTCACTTGGTGGTCTACTGAGGGTTGACTAGTTCTCACTTGGTGGTCTACTGAGGGTTGACTAGTTCTCACTTGGTGGTCTACTGAGGGTTGACTAGTTCTCACTTGGTGGTCTACTGAGGGTTGACTAGTTCCTCACTTGGTGGTCTACTGAGGGTTATGTAGTTCTGACCTGGTGGTCTACTGAGGGTTAACTAGTTCCTCACTTGGTGGTCTACTGCTGGTGGTCTACTGAGGGTTGACTAGTTCTCACTTGGTGGTCTACTGAGGGTTGACTAGTTCTCACTTGGTGGTCTACTGAGGGTTGACTAGTTCTCACTTGGTGGTCTACTGAGGGCTGACTTGTTCTCACCTGGTGGTCTACTGAGGGTTAACTAGTTCTCACCTGGTGGTCTACTGAGGGTTAACTAGTTCCTCACTTGGTGGTCTACTGAGGGTTAACTAGTTCTCACCTGGTGGTCTACTGAGGGTTATGTAGTTCTCACCTGGTGGTCTACTGAGGGTTAACTAGTTCTCACTTGGTGGTCTACTGAGGGTTGACTAGTTCCTCACTTGGTGGTCTACTGAGGGTTGACTAGTTCCTCACTTGGTGGTCTACTGAGGGTTGACTAGTTCTCACTTGGTGGTCTACTGAGGGTTGACCTAGTTCTCACCTGGTGGTCTACTGAGGGTTGACTAGTTCCTCACTTGGTGGTCTACTGAGGGTTGACTAGTTCTCACTTGGTGGTCTACTGAGGGTTGACTAGTTCTCACTTGGTGGTCTACTAAGGGTTGACTAGTTCCTCACTTGGTGGTCTACTGAAGGTTGACGAGTTCCTCACTTGGTGGTCTACTGAGGGCTGACTAGTTCTCACTTGGTGGTCTACTGAGGGTTGACGAGTTCTCACTTGGTGGTCTACTGAGGGTTGACTAGTTCTCACTTGGTGGTCTACTGAGGGTTGACTAGTTCTCACTTGGTGGTCTACTGAGGGTTGACTAGTTCTCACTTGGTGGTCTACTGAGGGTTGACTAGTTCTCACTTGGTCTACTGAGGGTTGAATAGTTCTCACGTGGTGGTCTACTGAGGGTTGACTAGTTCCTCAATTGGTGGTCTACTGAGGGTTGACTAGTTCTTCACTTGGTGGTCTACTGAGGGTTGACTAGTTCTCACTTGGTGGTCTACTGAGGGTTGAATAGTTCTCACGTGGTGGTCTACTGAGGGTTGACTAGTTCCTCACTTGGTGGTCTACTGACGGTTGACTAGTTCCTCACTTGGTGGTCTACTGAGGGTTGACTAGTTCTTCACTTGGTGGTCTACTGAGGGTTGACTAGTTCTCACTTGGTGGTCTACTGAGGGTTATGTAGTTCTGACCTGGTGGTCCACTGAGGGTTAACTAGTTCCTTACTTGGTGGTCTACTGAGGGTTGACTAGTTCTCACTTGGTGGTCTACTGAGGGTTGACTAGTTCTCACTTGGTGGTCTACTGAGGGTTGACTAGTTCTCACTTGGTGGTCTACTGAGGGTTGACTAGTTCTCACTTGGTGGTCAACTGAGGGTTGACTAGTTCCTCACTTGGTGGTCTACTGAGGGTTGACTAGTTCTCACTTGGTGGTCTACTGAGGGCTGACTTGTTCTCACTTGGTGGTGTACTGAGGGTTAACTAGTTCTCACCTGGTGGTCTACTGAGGGTTAACTAGTTCCTCACTTGGTGGTCTACTGAGGGTTAACTAGTTCTCACCTGGTGGTCTACTGAGGGTTATGTAGTTCTCACCTGGTGGTCTACTGAGGGTTAACTAGTTCTCACTTGGTGGTCTACTGAGGGTTGACTAGTTCCTCACTTGGTGTTCTACTGAGGGTTGACTAGTTCTCACTTGGTGGTCTACTGAGGGTTGACTAGTTCCTCACTTGGTGGTCTACTGAGGGTTGACTAGTTCTCACTTGGTGGTCTACTGAGGGTTACCTAGTTCTCACTTGGTGGTCTACTGAGGGTTACCTAGTTCTCACCTGGTGGTCTACTGAGGGTTGACTAGTTCCTCACTTGGTGGTCTACTGAGGGTTGACTAGTTCTCACTTGGTGGTCTACTGAGGGTTGACTAATTCTCACTTGGTGGTCTACTAAGGGTTGACTAGTTCCTCACTTGGTGGTCTACTGAAGGTTGACGAGTTCCTCACTTGGTGGTCTACTGAGGGCTGACTAGTTCTCACTTGGTGGTCTACTGAGGGTTGACTAGTTCTCACTTGGTGGTCTACTGAGGGTTGACTAGTTCTCACTTGGTGGTCTACTGAGGGTTGACTAGTTCCTCACTTGGTGGTCTACTGAGGGTTGACTAGTTCCTCACTTGGTGGTCTACTGAGGGTTGACTAGTTCTTCACTTGGTGGTCTACTGAGGGTTGACTAGTTCTTCACTTGGTGGTCTACTGAGGGTTGACTAGTTCTCACTTGGTGGTCTACTGAGGGCTGACTAGTTCTCACTTGGTGGTCTACTGAGGGTTGACTAGTTCTCACTTGGTGGTCTACTGAGGGTTGACTAGTTCCTCACTTGGTGGTCTACTGAGGGTTGACTAGTTCTTCACTTGGTGGTCTACTGAGGGTTGACTAGTTCTCACTTGGTGGTCTACTGAGGGTTGACTAGTTTTCACTTGGTGGTCTACTGAGGGTTGACGAGTTCCTCACTTGGTAGTCTACTGAGGGTTGACTAGTTCTTCACTTGGTGGTCTACTGAGGGTTGACTAGTTCTTCACTTGGTGGTCTACTGAGGGTTGACTAGTTCTCACTTGGTGGTCTACTGAGGGCTGACTAGTTCTCACTTGGTGGTCTACTGAGGGTTGACTAGTTCTCACTTGGTGGTCTACTGAGGGTTGACTAGTTTTCACTTGGTGGTCTACTGAGGGTTGACTAGTTCCTCAATTGGTGGTCTACTGAGGGTTGACTAGTTCTTCACTTGGTGGTCTACTGAGGGTTGACTAGTTCTCACTTGGTGGTCTACTGAGGGTTGAATAGTTCTCACGTGGTGGTCTACTGAGGGTTGACTAGTTCCTCACTTGGTGGTCTACTGACGGTTGACTAGTTCCTCACTTGGTGGTCTACTGAGGGTTGACTAGTTCTTCACTTGGTGGTCTACTGAGGGTTGACTAGTTCTCACTTGGTGGTCTACTGAGGGTTATGTAGTTCTGACCTGGTGGTCCACTGAGGGTTAACTAGTTCCTTACTTGGTGGTCTACTGAGGGTTGACTAGTTCTCACTTGGTGGTCTACTGAGGGTTGACTAGTTCTCACTTGGTGGTCTACTGAGGGTTGACTAGTTCTCACTTGGTGGTCTACTGAGGGTTGACTAGTTCTCACTTGGTGGTCAACTGAGGGTTGACTAGTTCCTCACTTGGTGGTCTACTGAGGGTTGACTAGTTCTCACTTGGTGGTCTACTGAGGGCTGACTTGTTCTCACTTGGTGGTGTACTGAGGGTTAACTAGTTCTCACCTGGTGGTCTACTGAGGGTTAACTAGTTCCTCACTTGGTGGTCTACTGAGGGTTAACTAGTTCTCACCTGGTGGTCTACTGAGGGTTATGTAGTTCTCACCTGGTGGTCTACTGAGGGTTAACTAGTTCTCACTTGGTGGTCTACTGAGGGTTGACTAGTTCCTCACTTGGTGTTCTACTGAGGGTTGACTAGTTCTCACTTGGTGGTCTACTGAGGGTTGACTAGTTCCTCACTTGGTGGTCTACTGAGGGTTGACTAGTTCTCACTTGGTGGTCTACTGAGGGTTACCTAGTTCTCACTTGGTGGTCTACTGAGGGTTACCTAGTTCTCACCTGGTGGTCTACTGAGGGTTGACTAGTTCCTCACTTGGTGGTCTACTGAGGGTTGACTAGTTCTCACTTGGTGGTCTACTGAGGGTTGACTAGTTCTCACTTGGTGGTCTACTAAGGGTTGACTAGTTCCTCACTTGGTGGTCTACTGAAGGTTGACGAGTTCCTCACTTGGTGGTCTACTGAGGGCTGACTAGTTCTCACTTGGTGGTCTACTGAGGGTTGACTAGTTCTCACTTGGTGGTCTACTGAGGGTTGACTAGTTCTCACTTGGTGGTCTACTGAGGGTTGACTAGTTCTCACTTGGTGGTCTACTGAGGGTTGACTAGTTCTCACTTGGTGGTCTACTGAGGGTTGACTAGTTCTCACTTGGTCTACTGAGGGTTGAATAGTTCTCACGTGGTGGTCTACTGAGGGTTGACTAGTTCCTCAATTGGTGGTCTACTGAGGGTTGACTAGTTCTTCACTTGGTGGTCTACTGAGGGTTGACTAGTTCTCACTTGGTGGTCTACTGAGGGTTGAATAGTTCTCACGTGGTGGTCTACTGAGGGTTGACTAGTTCCTCACTTGGTGGTCTACTGACGGTTGACTAGTTCCTCACTTGGTGGTCTACTGAGGGTTGACTAGTTCTTCACTTGGTGGTCTACTGAGGGTTGACTAGTTCTCACTTGGTGGTCTACTGAGGGTTATGTAGTTCTGACCTGGTGGTCCACTGAGGGTTAACTAGTTCCTTACTTGGTGGTCTACTGAGGGTTGACTAGTTCTCACTTGGTGGTCTACTGAGGGTTGACTAGTTCTCACTTGGTGGTCTACTGAGGGTTGACTAGTTCTCACTTGGTGGTCTACTGAGGGTTGACTAGTTCTCACTTGGTGGTCAACTGAGGGTTGACTAGTTCCTCACTTGGTGGTCTACTGAGGGTTGACTAGTTCTCACTTGGTGGTCTACTGAGGGCTGACTTGTTCTCACTTGGTGGTGTACTGAGGGTTAACTAGTTCTCACCTGGTGGTCTACTGAGGGTTAACTAGTTCCTCACTTGGTGGTCTACTGAGGGTTAACTAGTTCTCACCTGGTGGTCTACTGAGGGTTATGTAGTTCTCACCTGGTGGTCTACTGAGGGTTAACTAGTTCTCACTTGGTGGTCTACTGAGGGTTGACTAGTTCCTCACTTGGTGTTCTACTGAGGGTTGACTAGTTCTCACTTGGTGGTCTACTGAGGGTTGACTAGTTCCTCACTTGGTGGTCTACTGAGGGTTGACTAGTTCTCACTTGGTGGTCTACTGAGGGTTACCTAGTTCTCACTTGGTGGTCTACTGAGGGTTACCTAGTTCTCACCTGGTGGTCTACTGAGGGTTGACTAGTTCCTCACTTGGTGGTCTACTGAGGGTTGACTAGTTCTCACTTGGTGGTCTACTGAGGGTTGACTAATTCTCACTTGGTGGTCTACTAAGGGTTGACTAGTTCCTCACTTGGTGGTCTACTGAAGGTTGACGAGTTCCTCACTTGGTGGTCTACTGAGGGCTGACTAGTTCTCACTTGGTGGTCTACTGAGGGTTGACTAGTTCTCACTTGGTGGTCTACTGAGGGTTGACTAGTTCTCACTTGGTGGTCTACTGAGGGTTGACTAGTTCCTCACTTGGTGGTCTACTGAGGGTTGACGAGTTCCTCACTTGGTAGTCTACTGAGGGTTGACTAGTTCTTCACTTGGTGGTCTACTGAGGGTTGACTAGTTCTTCACTTGGTGGTCTACTGAGGGTTGACTAGTTCTCACTTGGTGGTCTACTGAGGGCTGACTAGTTCTCACTTGGTGGTCTACTGAGGGTTGACTAGTTCTCACTTGGTGGTCTACTGAGGGTTGACTAGTTTTCACTTGGTGGTCTACTGAGGGTTGACTAGTTCTCACTTGGTGGTCTATGAGGGTTATCTAGTTCTCACTAGGTGGTCTACTGAGGGTTATCTAGTTCTCACTAGGTGGTCTACTGAGGGTTGACTAGTTCTCACTTGGTGGTCTACTGAGGGTTGACTAGTTCCTCACTTGGTATTCTACTGAGGGTTGACTAGTTCTCACTTGATGGTCTACTGAGGGTTGACTAGTTCCTCACTTGGTGGTCTACTGAGGGTTGACTAGTTCTCACTTGGTGTTCTACTGAGGGTTACCTAGTTCTCACTTGATCGTCTACTGAGGGTTAACTAGTTCTCTCTTGGTGGTCTACTGAGGGTTGACTAGTTCCTCACTTGGTGGTCTACTGAGGGTTGACTAGTTCTCACTTGGTGGTCTACTGAGGGTTGACTAGTTCTCACTTGGTGGTCTACTGAGGGTTGACTAGTTCTCACTTGGTCTACTGAGGGTTGAATAGTTCTCACGTGGTGGTCTACTGAGGGTTGACTAGTTCCTCACTTGGTGGTCTACTGAGGGTTGACTAGTTCTTCACTTGGTGGTCTACTGAGGGTTGACTAGTTCTCACTTGGTGGTCTACTGAGGGTTGAATAGTTCTCACGTGGTGGTCTACTGAGGGTTGACTAGTTCCTCACTTGGTGGTCTACTGAGGGTTGACTAGTTCCTCACTTGGTGGTCTACTGAGGGTGGACTAGTTCTTCACTTGGTGGTCCACTGAGGGTTAACTAGTTCCTTACTTGGTGGTCTACTGAGGGTTATGTAGTTCTGACCTGGTGGTCCACTGAGGGTTAACTAGTTCCTTACTTGGTGGTCTACTGAGGGTTGACTAGTTCTCACTTGGTGGTCTACTGAGGGTTGACTAGTTCTCACTTGGTGGTCTACTGAGGGTTGACTAGTTCTCACTTGGTGGTCTACTGAGGGTTGACTAGTTCTCACTTGGTGGTCAACTGAGGGTTGACTAGTTCCTCACTTGGTGGTCTACTGAGGGTTGACTAGTTCTCACTTGGTGGTCTACTGAGGGCTGACTAGTTCTCACTTGGTGGTGTACTGAGGGTTAACTAGTTCTCACCTGGTGGTCTACTGAGGGTTAACTAGTTCCTCACTTGGTGGTCTACTGAGGGTTAACTAGTTCTCACCTGGTGGTCTACTGAGGGTTATGTAGTTCTCACCTGGTGGTCTACTGAGGGTTAACTAGTTCTCACTTGGTGGTCTACTGAGGGTTGACTAGTTCCTCACTTGGTGTTCTACTGAGGGTTGACTAGTTCTCACTTGGTGGTCTACTGAGGGTTGACTAGTTCCTCACTTGGTGGTCTACTGAGGGTTGACTAGTTCTCACTTGGTGGTCTACTGAGGGTTACCTAGTTCTCACTTGGTGGTCTACTGAGGGTTACCTAGTTCTCACCTGGTGGTCTACTGAGGGTTGACTAGTTCCTCACTTGGTGGTCTACTGAGGGTTGACTAGTTCTCACTTGGGGGTCTATGAGGGTTATCTAGTTCTCACTAGGTGGTCTACTGAGGGTTGACTAGTTCTCACTTGGTGGTCTACTGAGGGTTGTCTAGTTCTCACTTGGTGGTCTACTGAGGGTTGACTAGTTCTCACTTGGTGGTCTACTGAGGGTTGACTAGTTCTCACTTGGTGGTCTACTGAGGGTTGACTAGTTCCTCACTTGGTGGTCTACTGAGGGTTGACTAGTTCTCACTTGGTGGTCTACTGAGGGTTGACTAGTTCTCACTTGGTGGTCTACTGAGGGTTGACTAGTTCTCACTTGGTGGTCTACTGAGGGTTGACTAGTTCCTCACTTGGTGGTCTACTGAGGGTTGACTAGTTCTCACTTGGTGGTCTACTGAGGGCTGACTAGTTCTCACTTGGTGGTCTACTGAGGGTTAACTAGTTCTCACTGGTGGTCTACTGAGGGTTAACTAGTTCCTCACTTGGTGGTCTACTGAGGGTTAACTAGTTCTCACTTGGTGGTCTACTGAGGGTTGACTAGTTCTCACTTGGTGGTCTACTGAGGGTTGATCTAGTTCTCACTTGGTGGTCTACTGAGGGTTGACTAGTTCTCACTTGGTGGTCTACTGAGGGTTGACTAGTTCTCACTTGGTGGTCTACTGAGGGTTGACTAGTTCTCACTTGGTGGTCTGCTGAGGGTTACCTAGTTCTCACTTGGTGGTCTACTGAGGGTTGACTAGTTCCTCACTTGGTGGTCTACTGAGGGTTGACTAGTTCTCACTTGGTGGTCTACTGAGGGTTGACTAGTTCTCACTTGGTGGTCTACTGAGGGTTGACTAGTTCCTCACTTGGTGGTCTACTGAGGGTTGACTAGTTCTCACTTGGTGGTCTACTGAGGGTTGACTAGTTCCTCACTTGGTGGTCTACTGAGGGTTGACTAGTTCTCACTTGGTGGTCTACTGAGGGTTGACCTAGTTCTCACTTGGTGGTCTACTGAGGGTTACCTAGTTCTCACTTGGTGGTCTACTGAGGGTTGACTAGTTCTCACTTGGTGGTCTACTGAGGGTTAACTAGTTCTCACCTGGTGGTCTACTGAGGGTTGATGTAGTTCTCACCTGGTGGTCTACTGAGGGTTAACTAGTTCTCACTTGGTGGTCTACTGAGGGTTGACTAGTTCCTCACTTGGTGTTCTACTGAGGGTTGACTAGTTCTCACTTGGTGGTCTACTGAGGGTTGACTAGTTCCTCACTTGGTGGTCTACTGAGGGTTGACTAGTTCTCACTTGGTGGTCTACTGAGGGTTACCTAGTTCTCACTTGGTGGTCTACTGAGGGTTACCTAGTTCTCACCTGGTGGTCTACTGAGGGTTGACTAGTTCCTCACTTGGTGGTCTACTGAGGGTTGACTAGTTCTCACTTGGGGGTCTATGAGGGTTATCTAGTTCTCACTAGGTGGTCTACTGAGGGTTGACTAGTTCTCACTTGGTGGTCTACTGAGGGTTGTCTAGTTCTCACTTGGTGGTCTACTGAGGGTTGACTAGTTCTCACTTGGTGGTCTACTGAGGGTTGACTAGTTCTCACTTGGTGGTCTACTGAGGGTTGACTTGTTCCTCACTTGGTGGTCTACTGAGGGTTGACTAGTTCTCAGTTGGTGGTCTACTGAGGGTTGACTAGTTCTCACTTGGTGGTCTACTGAGGGTTGACTAGTTCTCACTTGGTGGTCTACTGAGGGTTGTCTATTTCCTCACTTGGTGGTCTACTGAGGGTTGACTAGTTCTCACTTGGTGGTCTACTGAGGGCTGACTAGTTCTCACTTGGTGGTCTACTGAGGGTTAACTAGTTCTCACTTGGTGGTCTACTGAGGGTTAACTAGTTCCTCACTTGGTGGTCTACTGAGGGTTAACTAGTTCTCACTTGGTGGTCTACTGAGGGTTGACTAGTTCTCACTTGGTGGTCTACTGAGGGTTATCTAGTTCTCACTAGGTGGTCTACTGAGGGTTGACTAGTTCTCACTTGGTGGTCTACTGAGGGTTGACTAGTTCTCACTTGGTGGTCTACTGAGGGTTGACTAGTTCTCACTTGGTGGTCTGCTGAGGGTTACCTAGTTCTCACTTGGTGGTCTACTGAGGGTTGACTAGTTCCTCACTTGGTGGTCTACTGAGGGTTGACTAGTTCTCACTTGGTGGTCTACTGAGGGTTGACTCGTTCTCACTTGGTGGTCTACTGAGGGTTGACTAGTTCCTCACTTGGTGGTCTACTGAGGGTTGACTAGTTGTCACTTGGTGGTCTACTGAGGGTTGACTAGTTCCTCACTTGGTGGTCTACTGAGGGTTGACTAGTTCTCACTTGGTGGTCTACTGAGGGTTACCTAGTTCTCACTTAGTGGTCTACTGAGGGTTACCTAGTTCTCACTTGGTGGTCTACTGAGGGTTGACTAGTTCTCACTTGGTGGTCTACTGAGGGTTAACTAGTTCTCACCTGGTGGTCTACTGAGGGTTATGTAGTTCTCACCTGGTGGTCTACTGAGGGTTAACTAGTTCTCACTTGGTGGTCTACTGAGGGTTGACTAGTTCCTCACTTGGTGTTCTACTGAGGGTTGACTAGTTCTCACTTGGTGGTCTACTGAGGGTTGACTAGTTCCTCACTTGGTGGTCTACTGAGGGTTGACTAGTTCTCACTTGGTGGTCTACTGAGGGTTACCTAGTTCTCACTTGGTGGTCTACTGAGGGTTACCTAGTTCTCACCTGGTGGTCTACTGAGGGTTGACTAGTTCCTCACTTGGTGGTCTACTGAGGGTTGACTAGTTCTCACTTGGGGGTCTACTGAGGGTTGATCTAGTTCTCACTAGGTGGTCTACTGAGGGTTGACTAGTTCTCACTTGGTGGTCTACTGAGGGTTGTCTAGTTCTCACTTGGTGGTCTACTGAGGGTTGACTAGTTCTCACTTGGTGGTCTACTGAGGGTTGACTAGTTCTCACTTGGTGGTCTACTGAGGGTTGACTTGTTCCTCACTTGGTGGTCTACTGAGGGTTGACTAGTTCTCAGTTGGTGGTCTACTGAGGGTTGACTAGTTCTCACTTGGTGGTCTACTGAGGGTTGACTAGTTCTCACTTGGTGGTCTACTGAGGGTTGTCTATTTCCTCACTTGGTGGTCTACTGAGGGTTGACTAGTTCTCACTTGGTGGTCTACTGAGGGCTGACTAGTTCTCACTTGGTGGTCTACTGAGGGTTAACTAGTTCTCACTGGTGGTCTACTGAGGGTTAACTAGTTCCTCACTTGGTGGTCTACTGAGGGTTAACTAGTTCTCACTTGGTGGTCTACTGAGGGTTGACTAGTTCTCACTTGGTGGTCTATGAGGGTTATCTAGTTCTCACTAGGTGGTCTACTGAGGGTTGACTAGTTCTCACTTGGTGGTCTACTGAGGGTTGACTAGTTCTCACTTGGTGGTCTACTGAGGGTTGACTAGTTCTCACTTGGTGGTCTACTGAGGGTTACCTAGTTCTCACTTGGTGGTCTACTGAGGGTTGACTAGTTCCTCACTTGGTGGTCTACTGAGGGTTGACTAGTTCTCACTTGGTGGTCTACTGAGGGTTGACTAGTTCTCACTTGGTGGTCTACTGAGGGTTGACTAGTTCCTCACTTGGTGGTCTACTGAGGGTTGACTAGTTGTCACTTGGTGGTCTACTGAGGGTTGACTAGTTCCTCACTTGGTGGTCTACTGAGGGTTGACTAGTTCTCACTTGGTGGTCTACTGAGGGTTACCTAGTTCTCACTTAGTGGTCTACTGAGGGTTACCTAGTTCTCACTTGGTGGTCTACTGAGGGTTGACTAGTTCTCACTTGGTGGTCTACTGAGGGTTGACTAGTTCTCACTTGGTGGCTACTGAGGGTTGACTAGTTCTCACTTGGTGGTCTACTGAGGGTTGACTAGTTCTCACTTGGTGGTCTACTGAGGGTTGACTAGTTCCTCACTTGGTGGTCTACTGAGGGTTGACTAGTTCCTCACTTGGTGGTCTACTGAGGGCTGACTAGTTCTCACTTGGTGGTCTACTGAGGGTTAACTAGTTCTCACCTGGTGGTCTACTGAGGGTTAACTAGTTCTCACCTGGTGGTCTACTGAGGGTTATGTAGTTCTCACCTGGTGGTCTACTGAGGGTTAACTAGTTCTCACTTGGTGGTCTACTGAGGGTTAACTAGTTCTCACTTGGTGGTCTACTGAGGGTTAACTAGTTCTCACCTGGTGGTCTACTGAGGGTTATGTAGTTCTCACCTGGTGGTCTACTGAGGGTTATGTAGTTCTCACCTGGTGGTCTACTGAGGGTTACTAGTTCTCACTTGGTGGTCTACTGAGGGTTGACTAGTTCTCACTTGGTGGTCTACTGAGGGTTGACTAGTTCCTCACTTGGTGGTCTATTGAGGGTTAACTAGTTCTCACTTGGTGGTCTACTGAGGGTTATCTAGTTCTCACCTGGTGGTCTACTGAGGGTTGACTAGTTCTCACTTGGTGGTCTACTGAGGGTTAACTAGTTCTCACCTGGTGGTCTACTGAGGGTTGACTAGTTCTCACCTGGTGGTCTACTGAGGGTTAACTAGTTCTCACTTGGTGGTCTACTGAGGGTTATGTAGTTCTCACCTGGTGGTCTACTGAGGGTTATGTAGTTCTCACCTGGTGGTCTACTGAGGGTTGACTACTTCTCACTTGGTGGTCTACTGAGGGTTGACTAGTTATCACCTGGTGGTCTACTGAGGGTTATGTAGTTCTCACCTGGTGGTCTACTGAGGGTTGACTAGTTCTCACTTGGTGGTCTACTGAGGGTTAACTAGTTCTCACCTGGTGGTCTACTGAGGGTTGACTAGTTCTCACCTGGTGGTCTACTGAGGGTTGACGAGTCCACACTCGGTGCTCACAGACTACAGTCCCTCTACAAGGCACCTGTGCTTGGCGCTTGTGAGCTCAGGCAGTAAAAAGAGGTGGAGGAAAACCAGTCATTAAGGGAGACAGCCTTGGGCCAGTGAGGAGAAAATTAGGAAACCAAATCCCGTCTTAATCGAGGCACCATGCTGGCAGCCTTCTTCATAGCCCCCCACCCCTCCCAAACCACAGATAACTAAGCCCATCCACACTGTGCAAAGCTTTGAAGGCTGACTTTTTTCCTGTAGAGAGTTGAGCGGGACTTTCTTGTTTCGCTTTTGAGACAAGGTCTTCTGCAGACAAGTTAGACTTGAACTTGCTGTTTAGGTGAAAATGACCTTGGAATCCTGATCATCCTGCCTGTGTACTTCAGATACTGGAGTTGTGGGCTTGCATCACACCAGGCCTGGCTTATGAAGTGCTGGGGACTGAACACGGGGCGTCAAGTATTGTCGGCAGCCATTCTAACAGCGTACCCAGCCCAAAAGTGATGTAAGATATACAAATATACAATGTGTGAAGACATGTTGCTGCGATTGGTGTAGTAAAAAGATGCACAGAGCCAATCACTAGGCAGGAGGTATGTGGGTGAGACTTCTAGGCAGAGAGATATCTGTGGGAAGAAGAAAGGGTGGATTCTCCACCCAGATGCCAGGGAGACACTGAAGAGGTCGGACATAAAGTACAGAGTAGAGGTAACCGAGCCACAAGACCGAACGTAACTTAAACAGGCTAATTTAAGTTATAAGAGCTGGTTGGGGAAAAGCCTGAGCTAAGGCCAATCTTTCATAATTAATAAGTCTCCGTGTCAGCATTTGTGGGCTGGCAGGCAGTCCTGATGAGAAATTACTACCACACAAAAGTTGCGTTATTTTTGAAGTAATGACTAAAATACAGGACAATCAAGGTGTGTACTTACAGGGTTTCCTGCGATCTGGCCCATGTGCTGTTTGTGAGTTTGGTCATCTTTATGTGTAAGAAGGTAGACGTCATCGCTGAGCAGTTAACAAATCTCTCCCCCAAGGTTATGAACGGGTGCTGGTGACTATGTAGGGGAGGACTGCCCAGCTTTTTCTGAGGGACTAACCAGACAAAAGGCAGAGATGTGCGGCGAGCAGAGGTGACAGCTTGCTAAACTGGCAGGCAGCTAACCGTCAGGATGCAGGAGATCACTGAACAGACTCTGGGTATCTTTTAAGCCATCTGGTCCTCCCCTTTATTCCCCTGTCCTGCTTAGATACCCACCCAGCTGCCTTTCTGTGATCTCTCCCTCACAGTGCCTTCTGGGGACGAGCCGCCACCCTCTGATGAGCTCTCTCTCACTTCCCCTGTCTCTCTCTGTCCCTTTATCTCTGTCTGCAAGGCAAAGGTTCCCACAAAGGGGATGCCCGAGTCTGTCTGGTGCCTCCCGTGTCTGCAGTTTTAGTCCAGGCTAACACACACCCAACTGCTGGCTGGCTTTGATTTACTAGAAAGGAAAGCGCCCAGAATGCGGTCTTTGGGGTGAGCTGATCTAAACCCATTAGGCATTGCTTCCGCTGGCAAGGCATGTTAGAGAAAATCAGCCAAACCTACGTGCTTTAATTAGCCCTCCCTGTTCTGTAAGATGCCTAGGACTTCGAACAAGCAAACTCTGGATGCCTGAGTCTGGATACTCTGCTCTTGACTCCATATGCCTTTGTGGAACTTTCACGACTGTTTTGATATTGCCCCTCCCCCATTTCCCCTAAATGGCAGGGGCCCCTTTAGAGCAAGTCTTGTGATCCCAACAGCTGCTCAGCTTGAGGGCCTCCCCACAGGATTCACTTACCCCCCAAACCCTTTAGTTCTCCACCTGAAGCTCACCCCATACACAGCAACCCCAACAGGACCCTGTTCCCTTAGTCTTCTGAGGATGCCGAGATCCCATCACTGCAGCAAAGACAACAACAACAATAGGTATACCAAACTGAAGGAGAAATGCACACAAGGACTTTCTTTCTCTCTGTTCTGCTTTGTGACACTCTAACGGCTTTGGTGACACTTCAGAAGCTTGGGTCCCTAAGGCTTGTTAGATCGCCACTTTGAGGCTTTCGTGGGGCCTCTCTGATTGTAGCTGTTCTCATGATAAGAATCAATAAGCCTCTTGCAGTAAATTCCCTCTCCAAAGAGTTCTTTTCTTGATGTCAAACAGGACTACGGCTGGTATCTGAGGTCCCCGACGGGAGCAGGAAGAGTTGGGATGAAGGGGCATCTGGGTTTGTTCAGATGCACGACAGTTAACGTGTTGTGTGTGAACTGTATTATTCAGCAGAGAGGTGCTTCAGAAACTCTGGATACGATCGATTTTATTCCCTGCCTCAGCAAATCCTACTTCTGGTTTTCTGCTCCCTTGGTAGGAATTCTATAATCAGAATACAAGGGGAGAACTCAGTGGGCCAACACTCTACCTGAAAGCCATGAGGGCTTGGCCCCAGGCTTGCCAAGTTCCTTGACCTGTTGGCATCCATCCTGTTAGTTCCCTCCTTGGTGGCTAGCCAGCCCCAGCTGTCAATGCAGTTACATGACTGTCATGATCTGCTGCCAGGTGGCTTCTCACTAGCAGCTATGTGACACGCAGACGCCTTAAAAGTGTCCATCGGTCACAGTCCCCTCTCTTTCTCTCTTGCCTGTCTGCTCTGTCTGTCTGTCTGCCTCTTTAGTCCCCACTCTGAAATGGCCTTTCACTGCCCCCCCTGCCCTCTCCTAATAAACCTCTTAGCAGCCCACCGAAGATGCCCTTCTCTGTGTTTTTTATTAGTGCTTGCCCTAAGATCTCCATGATCAACAGAGGGCATAGAGTCAGATTGTTCCTTGAGGCCACAAGGTTGACTGAAGGGGGCTGGGACGAGGCCTGACCTCCCAGGAATTCTCCTTTTAAGGTATTTGGGGAACCTGGTTGTGGGAGAGAGCCTCGTGCTTGGAAGGAAAAAAGTGTGACTTTGATGATCCATTGAAGCCTAGAAGTGGCCCACTGAGTTGACATGTTTCCATTTACAGGAGGCACGGTCACCAGCAGTTCCATGATAGCTTTGATTCTGGTAGCCTGGTGTCTGTACACAGAATCAGCCTTGAGTGTGGTGGGAGATCAGATGGGTGTGGCCTGAGCAGCAGCCCCTGGCAGGAGCTCTAATGTACACTTAACAGTGCTATGGAGCCAAAGGAGTTGCTCTGAAGAAAACAGTGCCCACACATAGTAGGCATGCCGTATTACAATATAACCCTAGAGATCACTGAGGCTGTGGACTTGGACCTTCAGTTTTCCTATCGTATGAAGCATTAAATATGTCTCTTTCCTACTCAACTATAAAACTTGTGATTGCCACAAGGAATTGAAAATTTTTTTATCCACCCTACTCTGTGTGCAAATGCTTTCATCTTCCCAGCACAAAGGCCCTGATATTTTCTTGGATTAAAGTGGCTGGCCCCTTCCCCCTTCATTTCCTTTAGTGGGTTATTTTAGTGGCCAGTTTCGAAGATGAGATCCCAGCCAATGGGGAAGAGACACAGCCATGATCTGAGTTAGAACAAAAACCAACTCCACTTCCTGCCTGGGTGAGTTTGCTCTTCCTAACACACTTTCTTGATCAAGAGTAAAGTTTTGCTTTGTTGAGACGCTTCTATTGGAGTGGTGGTATCTTTCTTCGTGAGTCTGGGAACATTAGAAGGGTAAACACATCTTTGCCACTTGTTAAAATTTAAATTACCACATGAAAAGGTGTAGGGATCTGTGCTTTGTTGGAGCCCATTATGGCCAAGTTAACTTCCTTGTGGTCAAAAGAGATGAATTTAAGTTCTATTTCTAGCCTTGGGTAGAATCCAAAGGGAAAAAAAAACCCTGCGTATTATTGTCCCCTAATTTTAAGTTAATCCAGATGGGGCCTGGCTACAAATTGGATAGGATTTTACCCCCCAGGAAACCTAAGTCACCACAAGACATGCTGCTGATCCCACAAATGGGAGGAGAAAGACCACAACCCAAATCATGGCCAAAATAATTAAAGAACACTTTTTTTTTGTTGGTGCATACACGCTGAATTCCCCCAAGGCAGGGTTCAAGAGATACGGGGGGAAATGGTGGTTTTTATAGTTCAGGATAAGATGGCTTGCAAATGGGGGGTGTGGCAGGAAAATAGGCTGGCCCAAAGAAGTAGACATAAGCAGAACAAGGCGGTCCTAACAACCTTTTTTAATGAAGGCATGGCTGCAAGGTGGTCACAGCAAGGTAGTCATGACAACAGGGGTCACAGCAAGAACTGTTTGAAGCAAAGGCACGGCTTCTGTTTCCTGGTACAGGCAGTACGGAACCCACCCTTTGCAGTTAAGGTTCCGAGGGAGGCATCACCTACTCCTCGAGGAACACGTTTCATCACAACGGGAACGGATCAAGTTTGTCTTTACGATAGGGTGGCATTCCAGCTCAAGACGGAGGCAGGCTGATTTACGGGTGCTGAGGAGAGGAGGTTAATGATTGCAATGTGCATTTTCTTCCTCCCAGAGCCCCTCCCTCAGCGACACCCCTACAGAGCCTCCATGCCTGTTTTCCGAAGTTGGTCTCCCCCGCCCCCACTCCCCTTTTCCTTTTCCATCACTTTTCCTTTCAGACACCGACTTATCCCTGGGCTGGGCCAGCTTTCCCTCACAGTCTGATCCTTGTCAAGGACTCCCTGGTATTCTACCCACCCCACCACCTTCTGTTTAACCCCTGCATGCCACCCTCCATCGCCACCCAGAAGCCGCAGCCTCTCTTCCTCTGCTTGACCCCCCCCCCCGCGTCTTCAACAGATGCTTGCCCTGTTGCTTTCCTAGCGTGCGCACGTACACACACACACACACACACACACACACACACACACACACACCGTTCTCGTGCTTTCTTCAAAGTCTGTTTCTAAATTATTTTATTAACAACACTAAGAATGCTTGATTAGCTGCTTAATACTATTAACCTAGGTTGCACAATAACAAACCAGGCTGTCAGGCACAGCAGGGCAGGGAGTAGGCACACAGGGGACAGTGAGTTCACTTTGGTTTCGTCTAACTTAGGTGGTGACTCTCTTCTTCCCTTTGGGGCCCAACCTCACAGTCTTTTGCAATTGGCTTCTTTTAAAAGAGTCAGCGCATAGGAAATGAAGGAAAGGGTGGGGGTAAATGGCCAGCAACCGGAGGCCAACTGGGAATGCAGTTGGGCCTTTGTGGAAACAAAAATCTTATCAGACATGGGGGAATCAAAGATCTGAGTTCCTTTCCACGAAGGTTTCACAAGGAGGGGGAGACTTATGGAATATTGGCCCCAGAAGCTAGCTACCTTTGGTAGAAAATAATATCCCACACTAAAAGGCTTTATGAATTTCCTAAGACCCTAAATATGTTTGTTCTTCCTCAGTTTCTGGAATTTACTACTGTTTGAATTATTTGTTGATAAATTGTTTTGTCACTAGAAATGCTTATATTTGTGCCTTTTACTTTTTGTTTTTAACAACAAAACCCGGCATTCTACAGTGGCACACACCTGTGATCCCTGAGCTCTGGAGGCTGTGCCAGGAACTGTGAGTTTGAAGACAGCCTGAGCTACATAAAAGAACATCCCCCCTAATACACACACTCACACACACACACACACACACACACACACACACACACACCATGGGCAAGTCCTGTGTATATGTCAATAAAGCATTGTAGGGAAACAAGATAGGTGGGAGTAGGAGTTGAGGAGGATTCTGGGAAACAGAGACACAGGCAGACATCATGTAGCCACCATAGAAGTAAGGGGTCCCGACCTTTTCTTCAGTAAGAGAAATACTTAGATTAACAATTATGGGTTAAATACTTAAGTCAAGCAAACGGCCAACAGCTTCATAATTAATACAGTGTCCTGTGTGTTATTTGGGGACTATAACTGTAACAGGGCCCAGGTGGCTGACAGGATGGGGGGAGGAACCAAAGCAACTGACAGGAAAAACTACACTCTATGCACACACTCCATAGAGCTCTGAGTGTTTTGAGAGTTTGGCTATAAAAGCAATTCAATAAAACAGAAAAGGACAAAATAACACTTGACACAATTGCTAGAAAAAAGGGTGGAGGTGGATTTTTCACATGGGCTCTGGGGATTTGAGTGAGATCCTCATGCTTGTACACACTTACTTGTACACACTTACTTGTACACACTTAGTCGTCTCTGCAGCCTCATCTACAGATGTCCCAGTTGAGCTGGGTCAATCACTTAGGCTGAGACTCCTGTAAAAAGGTGAGCTAATCTTGAAACAGGAGGAATAATCAATCCTTTAATGAGATATTATGCATAGTCCATACCTCTATTACAGTAGCTTCTGAGAGCTCAGGATATGCCCCCCCAATGTATAGCTTGGAAGTCTCCTTGCTATTGTGAATTATTCAGAAAAGTAACTTTCCTTCCTTCCTTTCCTTCTTCCTTCCTTTTTTTTTTGTAGCTTTCCTAAGCATGCCTTCCCTAAGACTCAGGGACTTATAATGAAACTAAGAAGCCAAAGAGGAAACCCCAGTTCCCCCTGTATAATATTCCTATAAAATTACCTTTAGTGTGCTATTATACTGGACAGAGATTCCAGTCTCTGTTTTTCACTCCTAACAAACGTTGCAGACACTATTTATGTCATTTTTGTAACACATTGGTAAGCCTCAGATAATTTTAATGAATCACATTGACAAAAGAATTCATTAAGATTTACTCTGATTTGACCTTTCTAATGCTGACTTGCAGATATTGCTTGAAAAAAATCAAAGCTTTCTTCCCACTTTAAAAGTCATTTATAAAATGCATTTTATAGCACATTAATATTGGCACAGTCATGATATGTAGCAGTAACTATTCTTTCATTAAAGCATGATGGAGATGTCATTTGTAAATATGTATCTCTTACTGGTTAATGAATAAAGTACTGTTGGGCCAATGAGGCAGAATGTAAGTTGGTACTAGGAGACAAGGAGGATTCTGGGAGATGTAGGCAGAGAGGAGTCATCATGTGATCCCTGGAAGAGAGGACCCAAGTGAGGTGTTCTCCAGTAAGATAAGACCACGTAGAAATACATAGATTAGTAGTTATGGGTTAATAATTAAGACAGAGCTATCCAATAAGAAGCTCTTATCATCAGTCAATAGCTTCATAATTAATATAGCATCTGTGTACTCATTTGGGGCTGCTGGGCCAGAAAACTCATGCTTACAAAGCATGTATTAGGAAGGTTTTTAAAAAATCAAATCAAAGAAGGAGAATTTTGAGCAGCTCCACAATTGATTAAGGAAATTAAGCCAAGCAACTTTGATGTGTTTCAGGATCATCCTGCTGAAAAATAAATTGTTTTCATTTGTAATTATTGCCTACACTGCTCTCCTCTGGAAACAGAAGGACAGAGCAGTTACTCGTTCAGTAAGCCACTCTCCCCTTTTAGAGTAGGCAAACTCGTCTGTGCCAGTGTCCCAAACTAAAACAACAAAGAGCAGAGACAGTTCTGTGCAGCCTGTGACTGATTGCACAGCCACGCCACCTCATGGTTAACATGAATGTGCATGGCATATATTCACACATAGGGCTGATGAGAGAGCCTGGCATATGAATGGTGCTCAACATCAAGCCTGTGCTGTGGGTTAAATGAGAAATGCTCCCATAGGCTCAGACAGTTGAACACTTGGCTCCTGGTTGGTGGTACTATTCAGGGAGATTATGGGAACTTTGGGAGGTGGAGACTTGCTGGGGGAAGGGTGTCATTGGGGATGGGCTTTGAGGATTTATTGCTGTTGAGGGATAATTGTCCACACTACCACTCTGCTGTGCTTATAAAACCACTCTAAATCAAAGGATGGGGTCAGTGTTTTGCTGACCTGATATAGTCACAGAGATTTTGGAGGACTGAGGAAGTCACATAGAGAGGGATAGGAAGAGATAAGGAGGGGCTTGGGTAGATTTCTTGGACTCTTTTGGATTGAGAATATGTAGCACAAGTTCTAATTGGTCTTAATAATAAAAACCCAGAGTGAGATATAGGGGAAAATGCTGAAAGGTCAGAAAGATAAAGAGGGAAGCCACAACCACTTCTAACCTTGCTAACTCCTCAGCCTGAAAGGGACTGAGCTCCAGTCTCCTCCTGCCTTATATTTCTCTCTTCACCCTGTCATATCACTTCCTGTCTCTCTGTACAAACCTCCAGGCCTCTATGGTTAACAAGCTCTGCCTTCTTATCTTCAGGCAAATTTTATTTGTAAGATATCACTATATTTCCACTTTTTTGTCTAAAATTTTAAAAAGGTTATAACTAATATAAGAAAAACTATATCCAACTAGAACAATAACTATATCCAATATATAGAGATGATAAATACATCAATAATGTCTAGCCCATGAGCAATTGAGAAATTCATACAAAAAATTCCATATCTATCCTATCTTGTGGTTCAAAGCCCTTATATTCTGTTCATAAGTCAGAATTATACGCCAAACTTCTTAATATAGATATTGGCTCTCAATATGGAGAAAGTGTTGTCTTACATATTGAAACTGCTGAACTGACCCATCCAATGGGGACAGTCAATGTAAGACCGGGGATGCCTAGGACAAAATGGGAGGACAAGGAGTGCAAGGAACA
Source organism: Mesocricetus auratus (assembly GCF_017639785.1). Taxonomy (NCBI): domain Eukaryota; kingdom Metazoa; phylum Chordata; class Mammalia; order Rodentia; family Cricetidae; genus Mesocricetus; species Mesocricetus auratus. The sequence continues at coordinate 2,604,500 of NW_024429182.1, read as the reverse complement.
GTCGGCAAGTCAACATAGCTGATCAAGCTGACAACCTTTATTTTTTCCAAAGGGGTTTATATAGGGGCCATAGGTGGGAAGTGATGAGGGGAGGGAGTCGGGGTGTTGGCTGTAGCTTCGAGGAGGCTGGGAGGGTAGAGGTCAGTGGGAGGGGTAAGCCATCCTGTGTCTCATGGTACTAACCTAACTGCAGGTTCTAATTTTGTCTTTCACAATCTACCCTCTATTGCTCAAGCCTATGCCCGAGTGACTTGGTAATTTTCACTAGGCTTAATCTTTAACTGACGGATAGGCTGCAAGTCTGTTCCTATCTTAAGAGGTGTTATTTCTGCAGTGTGGCCTGGAGTCACGCCCTGTCTATGAGGACGTGATAATGCCACGGCTGGATGATGGTGGAGGCCCATGATACTGAACTAAGACAGAATTAACTGTTATTCATTCAATTATAAGAAGTAATCAGAAATGGAAATGATCTCTTGATTATAACACATAGTAGATCCCATAAGGGTCTACCAGGCCCTCTACCACAAGGTAATCATGAAATTGATCAGCTATTGGTCAGAAATGTGCTAGAAGCCTCAGAATTTCATAACAAACACCTTGTTAATAGCAAAGATTTGAAGAGAGATGTTTCTATCACTTCATAAGAAGCTGTACTATAGTTACATATTCAGGATTTCAATGAGCGACTGCTTTGACTTCTGGAAAGGCTGATTCTGTAATCTAACTTTTATTGGAATTATGACCATTATGGGAATACTTGTGCAAATTAAGACTGACGATACTCCAACATATACTTCTTTTTTTGTTTGTTTGTTTTTTGGTTTTTTGAGACAGGGTTACTCTGTATTGTTTTGGAGGCTGTCCCGGAACTCACTCTGTAGACCAGGCTGGCCTCGAACTCACAGAGATCCACCTAAGAGACCATGGTGCCAGAACAAACTAATATGCCCAGCAAAACTTTCAATCACCATAGATGGAAAAAAACCCAAGATATTCCATGACATAGAAAAATTAAAACATTATCTACTGACAAATTCAGCTCTACAGAAGGTACTAGAAGGAAAGTTCCAGCCCAAGGACGTTAACTACACCTATGAAAATCCAGGCAATACATAATCCCATACCAGCAAAACACAAAGAATGGAAACACACGCACACACACTACAACCACCACCACCAACAACATAATAATAGGAATTATTAATCAGTCATCATTAATATCTCTCAATATCAATGGATTCAATTCACCTATAAGAAGACACAGGATAATAGAATGTATATAAAAATAGGATTCATCCTTCTGCTGCATACAAGAAACATACCCCAACATCAAGACAGACACATAGAACTAAGAAGCAAGCTGGTGTAGCTATCCTAATACCTAACAAAATAGACTTCAAACCAAAATTAATCAAAAGAGATGGAAAAGGACATTTCATATTCACTCATGGAAAATCCACCAGGATTACATCTCAATTCTCAATATCTATGCCCCAAATGCTATCGTGTCCACATTTGTAAAAGAAACATTAATGAAGCTTAAATCACACATTGAACCCCACACATTAATAGAAGACTTTAACACCCCCACTCTCACCAATGGACAGGTCCTCCAGACAGAAACTAAACAGAGACATAATGGAACTAAGAGCCATTATGATTCAAATGAACTGAACAGATAGCTATAGAACATTTCACCCAAATACAAAAGAATAAGTATACCTTTTTCTGAGAACTTCATGGAACTTTTTCCAAAACTGAGTATATACTAGGCCACAAAGCAAGTCTCAACAGATACAAGGAAATTGAAATAGTCCCCTATATCCTATCAGACAACCATGTATTAAGGCTCTAGAAAAGATAGAACCAGACACACCCAAGAGGAGTACAAGGCTGGAAATAATCAAACTCAGGGCTGAAATCAATAAAGTAGAAACAAATAGAACAATATGTGATTGTGTATTGTTTATCATCTAATAAAGCTTACCCAGAGATCAGAATGCAAAGCTAACCACAGCCATAGAAGCTGGGGCAGTGGTGGCACACATCTTTAATCCCAGAATTTAGGAGACAAGGCAGATGGATCTTTGTGAGTTCAAGGCCACCCAGGGCTACATGAGAGCGAGTCAGTCTAAATGAGAAACACAGCTCACACCTTTAATCCTAGCATTAGAGAGGTATATAAGATAGGAACAGGGTCTCAGATTTAGTAATTAGTCTCCAGCCATGTTGAGGACAGGATCTTCCTAGTCTTGGTAAAAGTGAAAGCTCCCTAGTAGTTGGCTGTTTTGCTCTTCTGATCTTCAGCTTGAACCCCAATACCTATCTCTGGCTTTTTATTATTCATGCTACAGCAATACAGAGAATCAATGAAACAAACAGTTCTTTGAGAAAATCAACAAGATAGAAAGTCAATAAGGCAGAGAGAATACCCAAATTAACAAAATCAGAAATGAAAAGGGGGACATAACAGGCACCAAGGAAATCTGAGGCATCATTACATCAGGTATCATTGCATCATACTCCAAAGAACTCTGCTCCACAAAATTGGAAAACCTGAAATAATGAACAATTTTCTTGATAGATACCACTTATCAAGGTTAAATCAAGATCAGATAGATAACTTAAATAGACCCATAACACTCAAGGAAATAGGAACAGTCGCTAAAAGTCTCCCAAACAAAGAAGGCCCTGGGACAAATGGCTGCAGCTCACAATTCTACCAGAGTTTCAAAGAAGAGCTAGTGAAAATACTCCTCAAAATATTTCATAAAATAGAAACAGAAAGAACATTACCAAGTTCATTTTATGAAGCCACGGTTACCATGATACCCAAGCCACACAAAGACTCAAAAAGGAAAGAGAATTACAGACTAATATCCCTCATTAACATAGGTTCAAAAATTCTCAGTAAAGTACAAACTGACTCCAAGAACACGTTAAAAAGACAATCCACCACAACCAAGTGGTTTTCATCCCAGAGATGCAAGAATGGCTCAGCATATGAAAATCTGTCAATGTAATCCACCCTATAAACAAAACTGAAAGAAAACAAAACCACAAGATCATCTCACTAAATGCCAAAAAAAAAAAGACTTTGACAAAATCCAGTACCCCTTCATGATAAAAATCTTGGAAAGATCATGAAAAAGAGGTCCAAACCTAAACATAATAAGACAGCTAAAGGAGATCAGCTGTACAAATTGGAAGTGAAGAAGTCAAAGCATCATTATTTGTGATGATATGATAATATACATAAGCAATCCCAAAACGTCTACCAGGGGACTCCTACAGCTGACAAACACACCATCAATGAAAAGGCTGGACGGAAGATTGACTCAAAAATATCACTATATACAAATGACAGTATGACTGAGAAATAAATCAGGGAGACAGCACTCTTCACAATAGCTACAAAAACATAAAATACCTTGGGGGTGACTCAAGTAACGCAAGCGAAAGACCTGTATGACAAGACCTTCAAGTCTTTGAAGAAAGAAATTGGAGAAGACATCAGAAGATGGAAAGATCTCCCATGCTCATTGGATGGGCAGGATTAACACAGTAAAAAATGGTCACCTTATGAAAAGCAATCTACAGATTCAATTCAATCCCCATCAAAATTCTAACACAGTTCCTTACAGAGCTTGAAAGCATAATGCTCAGCTTCATATGGAAAAACAAAAACCCAGGAAAGTTAAAAGAATTCTGAACAATAAAAGAACTTCCAGAGATATCACCATTCTTGATTTCAAGCTGTTCTACAGAGCTAAAGTTATATTTTTAAAAAAAAACTCATGGTATTTACATTAAAACAGATATGTTGGTAAATAGAATTGAACTGAAGACGCAGACATAATTCCGCAAAATCCTGGACACCTGATTTTTGATAAAGATGCCAGAAATACACAATGGAAGAAAGAAAGCATCCTCAACAAATGGTACTGGTATAACTGGATGCCTGCATGTAGAAGAATGCAAATAGATACATATTTATCACCCTGAACAAAACTCAAGTCCAAGTGGATCAAAGACCTTCAACATAAAACCAATACACTGAACCTGAAAGACAAGAGCGGGAGCAGTCTTGAATACATTGCATTGGCACAGGAGACAACTTCCCGAGCTGAACAATGATAGAGCAGGCACTAAGATCGACAATTAATAAATGGAACCTCATGGAACTGAAAAGCTTCTGTAAGGCAAATGACACTGACAATAGAACAAAAAGGTAGCCCAAAGAACAGGAAAATATGTTCACCAACTCCACATCTAATAAGGGCTAATTTCCAAAATATATAAAACTCAAGAGTATATATCAATAACCTAAATAATATCCAATTTTAAAAATAGGGTACAGATAAACAGAATTTTCAACAGAAGAACCCGAATGGCCAAGAAACGCTTAAAGAAATATTCAGCATCCTTAGCCATCAGGGAAATGCAAATCCAAACCGTCCTGAGATTCCATCTTACACTTGTCAGAACATCTAAGATCAAAATCACAAATGATCTACCTTCCAGTGCCTGGGGACTACCACAGAGCTTCCCCTCCTGGCGGGAGCCTATGCACCCCAGGTTCTTGGTCTTCTTCTCCGCCCACAGGACCAGGGAATTTGGAGTCTGTTTCTGGGCCCATGCACCAGTGCCTGGAGACTGCCACTGAGTCTTCCCTCCTGGTGGAAGCCTACGCACCCCAGATTCAGTCTTCTTCTCCACCTACGGGACCAGGACTAGAACCAGGAAGAGGAGAACTACCAGAGTATTGGACTTGCTTGCACCCAAAGAAAGGGAACTCTGGTGCCCTAACCACCAGGCCAGTGAGAGGCTCTTTGTACATCAACTAGAAGAAAGGATGGGAAGGAGACAGTACAGAAACTCACTCAGCAACAGAAAAATAAATATGACACCACCAGATTCTAGAGACTCCACACCAGCAAGACTCCAACATTCCAATACAAATGAAGCAGAAGAGAATGACCTTAAAAACAACTTCATGAAAACGATAGAGGCCTTCAAAGAGAATATGGGAAAAATCCCTCAAAGAAATGGAAGAAAAACAAACCAAAAAATGCAAGAACTGGAAGGAAAAACAAACCAAAAATTTAAAAAAATGCAACAAATGGATGAAAAGACAAAGCAAAAATTGCAAGAAACAATTCAAACAGTGCAAGGGTTGAAAATTGAAATAGAGACAATAAAAAAACACAATCTGAAGGAAGGCTGGAAATAGAAAAGCTGGTACTACAGATGCAAACATAACCAACAGAATACAAGAGGTGGAAGAGAGAATTTCAGATGTCGAAAATATGCTAGGAGAAATTGATTCATCGATGAAAGAAAATCTTAAGTCTAAGAAATCCCTTGGACACAAAATATCCAGGAAATATGGGACACCATGAAAAGACCAAACCTAAGAATAATAGGTATAGAAGAAAGTGAAGAAAACCACCTCAAAGGGGCAGAAAATATATTCAACAAAACCATAGAATAAAATTTTCCCAACATAAAGAAAGACATGCCAATGAAGGTACAAGAAGCTTACAGAACACCAAATAGAGTGGACCACAAAAAAAGTCCCCTCACCACATAATTGTAGAGAGCTGTGAAGTGCTGCACCCTTAAGATGGTGCTGGCTTCCGCTTCTGCTAGCCCGATAGCAAGTGCTCTCTGTGATAAACAACTCGTTATTTGGTCAAGGCTGGATATCAGGCTTGCTTCCTCGTATGTGGACCTATCTGCTGTCGCCACATGGCTTACCGGGGTTGGCCGCCCAAGGGCCTTCTTAAGCTGTGGGCGGGCACTCCCTGGGGTCAGAAGATTTGTTCAAGGTCCTGAATAAACTGCTTGTGAAAAGGATTCCTGAATCACGTCTTCCTTGCTGGTTGAGGTGGTCGTGACACATAATAATAAAGACCCCAAAATATACAGAATAAAGAATATTAAGAGCAGCTAAGGAAAAAGCTCAAGTAACATATAAAGGCAAACCTATCAGAATTACACCTGACTTCTCCATGGAAACTCTGAGAGCCAGAAGATCCTGGATAGAAATTCTGCCAACACTAAGAGACCATGGATGCCAGCGCAGACTACTATACCCAACAAAGCTTTCAATCACTATAGATGGAGAAAACAAGACATTCAATGAAAAATCTAGATTCAAACAATACAATCCACTAACCCAGCCCTACAGAAAGATCTGGAAGGAAAACTCCAACCCAAGGAAGTGAACTACAACCAGAAAAACATAGGCATTAGATAATCCCATCTTAACAAGAGCCAAAAGAAAAAAAGGGGTGGAATTCCACACATAACCCCAACAACAACAAGAATGAGCACCCAATGGTCATTAATATCCATCAATATTGATGGTCTTAACTCGCCCATAAAAAGACACAGGCTAACAAAATGGATTCAGAGACAGAACCCAACCTTCTGCTGCATACAAGAAATACACCTTAGCCTCAAAGACAGACATTACCTCAGAGTTAAAGGTTGGGAAAATATTTTCCAATCAAATGGGCCCAAGAAACAAGCAGGGGTAGCAATCCTAATATCTAACAAATTAGACTTTAAAATAAAATCAATCAAAAGAGATGAAGGAGGTCATTACATACTCATCACAGGAGAAATCCACCAAGACGAAGTTTCAATTCTGAACATCTATGCCCCAAATGCAAAGGCATCCATGTTTGTAAAAGAAATATTACTAAACCTCAAATCACATATAAAGCCCCACACACTTATAGTGGGAGACTTCAACACCTCCCACTCTCACCACTAGACAGGAATACCAGACAGAAACTTAACAAAGAAACAAAGGGATTATGAAAAGCAAAGAAATTATGAACCAATTGGGATTAAGAAACATCTATAGAACATTCCATCCAAATTCCATTCCAGCACCACATGGAACCTTCTCAAAAATTGACCACATACTTGGCAACATATCAAACCTCAACAGGTACAAAAAATTGTAATAACTCCATGCATCTTATCAGACTACCATGTGTTAAAATTAGAATTCAACAACAATACAAATTGCAGAAAACCTACAAACGCATGGAAATTGAATAATGCACAATTGCACCATTCCTGGGTCAAAGGAGAAATAAAAAAAAGAAATTAAAGACTTCCTAGAATTCAATGAGAATGAAGACACAACATACCCAATTCAGTGGGACACTTTGAAAACAGAGCTACGAGGGAAGTTCATATCACTAAGTGCTTACATGAAGAACCTGGTGAATAGTTACACTAGAGAACTAACAGCACAGCTGAAAGCTCTAGAACACAAAGAAGCAAACTCACCCAGAAGGAGTAAATGCCAGGAAATAATCAAACTGAGGGCTGAAATCAATAAAGTAGAAAGTAGGAAAACAATACAAAGAATCAATGCAACGAAGAGTGGGTTTTTGAGAAAATCAACAAGATGGACAAACCTTTATCCAAACTTACCAAACGGCTGAGTGTGAACATGCATATTAACAACATCAGAAACAAAAAGGGGGACATAACAAGGGACACTTGTAACCCCACAAAGCTATCTGCCCATAAGGGCGGGGATAGGGAAATTTTGCACAGGTGAAGATAAAAGGAAGTGAAAGAGAAAACTAAACTCTCTCTTCTCCTCTTTTGGAAGCCTGCCATGCTTTTGACTCCCCAGTTTGTAAGTTCTTACTCTAGTAAACAAATATATTATATTTCATATTGCATTGACCTCTCACGTTAGACACTGAGGAAATCCAGAGAATCATCAGGTCATACTTTGAAAACCTGCACTCCACAAAATTCAACAATTTAAAGGAAATGGACAATTTCCTGGATAGCTATCACTTGCCAAAATTAAATCAAGAACAGATAAGCAATTTAAATAGACATATAACCCCTATGGAAATAGAAGCAATCATCAAAAGTCTCCCAACCAAAAAAAGCCCAGATCCAGATGGCCTCAGTGCAGAATTGTACCAGAAATTCAAAGAGCAGCTTATACCAAATCTTCTCAAAGTATTCCATGCAATAGAAGCAGAAGAGTCTTTGCCAAACTCTTTCTACGAGGCTTCAATAACCTTGATACCCAAGCCACACAAAGACACAACGAAGAAAGAGAACTTCAGACCAATCTCCCTCATGAACATTGATGCAAAAATACCCAATAAAATACTGGAAATCAGATACAAGAACACATCAAAACAATCATTCACCACGATCAAGTAGGTTTCATTCCAGGGATGCAGGGATGGTTCAACATACCAAAATCCATCAATGTAATCCACCATATGAAAAAGCTGAGAAACAAAAATCCCATGATCATCTCACTAGATGCAGAAAAAGCCTTTGACAAAATCCAACACCCCTTCATGATAAAGGTCTTGGAGAGATCTGGGATAACAGGAACATACATAAACATAATAAAATCTATATTCAGCAAACCAACAGCCAACATCAAACGAAATGGACAGAAACCCAATGTGATTCCACTAAAATCAGGCATAAGACAAGGCTGTCCACTCTCTACATACCCTTTCAATATTGTACTTGAAGTTCTAGCTAGAGCAATATGACAACAAAAGGAGATCAAGGGGATACAAATTGGAAAGGAAGAGGTCAAACTTTCACTATTTGCAGATGATATGATACTTTACATAAGTGATCCAAAAAACTCTACCAAGGAACTCCTGTATCTGATACTTTCAGTAAAGTGGCAGGATACAAGATCAACTCAAGAAAATCAGTAGCCCTACTATATACAGATGATAAAAGGGCTGAGAAAGAAGTCAGAGAAACATCACCCTTTACAATTGCCACAAGCAACTTAAAATACCTTGGAATAATGCTAACCAAACAAGTAAAAGACCTGTATCACAAGATATTTGAGTCTTTAAAGAAAGAAATTAAAGATGACATCAGGAAATGGAAAGATCTCCCATGCTCTTGGATAGGTAGGATCAATGTAGTAAAAATGGCAATCCTGCCAAAAGCAATCTACAGACTCAATGCAATCCCCATTAAAATACCAGTACAATTCTTCATAGACCTTGAAAGAACATTAATCAACTTTGTATGGAAAAACAAAAGACCCAGGATAGCCAAAACAACCTCATTCAACAAAGCAACATCTGGAGGCATCACCATCCCTGAATTCAAGATCTATTATAGAGCTGTAGTCCTGAAAACAGCTTGGTATTGGCACAAAAACAAACAGGTACAACAATGGAATCGAATTGAACACCCTGATATTAACCCATACATGTATGAACATCTAATCTTCGACAAAGAAGCTAAAAATATACAATGGAAAAAAGAAAGTGTCTTCAACAAACAGTGCTGGCATAACTGGATGTTGGCATGTAGAAGAATGTGGATAGATCCATGTCTATTACCATGTACAAAACTTAAGTCCAAATGGATCAAAGACCTCAACATCAATTCAGCCACACTGAACTTCTTAGAAGAGAAAGTGGGTGGTACCTTTGAACAAATTGGTACAGGAGACAGCTTCCTGAACATAATTCCAGTAGCACAGACGGTGAGGTCAACAATTAATACATGGGACCTCGTGAAACTGAGAAGCTTCTGTAAGGCAAAGGACACAGTCAACAAGACAAAAAGGCAGCCCATAGAATGGGAAAAAATATTCACTAACCCTACATCTGACAGAGGGCTGATCTCCAAAATTTACAAAGAACTCAAGAAGCAAGTCTCCAAAACACCAAAGGATCCAATTAAAAAGTGGAGTACAGAACTAGATAGAGAATTCTCAGCAGAGGAATCTACAATGGCTGAGAGGCACTTGAGAAAGTGCTCCACAGCCCTAACCATCAGGGAAATGCAAATCAAACCAACTTTGAGATACCATCTTACTTCTGTCAGAATGGCTAAAATCAAAAGCATCAATGACAGTTTATGCTGGAGAGGACGTGGAGAAAGGGGAACACTCCTCCTCTGCTGGTGGGAGTGCCAACTCATATAGCCACTTTGGAAATCAGTATGGAGGTTCCTCAGAAAAATGGGAACCAGCCTACCATAAGACCCAGCAATTCCACTCTTAGGCATACACCCAAAACATGCACATTCTTACAACAAGGACGTCTGTTCCACTATGTTCATAGCAGCATTATTTGTAATAACCAGAACTTGGAAGCAAACTAGATGCCCCTCAACTGAAGAGTGGATAAAGAAAATGTGGTACATTTACACAATGGAGTACTATTCAGCAGAAAAAAACAATGGAATCCTGAAATTTGCAGGCAAATGGATGGCACTAGAAGAAACCATCCTGTGTGAGGTAACCCAGTCACAAAAAGACAAACATGGTATGTACTCTCTCATATATGAATTTTAGACATAGATCTGGGGATTGCTAGCCAACAGAGAGTCTGGGAAACAGAACCTTCATCCAATGACTGATGGAAGCAGAGGCAGACTCCCACAGGTAAACACTGAGCTGAACTCAAGGAATCCAGTGACTAAGAGGTAGGACTGATGAACAAAGGGGTTAAGACTTGGCTGGTTTGACCTCCAGAAACAGCTGACCTGAAAAAGGGGGAGCTCTTAAATCCCAGAGTGATGGCTGTTAATCCAGCATGGGATTGATCAAGACGCCCTGAATGTGAGTGTCAGTGAGCAGGCCTAGGCAATCTATGGGGCCTTGGGTTGTAGATCAGTATTTATCCCTGGCATACAAATGTACTTTGGGTGCCCATCCCACAATGAGAGATACTCTGTGAGCCTGGATTCTTGGAGGAGGGCCTAGGCCCTGCCCTGGATGAAATGACAAATTCTGGACACCCCCCATGGAGGACCTCACCCTCTCTGGGGAATGAGGTGGTGTGGGGACATTGGTGGCAGGGTGTGGGAGGAGGGGAGGGAAAGGGAGAGGGAGCTGTGATTGATATGTGAAGCAACCTTGTTTCTAATGTAAATTTAAATTTAAAAATAAAAATTTAAAAAATCACAAATGACAGCTCATGCTGGAGAGAATGTGGAAAAAGGAAAACGCTTCTCTATTGCTGATGGGAGTGCAAACTTGGACAGCCACTCTGGAAACCAGTACGACAGTTTCTCAGAAAATCGGGAATTGCTCTACATCAAGACCCAGCTATACCATTCTTGGGCATATACCCAAAGGATGTACAATCATACCACAAGGACATTTGGTCAAATATGTTCATTGCAGCTTTATTCATAATAGCTAGAAAGTGCAAACAATCTAGATTCCCCTCAACTAAAGAATGGATATGGAAAATGCGATACATTAACACAACAGAGTGTTACTCAATGGCATCAGGAAATTTGCTGGCAAATGGATGGAACTAGAAAAGATCACCCCGAGTGAGGTAACCCAGACCCAGAACGACAAGCAAGGTATGTAGTCACTCATAAGTAGTATTAGCTGTAAAGTAAAGGATAACAATGCTACAACCCACAGAACCAAAGAGTCTAGGTAACAAGGAGGACGCATGAAGCTCACCATGAAGGGGAAAGAGAATGGATATTGGCAGTCGGTGCAGAGGGACCTGGAAGGGCAGATGGGGGTGGGAAAAGGAAGGATCAGGTCTCTCTGAGAGAGAGAGAGAGAGAGAGTAGAGAGCAGAGATAGAGAGAGAGAGAGAGAGAGAGAGAGAGAGAGAGAGAGAGAGAGAGAGAGAGAGAGAGAGAGAGAGAGAGAGAGAGAGTACCTGGAAGAGACAACTGGATCAGGGGCATCTCTGGGATGAACTAGAAATCTAGAGCAATGGAAACTCCCAGGAATCTATGAGGATAACCCCAGCTAAGACTCCTAGAAATTGGGGATACAGAGCCTGAACCAGCCATCATACTCGGTAACTAGGCAAGGTTTCCAGGGGAGGGACTGGGATACCAATCCAGCCACAAACCCTTCAAAGCACAATTTCTCCTGACTACCAGGCTGTGGTAGCGTACGCCTTTAATCCCAGCACTTGGGAGGCAGAGGCAGGTAATCTCTGTGAGTTTGAAGCCAGCCTGGTCTACAGAGTGAGTTCCATGACAGCCAAGGATACACAGAGAAACTGTGTCTCAAAAAAATGTGCTGGGGTAAAGATGGCACAGAAATTGTAGGAGTGACCAATTGATGACTGGCATAGCTGGAGACCCATACCCTAAAGAGAGAGCTTCCCACTGAGGGCCAGGACCCAGAGGCGGGACACCTCAGAGACCTAGGATAGAACCAAACACAAATGGCAGAAACAAAAAGAAGTCAAAGAAATAACTTATAATAATACTGTGCTATACTCATAGATTGGTGCCTAGCCCAGCTGTCATCAGAGAGGCTTCATCCAGCAACGGATGGAAACAGATGCAGACCCTACAGCCAAACATTAGGCAGAGCCTGGCAAGCCCTGCAGAAGAGAGGGGAAGAAAGTTTATAGGACTCAACAGCACCACAAGAAAACCCACGGAACCAACTAACCTAGGCTCACAGGGCCTCACAGAGACTGAACCGACAACCAGGGAGTCTGCACTAGCGCTGACTTAAGCCCTGTGCATATATGTTACCGTTGTGTAACTCGGTCTTTGCGTGGGAATCCTAACAGTGAGGGCAGGGGGACGTCTCTTGACTCTGTTGCCTGATTTTTGGAACCCATTCCTCCTGCAAGATTGCCTCACCCAACCTATGTGGAAGAGGCGGGCGGGTACCTGGTCTCATTGCAGCTTGATACACCATAGCTAGCTGATATTCATGGGAGGCCTGCCTGTACCTGAAGAGAAACTGGGGAGGAGGTGTGGATACCGGTTGGTGTAGGGGGGTGGGGAAGAGATGAGGCGGGGAAAGGTTTGGTTAAGATGTAAAAACAAGAGAAATAAAAAGAAGAAGCCGTCCTTTTTCATTGGTGAATGATATTCCATTTTTGCATATCCATTCTTCTGCTGATGGACTTTTGGGATGTTTCCAGTCCCTTTTTATTAATAATGATGCTTAAGTGTGGGTATATAAATATTTCTTCAAGTTTCTATGCTGAATTCTCCACTTTGATTTGTTTGCTGAATCAAATGGCAATTCTATTTTTATTTTTTTTGAAGATCCGCGTATGTTTTCCAAAATGATCTCACCATTTCCACCTCGACCAATAGTACACACAAGTTCAAATTCCACATCTTTGCCAGCATGTGTTGTTTCAAAACGAAAACAAATTAAAAAAGGTCTAATGAAAAAAATATTGGAAAATAAGTAAAAGCACTGCTGAGGACTCTGTAGATCCTCAAATGAAAACAAAAGATAATTCTGTAAAATGTCAGCTTGATGCAAACCTAGAGTCACCTGGGAAGCCAGAGCCTTGATAAGATTAGCCTGTGGGCATGCTTGTGGGACCGCTTTCTTGATCACAGGTTGGTGTGAGAGGAGCCATCACCCTGTGGGAGGTGCCATCCATGCCATGACCTGAGCTTTGTAGGAAAGGTCTCAGGGCCAGTCAGAGGGAACACGCCAGTAAGCAGGCTTCAGTCAGTCCCTCCCTGCCTTGTGCATTCCCGCCGTAGCTTCCTTCCATGGTCGCTGTGAGCTATAAGCCAAATAAATGTTTTCCACCCAACTTGGATTTGGTCAGCATTTTATCACAGCAACAAAAAAGCAAAACTAGGATGCGCAAAAGTAACCTACCATAACACATTTTTCTCATGTTTTATGGCTCAAACTCCTTTCAGTTAGGGTCAAACACTGCATGTGAGACTTTTGTACATCATTATGTGAAGAAGTAGACACAGATTTTTGGAAGCTCTGTAGAGGATTAATTCAGGCAACACATTTATCATGAGCTGTCCCTTAGAGGCTACACGATTTCCTGCTTTACCCGATTAAAAGCACATCCATCCTTCGTACCTAGACTTCTGGCGAGTTTTAAGACCAAGGTTTTCTGTTTTGCATATTCATTGCTAAGAACCCACTGCTCTAAAAAAATTAATAGTTCACTGTGTGTTACCAAGCCATCTTGTCAAGTCACATAGATGCATACACATGCCTAATATAAGAGAGATCCAGGCCTAAAGTGCTGGAGAGTTGAACTGCTCAGTGGTCAAGACCGAAGCCTGGGACAAAGGTGATGGCAAAGCCAGTAAAGAGCTTACCCTAAAAGTATGAGGAACTGAGTTCAAGCCCCAGAGTTCATATAAATATATGTGTCTGTATGTATATGCATGTATATATATATGTAGTATATATGTATGTATGTATGCATGTACATATGTATGTATGTGTATATATACATATATGTAGTATATATGTGCGTGTGTGTATGTGTATGCATGTACATATGTATGTATGTATATATACATATATGTAGTGTGTGTGTGTATGTGTGTGTGTGTGTGTGTGTAGTTTGTGACACACACTGGTCATCCCAGTGCTGGGCAGGCAGATCTCCGAGGCTGTGGACACCAGCCTAACTTATTTTATAAAATCTAGGTCAGTGAGAAACCCTGTCTGCAAACACTTGAAGTTACCCTCTGGCCTCCACATGAATACACACTAAAAAGACACCAACAGACACACACACACACACACACACACACACACACCACTGTGCAGTTTAGTTTTGGGGAACACAGCACAAACAGAAGTCATCTTGGAAGAGGCAACCTCAGTTGAGGAGCAGCCTGCATCAGTTTGGCTGTGGGTTTATCTGTGGGGCGTGTTCTTGATTAATGATTGAAGTGCAGGGCCCACTCCACTGTGGGTGGTGTCACCCCCTGGACAGGTCACACTGGGTTGTTTAAGGAAGCAGATTAAGCAAGCCCTGGGCAGCCAGCCCATGAGCAGTTTGCTCCTCTGTGGCCTTGTCTGAATTCTCGCTTCCCATTCCAGTTTCTGCCCTCGCTTCTCCTCTATGACAAACTGTAACCTGCGGGCGAAATTAACCCTTTCCTCTCCACGTTGCTTTTGGTCACAGTACTTATTATAGCAACCAAAACTAAAGTCAAACACTCACTCACTCACACACACACACACACACACACACACTGAGGCATGTGTACACTCCACTCACTCACACACAGGCACAGATATGCACAGATATGCACACACACATGCACACTCACTCACATACATGCACACACACACTGAGGAAAGTGTATACTCACTCACACATAGACACACGCATACTCATACACTCACGCACACACACATGCACAGTCACTCGCATGCACACACACATACATACACACACGTGCACACACACATGTACACACACGCATAGAGCATGTGTATACTCCACTCACACATAGGCACATGCATACTCACACACTCACACATATGCACACACACATGCACACACATACACACACACACACCTTAGAACTTGCCCTTCCAGCACCTTATGATTAAATCAAGTCCCACAATGTACACATGCCTCAGTGTGTGTGTGCGTGTATGTGTGTGTGTGTGTGTGTGTGTGTGTAACTCTAGTTTTGGTTACTATAATAAGCACTGTGACCAAAAGCAACTTGGAGAGGAAAGGGTTAATTTAGCCCACAGGGAATATGATACTACAGAGGAGTGGGGACCAAAGGAAGGGTTTACTGTTGTCCCTCATTAAGCAATAATGTCCTAGACCCAAGTCTAGCTCCCCAGAGCTCCTCAGCTACCTGATGGAGTCCACAATGCTCAGTGAAATGCTGCTGTGTGCCACCAAGTGAGCCTGGGCGCACAGGACAGGAGACCAACCTCAGCACCAGGTCCCGCACACCGTCAGTTCCAACTATTGCGCCTGCTTGACAATGCCAACTAATTTGCTTTCAGCATCCATGCGGCTGCGATACCAGAATACACTCGACGCTTGCTCATGACGCTTGCTCATGTTTTGTGACTGGCTGGGCAGGGAGGTGGGCTGGGGTGAACAGAGGCACGGGGCGTTAATATGTATGTGCGCCCAGGAGCGCTGTGCGCACAGGCGCGCCTATGTCGGAAGGCCCCAGGAAGTGGCTGGAGATACGAACGCCAAAGCACAAGTCATCGACATATGGTTTTGTTTATTTATCCGGCGCGAGGCTCTTCAGAGCCCTGGCACAAAGGAACTGACATGAATTATTGATTAATGTGCAGTATCCAAAGACTAGACATGGAGGTCCTGGCCCCAAGTCAGAAACTACAGTTGAAAGTTGTGGAGTGGTTGAGAGTACTCGGTGTTCTTGCAGAGGGCCAGAACGTGGCTCCTGGGCATCCGCGCCATGTATTCACAACCAACAGCGATGCCAGCTGCAGGGGATCTGACATCCTCTTCTGGCCTCCTCTGTGAGTATTCACACACACGTGCATGTACATAAATAAAGATAAAATATTCTTAAGAAACGTTATTTGTTTTTGCATGTGCGTGAACGTGCATGAGTATACCTGTACCATGTGTGTGCAGGAGTCTGCAGGAGCCAGAGATGGAGTCGGGCCCCCTGGAGCTGGCAGGCACTGCCAGTGGTTCTGAGTTGCCGCGTTGCGTCTTGGTGCGGGGAATTGAACCAGGGTTTTCCTGCAAGAGTGGTAAGTGCCCCTAACCACTGAGCTATCTCTACAGCACCCCCCCCAAGACAATCTGTAAAAGAAACAAATAAAGGTGTTTCCAAGAAACGACCGATGCTCTGAGTTAACAGTTAGAGTTTCTACTAGGTACTGGGTGATCACTTTCACAGAAAGTGGCTTCGTCCTTGAATGGAACCGTGTCAAGAAATCACTGGCTTTGTGCAGAAGGCATCCCCAGTCTGACGATGCTTTTGCCGCTTGCGTCGGTGGGTCTTACAAATGCTCTAAAGCAGCGCAGAAAATCATTTTTTTTCTGGGCAATTTAATCAGAAAGCAGTTTTTTTTTTCAGAAACATGATCAGCCAGTTAAAAATTAGGGCCGTGAGCATGTGGCAAAAAAAAAAAAAAGTGCATCTGCCATTTTGAGAAATAATAGATTATTTCTGTGTTGAGCCCTGAACACTAGGTAGGACTGATGAAGGGTTAAAGTACCTAAACCAGCTCTCTGTATTCCCGATGTTTCAGTTCTTTTGAACATTATATCCAAATTTGCTTTTTGGCAGCATTTGTTATGCAATAATTAGATGCTACTATGTAGCGGGCGTAAGTCCAGGGGAAATTTTTTTGTTTATGTATTTTAGATGCCATCCTCAAAAAGGCCTTGAGGAGGCTGACCCTATCAATAGCTGCAACCGAACATATTACTATGTACTTGGGACGTGAACATTATTTTATTAAAATTTAATTATTTATATGGAACAGAACGAAGTCACAGGTAGCTCATGAGATTTTCATAGAGATCAATATGTGACAAAATACTAAATCTGATTTTGTGGGGGTTCATAAAGCACTCGGTGTCAGATCTGAGCTAAATGTCTTTTTCATTTGGTTATTGCTATGAAAAGAAGAAAGAAAATCTATTTTATAGTAGAGAGTGTGGGAAAGGTTTTCATTTTTTTTAAGCTTTAGGGACTTAATCCTGTTTGGTCAGAATAGGAAACACAGGCATCGCCAGTGGCGTGGGCTGTAACAGAGCCTTGAAAAACACGCGAAGCTGTGCGGGGGGGAGGGGGGGGGACTGTTTCCCTGCCCCCAGACTCGGCAAGTCCTTGCTCTGCGTCTGTTCTGTGTTTCTGTCCTGGTAAACAGCCCAACACCTGTATTGTCACTAGCAAAACAGAGCCCACCTGAGAAAAAGTATGTTACCAAGAAGCCATGTTTCTCTCTGTTCTTTTGTTTCTAAAATTCCTTTTAAGCTCTTGTCATTCTACGTGGAAATTCGATCCCACTTCTGACAACCATATGTAGAGTGTTGTCTTCTCGCCAGCCTGGTTCCAGAGCCACATCAGTCCCAAATGAACACACAGGAGGCTATATTCATTATGAAGCTGTTGGCCTTGCTTGTTTCTTACTGGCTAGCTCTGACTTAGGTATAATTTTTAATCTAAGTCTTTCTCTTACCGGAGAAAAGGGTCCAGACCTTTTACTCCTATGGTGGCTACATTGTGACTGCCCATGTCTCTCTTTCCCAGAGTCCTCCTCGACTCCTAGTCCCACCTGTCTTACTTCCCTATTGGCCAACAGTGCTTTATTGACATACACACAGGACCTCCCCCATCATTTGGGAGATGTTGTTTAGCTAGAGAAAGTGAGTTTGGGGGATGGGGATTGGAGTGGAGTTTGAGTTTTCTACCCTGACCTCACTGTCTCTCCTGTCTGTGTTTCCTGGGCTAGAGAGATGTGAACGAGTGGACTCATGGTCCGGTCACCGCAGCTTCCGGCCACTATTGTCACCATGTCTACAGTAATGGACTGTACCCACAAACTCTGATCCAAATAAATTCTTCTTCCTTCAGAAGCTTTGTGTAAAGTCTTTGGTCACAGCCCCATAAACAGTCCCTTAACCGCCTCTCCAGACCCACATTTTAAGTCCCATCAATAGTATTTAAACCTCTGTATAGCTTGATATTTTCAACAGCACTAAAGATGAATAGACTTTGATATGTTGCAATTAAAGGAAGGAAAATTATTAAAGAAATCAACACCACATTTACAAAAGCACTTAGGGAAGAATCAGCTATTCAATCAGAAGGTCTGCTATGGTGCCTCTCAAAATGATGTCCTCTCCTTTCCCTTTAAGAGGTTCAGGCCAACCCTCTGTACCCAGGACGTTGTGGACCAGTTCTGCCCAGACTGTGGAATGGTGCTGGTCCCCAGACACAGCCGTGTTCATTCAGCAGAGGCCGTGAGAAAAGCGCACCCCCATCTTCTCAGACCAGCTGTGGCCCTTACAAACATGAAACAGAAAAGTCAGGGTTTGCCGTTGTTTCGGTACAGAATGCCTCTCCCATTAACAAACCTCCGTGTGTGCCTCCGGAGCAGGCCGTGACCAGGGACTGAGTCCAGACCTGTGATGAGTGGGAATTGAGATGTCCATGGAAAGGCAGAGAGAGCTGTGCAGGGATTTCCCTGAAGAAGAGGCAGCAGTGATTTAAAAGCATGGGAATGCAAACCCACTGAGCCAAGGTGGCCAGTCCATCTGTCTGAGGTTTTGAAGTGTGCTTGAAGTATTTCCTGGTTGAAAATGGCATCATTGTTCTAAAATGACTTAAACATATTTATGACGGTATTAAATACTGAGAGACAATTTATGGCCACAGTTAGTGACAGGTTAGGCCTTACAGGTTGATGTGTCTTCTTGTTGATAATGACAATCGATGAGTATACTTGCGTTTCCCGGGGATTTCTCTGTCTTCAGGGTGCGCCTGAAGCAGCAGATTTAGACCACATTGTTGCCCTACAGTGTGAATCTCTGCCAACCGCCTGGGCCCCTTCCTCTAACACAGATCCTGATGTCTGCGTAACAAGGGACCCCACTAAGCCATCTCCCCACATCAAGTTTATTTTTAAATGGTAATTACTTAAAATACGTCTTCTGGTTATACTAATTAAGGAAGCGTACATGTATATGCTGAAGCACACATGGTAGGAATAGCATTTGATCCCTAGTGTGGGGAACCAGGACAGAACACTAAACTTGCTTGATCGCTTCTCTAACCCCTTGTTCAGTGAGACCCTATACATGCATGAACCATATGCACACACAAATATATAATAAGCTTCAGATCAACTCCAGTTTTAACCACTTATTCCTTATTATTGCTTTATATTTAGGTTTTATTTCAACCAAGGAAGCCATTTGGCAGTTAGTTTATTTAAATTCATATCTAGGCTAAGCCCACACAACAAGGTACTTGATTGCCCTGGTCTAGGTCACCTTCAGTCTGTGACAGTTTAAGGCCGCCTCTTCCACACCTGTTGTCAAATAAACCAGCTCACTTGTCCTGAGACGACTCCTCCAGCTTACACCCGTCAAGTCAGCTATCATGTCCTTCTTCAAAGCATTATGTATATAGCAGTATAATAGCAATTTTTATGAGTCTTAAAGGCTGTTACAATTAGAATTGTATGTAAAATAGAATGTTGGCTGGTGTGAAATCTGCTTGCAAACTGACAGACAAGGGGGAGGAGGACTCCTGGAAGGAGGTTTCTGAGCCTCTTGCTGGGTGGGTGCAGGGGGACCTCAGCAAAGCAGCAGCTAGTATGGGGGTCCAGTTACGGGGGGGAAGCTTGAAGCATCGGTGCCTGCACTGCACTGGGGCTGAAGGAGTTAAGAACAGTCTCCCTGTGCAAAGGACAGACACAGCCCTTCCCCAGTCTCCTCGGCTTGGAGTGAATAACAGACCTCTCAGCATAGAGGAGCCCCAGGTTTGTGGAATCTTCAGCTCTCCCAGAAGAAGCAGGGGGTCCCAGGAACAGAAAACTAATTCGTGCCAAGTTAGTGTTTTACATATTTTTTAAAACACGGGCTCATGTTAGATCAAGGTTAAAACAACAACAACAACACCACAAATAAAACCTCACTCTCCACTGGAGAGCTTCATTTGTTGTAGTGGAAAATTCCACTTCTTTCTTGTAGACCCTCTGGCCAAGAGATTTCGTAAATCTTTCCTTTCTGGAGATTGTGTAATAAAAATGACAGGTGTGGTTTTTGTCATGCCATATTTTGTCTCCCCCCCCCAGATTCACGCTTATTTTAAACCCCGGAGGGGCTCTTTTTGTTATACACGCTTTTCTTTTTCCACTCTTGAGGGTAGAGTCGGCATCAACGTCTAGATTTTATTCTAATAAAGGGCTGTCCAGAGTCTGCACACACTGAGCCAAACACTTTAGGCAATTTTTTTTTTCCTTCACGTGGCTGGAGTTTTGCATTGAGCCTTCACAAAGGGGTCTATTTGTCTTGTCTTTTGCGGGCTTTAATGTATCTATCCATTTAATAAACAGTGCCAAGCGTGCTAAGTAATGAGGTTATATGAAAACAAGATATGGGTCCTGTGCTGGAGATGGAAACAAAGGGATCCTCTCAGGGGCTGAGAGTTGGAATGGAGGCAGAGGGTGAGGGGAGCGTCAAGAAGGACTATCTTAAGACCTTTCATCCCCAACTCGCTGATCTCCCGAGGATGCTATGAACGAAGACAGAGAAACAAATATGCTTTCATTTACCCGTTCTTGGCTGCCACACATATCTTGTCATGAGCAATTGCATTTTAGAATTCAGCCTTTTGTTTTGCCAGTAAGGTCAGTCCTGGAGGAACGGGATCAGTATTCCATCCAGCCATACGCGGGAGTGTCTATCCATCAAGGCTGCACTGCCTGTCATCATGGCTGGAGGGGCAGTCATCTTGAGAGTCTTAGACCAATGGAGCGAAGACCACACTCAATAGGTTTAGGAGGAAGCTAACCAAAGCATGACCTTGGGCTCTTCTCTGGCCTCTCCGATGGTGCCGGCGGAACCAACTGCATAGCAAAGAGTATTAAGCACTAGTATAGGTGCCATTGCCAAACTTCAGTTCTTCATTTCGGAAGAACCACAGCAAACTCAACATAGCAGTAAGGTTAGAGAGGCAAGTGTGTATGGAGAAAAACAATGTCACTTAAATAGCCTGGAAAACATTTTTTCTTTCCTGATTCACTCGAAAAAATTATGTGGGCAGCCGGTCGTGCCTGAGGGGCATTGCTCACCTGTGCAAGGCGAGACTCTCAGGCTATTTCATTTTTCTAGGTTCATACGTGCATGTTGTATGTGTGCACACTTTCGCGTGGGTATGGGCCACATGTATATAGGAGTACGTTCGCATATGTGCGTGCGCACATGGGAAGGCAAGTGGTCGGTGTTGGGAACCTCCCTGGATCACTCTCCCGCCTCACTTCTCAGACTTGTCTCGCCAGCCAGCTTGCTTTGGGAGCCTCCTTCCTTTGCCTCCCATGGCGGCTGGGCTTACCACGCAGGTGGACCACCGCATCCACTCGGCGTCTCCGTGGGTTTGGGGGATTTGAACTCTAGTCCTCAAGCTTGCTTGCAAGGCAAGCGCTTTGACCACCGAGCCGTCTCCCCAGCATTTAGCGCTTTGTTCAAGTAGGAATTATAGCTGAGTGACTACACCACGCCTAAGTGTGAGGCTGGAAGTAGGGCTAGTGACCCTCCGGCTTTAATGTGGACCTGTGACATCCGTAGCTAAAGTCCGGGCATTCTAGTCTCCAGAAGCGGGTTTTACAGCACTGCCTTTTCATGCACAACGCCATTTTGCTTTTCCCCCAAAGGTTCAGGAGGGAAAAAAATGTGACCTTTTATCTGTTTTATTCATAGGGATTTCTCGAACCAGCAATTATTAAAGGCCTATGGATTTTTCAAGGCCAAGAGCTTAAAATTCTACTTTTCATCATAGCGAGGGCTGCAATCATGGGACTCCATACATAGACTTTAGATGAAAAAAGTATGTAATGATAATAATAAATAATAATAATTAACAACAAGGGGACAAGGGACATGTACACACTTGTGCAAAATGAGGCAAGGATGGCTTCTTTAACTCTCAGAAGCTGGGGCTCCTTTCTGCGTTTTCACAGTATCTTCAAAATGCAATGCAGTGAATTGGAGCCTGAGACCGTGAGCCAGGATAGGGATCCGGGGTGTGGTTCTCACTCCAGCACAGTTGGTGAAGTGGGCTTGGGAAGTATAATTCCTCCCAGAGAGTGTCAGTACCCACAGTAAAACAAAGGCAGTGTTCCTGTCTTCCGGGGTGACTTTCTCACTCTGAATTAAGCAAGGGCATGTGTAGGACTCATCGATCAATACGAAATGAGCATCATGTTTATCCTGTGATCCCCAACAAGACATGACTCTAGTGAGACGGGATTTGTTTTTATGATCTTCATTAATTATTTTAAATAAATTCGTGTCACCCACGCGTTTATCTCTTTTTTTTTTCTTTACACTGTAGACAGCACTGCTTAAGTTTAACATGCTAGAGAGCCCTCTAGTGGGCAAGGGAGTTCATTGTGTTGCCCAGTGACTAAGAGCTCAAACCGCCACACTTCATGCACTGAAATTCTGGTTTGGCAGAAATCTTGAAATGTAAAATTATCATCATAATAATGTCTTGCGTGCGCGTGTGCGTGCGTGCGTGCGTGCGTGTGTGTGTGTGTGCGTGCGTGCGTGCGTGCGTGTGTGTGTGTGTGTGTGTGTGTGTGTGTGTGTGTGTGTAGGCCAGAGACTGACACTGGGCATTGTCCTCTATCGGTCGCCACCTTATTTCTTACGAATGGTGACAACTCAGCTAGACTCAGTGAGTTTCTGAGACACCTGCCCCCTGTCGCTCAGTATTGGGATTACCACCCGAACCTCCACATCGAGTGGGGGTGGAGAATCTGAACTCAGGTCCTCACGTTTGCTGGGAAAGCACTCTTCCAGCCGAGCAGTCACCCCAGCCCCAATGGTGACCGTGACTATGGATCATGACTCAGGGAACAACAGTTCAAATCGGGAGGCGCAAACCGTGGGGGATATTTTACCGCGTTTCACTAAGCGCACAGACATTTAGGGAGGAAAGGAAGGCTCCGGGCGGGGTTCAGATCCCGTCCTGTCTTTCTGTGTAGGCTCCCAGGACGTGCTTAGGACAAGGATAGGACCTGTGGGGGCAGAAGCGGACCACCGGCTCTAGCAGAGGTACAGTTTCCTCAGCAGCGAACAGGAATGGGGGCAGACAGGCTACCACCGGGCATCGCGGGACATGTTTCAACAGGCTTGCTGCTGGCATCGCAATCAATAAAGGCATTTCTCTACACACTGAACGTTATCCTCGAATGAGCAGAAAGTAAAGCCATGGGGGAGGGCAGCATTCAGGTTATGTCTTCAAGACAATTTAACAGTATTAACTGGTCAATTTTGTTTTTTAAAAAGCAGCAAAAAAAAAAAAACCGTCTTAGTTAAGCAACAAGGCTGATGTTTGGAAGCAAAATCTCTCCCATCATTGACTGCAATTCCAACGCATCGGTGCACTGCTCTGTCAAATACACATTCGCATCGGCGTACACACAAAACGTGTTATGGAGTGAACGGGAGACTGGAAGAGGATGTCCGCAACTCGAACCCCCTCGGGGTGGCTAACTGGTTTGAGTAATACTTCAACAGGGCAGCGTTGACACGGCAGGTTCCTCTTTTAATATTTGTTTTTGCTTATACATGTGCATGTGTGCGCCTCACGGGTGCAGAGGAGAAGGGAAAGCATCAGGTGCCATGAGTTAGCGCTATAGGTGGCTGTAAGCTGCCTGACCTGGGAACTCAACCCAGGTCCTTTCAGAGAGCAGCGAGTGTTCCCAACATCTGAGCGGTCACTCTAGCCATCTTTACTAGGAAACCAACGTTCTGGGCTGAGGACATTGTTCTCCGGCGGAGTCCTCACGAGTGCGAGGCTCTGAGGCACTGAGTTCAATCTGCACAGCAAACCATGCTTTTCAAAAGGTTGAAAGTGAGAACACACACAGTCGTTTCGCCGCACCTGCTTTACTTAGCATGATGTCCTCTAGGCGCATCAAATAGCATGGCTCATTGTTTAGACTATTTTTTTTTTGCTCTTTTAATTGTATGTGTGTCCTGTGTGAGTACATGTGTGTGTGTGTGTGTGTGTGTGTGTGTGTGTGTGTGTGTGTGTAGGGGGGTTCTGCATGTACCCTTGGAGGCCAGAAGAAGACATTAGACCTGTTGGAGCTGCAGTTACAGGCCATAGGTGCCTGATGTGGTTCTAGGAACTGAACCGGGGTCCTCTGGAAAAGCAATGCATGCTCTAAACCACGGAGTCATCTCTCTGGATCCAAGATTTATGATTTATTCTTTTTATAGATAAGTAACCACCTCTCTGTCTCGGATCTCTCTGAGCTATTCAACTGTCTCTGGATACTTGCTGTTCAGTTGGGGGGGGGCACACGTTCTTTGTATTTATCAGCTTGTGGCTTGGGCTGCTTCCACATCTTGGTTTTTGCGGGTAGGACTGCAATAAATATGGGAGTGTGGATGTCTCTTAGACATACTGATTTCAGTTTTATTGGCAATGTACCTTATAGTGGAATTGTTGGATAGTAGTATGGTCGCTCTGTGTCTAGTTCTTTGAGAAGCTTCTGTACTATCTCACATAATGGTTACGCTGATGGATTTAGATTTCTCACCGACAGTGGGAGAGTGGCTGAGAGACTCCCCTCTCCTTCCCTGTGCATCCATTACAGGATTTGTCATTTTTTATGATAACCACCCAACCGGGTTGATGTATAATGTCTTGACTACTGATGGTCAGTCTGTTTTCTTTATCCTGGGGATTGAACACAGGGCCTTGTTCTTTTCACTACACATTCGTGTTATCTTTGAGAATTACATGCTTACATCATTTGCCCATTTTAAAACTGATTGCTTTTTTTGCTGCACACAAATGCACGCGCACACACACGCACACATGTACACACACGCACACATAGTACAGGCACACACATGTACATGCACACACATATACACACACGCATGAGAAAGAGGCTGTTGTTACTAATCATGCTACCTATGACTTTTCCTACCATCAGCTTCCCTTCACTTTGCCCTAAAGTGGGATGCTTTTTTCCCCCACCCATCTTCAAGTTCTTTTCTCCTGTTTCTGATAGGCTGTTAAGCCTGTCAATCAGTTCCCATCATTTCAGTTATTGTAGTTTCTATACTTGACTATTGTTTTTTGGCTTGGTTCCTCTTTACAAATTCCAATTTTCTACCTTTTTAAAAAAACTATAATTATAATTGCTTTAAATACTGATTTTATAATTGCTTCAATTACATTGTTGTTTACTAATCACCCAGGGAGGCTGAAATATGTTTTATGTGGCTGTCTAGAAAGAGCCTATTTTAAGAAAGCTTCCCTTCTAAACAGAACCAGCTGGAAAACTCCCCTTGTCGGAAATCCCATCTATGAATCTGCATGAAAGCAAGATTTGTAATCTATATAAATAATAAACACAATTAAATAATGTTTGATATAGAATTATTTCACGTAATATCAAATTGAAGTGTTAACCGCATGACTTTTAAAAACATCTTGAAACTGGGACTTTGCAATATGTTAATTTAACCAGTAAACTGGTTATTTGTCAAATTGGTGACAGTGATCACACCAGTTGCATCAGAGGGGGAAAGTTACTGCTCTTAGTCAATAGAAGCAAAATGGATTTCTTTAGGGAATTTAAAAAGGTCAAATAGGCTGACACTGCCTCACACAGGAATAATTTACATCAGAATAGTAGGGAAAAGTGAAAACACATCAAGTTCACACTCTATGCCAGCTCATTCCAAAAAGATGTATATACACTTCCTGGTCCAGTTTTTGTGACAGGCTATGTGTGACTTGCCCTACACACTGTTACAGTAGTCTCGGAGGCCACCGAAACTTTGGGTCCCACCCCGTTTCTCTGGTGATACTAAAAGGAACAGGAGACATCAGACCCTGGGTGGAGATGCCTCAACCTGACCTGCTCCACAGATGAGAACACTTCCTTCTGTTGCCTCCTCCTCCCTCAGGAGATGATCATCTGCCATCTGGCCAGAGGACACACCTCAGGGAGCTGGTGAAGGAGACGGGAGGAATAATTATCCCCTGACAAGTGGATGTGCTTATTTTCCACTAAATCATTGCCCGTGTTGCTTGGAGAAGCCACCACCCTGCAGGCCTACGATGTCTGATTGCTGGTCTTTCTTCCTGGGTCTTTCCTAACCATGCTTTTCCTAACACTTGTGTGTCCCCACTCTCGCTCTGCAGGTTCTCGATTCACCACACGGCTGCTTACAGCAGGACCTAGCTGCCCCTCTTCAAGATTGACAGCTTGCCTATGGTACTGTTTCTCAGGCTGCCGCCCTACTGCCCTTCTCTGGGTTTTGTTTGCTTGTCTGCTTTTGAGCCAGGGTCTCGCTATGTAGCCCTGGCTGGCCTTGAACTCACAGAAATCTACCCGTCTCTGCCTCCAGAGTGCTGGGATTGAAGGCATGCAACACCGCACCTAATGTTCTTTTTCTTCTAAATGCTAAGGGGAACAAAGTCTTTGAGCTTCTTTCTGAAACAGATTTTAAATTCTTTCATTGGGAAGACTGAGAATGCAAAGAGGGAACCCTAATTTCCCTCGTAACAGGACCCATGCACATGGGGCACGGAGAGTGGCCAAAAATTAGTTAGCAGCAGAAACAAGACCCTGGGCTCAGTAGTCAGCAGCAACAAGGAAAATGTTTTTTTGCCACTTTGGAGTCATGGAAACCCAGAAAATCCATGGAGCCTGACCAGGTGAAGCTCAAGGTCTGAGTTAGGAAGGAAAGCTTACCCCTTTCGGTTGCCCCAGCAAAGACTCACATTAACAACAACAAAGCCCAAGTAGGGGTGGGGTGGGGTGGGGTGGGGTGGGGTGGGGTGGGGTGGGGTGGGGTGGGGTGGGGTGATGGGGATGAAGTCAGGTGATGATCAGAAGCCAGACGAGAAACAATCCCTGAGAGGAGCTATGGGGGCTTCTGGGGAAGTGTGCAGTCTACTCAGCCCGGCACACCGAGCTGCATGGGGTCGGGGGCTGTCCATGCAGCTAAATACTTCAGCTAAAATGAGCTGCCATGCACCAAAGTCCATAGTGCTTTCTCAGTCTTAATAAAATCCAGTCATCAGAAATCTGCACATCCAAGAGCAAAACCCACCCGGAATCTCCTCTTTTTTCTACCTGCCTGCATGTGAGTCTCCGTGGCCACAGAATCATCCTAAGGGTTCCCTGTGCAGGCTGACTTACCTTGGGTAAGGAACTGCCCTTGGATGACTCTCTCTGCATTGCTCTGTGTTCTTGCTTATAAACAGCAGTATATGATGAGGGGAGACACACACACACACACATACACACACATACACATGTAAACACACATACACACAAACACACATAAGTAAACATCACACATACACTCACACACACAAACACACACTCACACACACATACAAACACACATACACACACAAACATAAGTAAATATCACACATGCACACACACAAACACACATACACAAATACACACACACACACACATACAAACACACATATACACACAGACACCTTTGTATTGAGTTACCATTTCTAACACCTTATTAGCAAGTGGTATAAAAAAGTGTAACAATCCTTAGAAAAAGAAGTACACATTTTATTTTTTTAATTGATTGCCAATGATGAAAAGGAAAATAGAGTGGGAGAGACAAAGCATTTCCACCCCCAAATGTAGATTTTTGTTGCAAATTTAGCTTCGGAAAATGGACATTTTACATTCTTACCTTTATCATTTTTGCATTATAAAAGCTTTTTAAAGCTTCAGGTGTTTGCTTTTATTACTTTAAACGATGTGTGGTGGTGTATGTATGTGTGTGTGTGTGTGTGTGTGTGTCTGCATCTAGGTGTGTGAAATTGAGTGCGGGTGTTTGGGGAGACCGAAAGCCTTGGATTCCCCTAGATCTGGAGCACAGAGAGCCGTGAATTTAGTGCTGGGAACAGGATTCAGGTCAACTGGAAGAGCAGCAGCTCTTCCTCACTGCAGAGCCGCTGCTGCCTTCGATGCAGTCCCTTTAAAAGCGTTTTTTAAGAGTCCCGGAAACAACACTGACTCAGTAGTGTCGAGTTCCCAAATGCTTAGAAATTCTGGGTCCAGGGAAAAGAGGTCTAAAACCTTGTCGCGCCTGCAAACAAGGTGACTACCGAGGACCCCAAGGCCCAAGTCTCCGAGTGTGGACATTAATGCCTGTTGCATTCGAACACGGTGAACACCAGCGCATGGTAGCTTAGCAGCAATGAATTGAAAACAGTGTCAATATTTTCTTATCTGTGAGTTCAAAAATGATTCTAAGAAACAGAACCAAAACCTCATTGATCAACTTTTGAGGGATGTGAAACTTACTTTGGAAGTTGACAAATAAATGGGAAATCAATCATCGATCCCACATTTCTAATATAAGTTGTAACTCACGGCCATTAGTTTTTAGAGAGGCAAGCTTCCTGCAGAGAAACACCACAGCCAACACAGGAAGCAGAGGTGAGATGGTTAAAATGCCATTATTTTTAAACACTGAGGAATGAAAGTGTCTGGGCAATGATTATTGATGGCTCATAACAACACAAAAGAGACTTCAGATGTATGAAAATCTGCTGGCAGCTGTGCGGAATCACTAAGAAGCAGCTGTGCCCCCCAGCTTCGTGGCTGCCTGCATGGGAGGATTAAAACTTCAGTTCCTGTGCCCCAGCCCGCTTAGATTTTCGTCGCCATTCTCAATCTTGTGTGCATCCAAGTCAGCAAAGGATATACAGTTTTTAAAAACACTGAACTCCAAACCCTAACTTTGAGCCTGTAATTCAATAGGTATTCAATGAGGACTTGGTTTTACAAGAGTCCAAATACCCATGATGCATCATCGGGAATGGGAGACATTAACTTGCCTGCCATTGTCCCCCAAAGCCGTATTGTGATGCCTGTGCGGAGCCACAGCTAGGCGGGTCCTTGGGATACTTTGGGAGAAATCCATCAAGAGGCTGATATCCTCACTCACTCCTTTGCCTTAGTGCTGGCACCTTCAATTTCACCATCCAGTGAAAAGCATCTAGCCTTTGATTGTCAGAAATAACTAACTAAAGATGGGAAGGGAAAATGTGATACCATTTTTCATACCCTCCCTGTAGCCCCCCCACCAATTGATCACCATCTTCTTTTCCACCGAGATCAAATGTGACCTCAGAATCCTTCTCACTCCAGTGCTCCAGGCTCTCAGCACCAGTTAATTATTGTTGACACACAAATCAAAGCCAATTTGTCATCCATGGCCCTGGTACTGCCATTACCCCTGTGTGCTTCAAGTAGGCAGAAAAATATGATGTGTTTGCATCTGCAGCTTAACACACACCAGGGTCTGGGAGAGGATCGGGAGCCCTTCCTGCCATGGAGACTGATGGTGCTTTATTTAACAAGTATTTCATGTACGTGTGTGTGTGTGTGTGTGTGTGTGTGAGTGTGAGAGAGAGAGAGAGAGAGAGAGAGAGAGAGAGAGAGAGGGACAGGATGGGGAAGGACAGGGAGAGAGGGAGGGAGAGAGAGGCATTTATTTAACAAGTACTCCATGTATATGTGTGTTCCTGTGTACATGTGTGTAGCGAGATATCCCCCTCATTCCTGTAGCACTGACCACACACATTTGGTGGTCCTGGGAGCTGGAACCTGTGGCAGCCACCCGCCTCTTCTGTAAGTGTCATCTCTCTGGATAAACTTCATTTAACCTGTACTGAGTCTAGTGAATCTTGATTCCCATGTGACATCTGGTTCCAGCTCCAAGGATCCTCCCTGTGACCCGGCCAGCAGCAAGAGATGAGCTCTGGTGTCTCCACCCCAGATCTAGTCCTGTCCTCGGTCAGGTCCTCACCTGTGACCATGCTCAAATAGGTGTGGTCAGTGCTACAGGTATGGGGGGGGATATCTCACTACATGTGTGTGTATGTGAGAGAGACTGAGAGACCGAGAGAGGCATTTATTTAACAAGAATCTCGTGTGTGTGTGTGTGTGTGTGTGTGTGTGTGTGTGTGTGTGTGTGTGTGTGGTGAGCCTTGGGCATCTTCAATCGTGTTCTCTCTTGTTTTTGATTCAGGGTTTCTCACTGAACCTGGCTCTCATTCTCAATTCAGCAAACTAGCTGACCAGTAAACCCAGGGAACCTCTTGTCTCTGTCTGCCCAGCACAGGATTTATAGGTGTGTCCACCATGTCCAACCTTTCCACATGGGATCTGGAGACTAAATTTGGATCTTCATGCTTGCACAAAAGACATTTTAGCAGCTTACTTACCAGCCCTCCAACAAGTATCTCTAGAGTTTACCCATGTCCCAGGGGGTCCAGACAGAGAGAGGCCCAGGGAGAATAAGGACAGTCCCTAGCTTTATTAGGGTCTCTGTTCCACAATTCTTAGAGGGGGTCTCTGTAATGGATCAGCATAGTGTCCTAGTCAGGGCATGCTGTGATGAAACACCATGACCAAAAAGCAAGTCGGGGAGAAAAGGATTTATTTGGCTTATACTTGACATCACTGTTCATCACTGAAGGCAGTCAGCACAGGAACTCAAGCGGGGAAGGATCCGGAGAGAGGAGCTGATGCAGAGGCCATGGACAGGTGCTGCTTACTGGCCTGCCCCCCTGGCTTGCTCATCCTGCTTTATTACAGAACCCAGGATCACCAGCCCAGGGATGGCCCCACACACAATGGGTGGGGCTCTCATCCATTGGTCACTAATTAAGAAAATACTCTACAGGTTTGCCTACAGCCGGATCTCACGGAGGCATTTTCTTAATTGATGCTCCCTCCTCTTGGATTATTCTAGCTTGAGTCAAGTTGACATAAAACCACCCAGAACACATAGTCTGGTGATGGGGGATGTCCATATGTATATATATGTTTCTCTTATTGGCTCATGAACAAAACTTTGTTTGGCCAATGGAGGCAGGAAGATAGGTAGGACTAGGAGATGAGGAGAATTCTGGGAAAGCTAGACAGAGAGGTGCCACAGAGAGACACCATGTAGAGACCAGGAAGATCAGATTGCCAGGCATTCTCTGGTAAGACAAGGCCATGTAGAAAGACATAGATTAGTAGTTATGGGTTAATAGTTAAGGCAGAGCTAGCCAATAAGAAACCCTAGCCACCGGTCAACAGCTTTATAATTAATATAGCATCTGTTTGTTCATTTGGGGCTGAGAAGGGAGGCAGGACCTGGCAGGACGAGGAACCGCCAGCTACAGTCTGGTGATTTCAGCCAAAAAGAAAGGACAAAGCATAATTAGTTTACAGGACACACATGAAGTCACTGTTTTCCAAGGAACACGTCTTCACTTTCTTTTGCTTTTTGTAATTCTTTTAAATTGCATTTTACATTCCAACCACAGTTCTCCCTCCCACCCCTCCTCCTGCCCCTCTTGCCTCACCTCCAGACCACCCTCAGTCCACTCCTCCTCATAGGTAAGGGCTCCCATGAGGAGTTAACAAAGTCTAGCATAATAGGTAGGGGCGGGGCCAAGCCCCTCTCCCATGCATTAAAGTTTGAGCATGGTATCCCACCAAAGGGAATGGGTTCCAACAAGCTAGCTCATGTTCCAGGAGGTCAAGATCATGACTGAGACAGCTGGACCAAGTTTGTGGAAGCTCATGAACTCTAGACTGACAGCTGTGGAGACTCCGGGGCACCAAAATAGGTCCTCCGTATGTGGGAGACAGTTGTGAAGCTTGGACTGTCTGAGGGGGGCTCTGGCAGTAGGACCATGATACAAACCTGGTACATGAGCTAGCCTGTTGGAGCCCATTCCCTGTGGTGGGAGGCCACGCCCAGTGGCAGTGGGACCAAGACATAAGGCTTCTTCCATTGTTAAGAACAAGCAGCAGCCTGTGCCCTAAGTTCGGAAGCCGCCCAGGAGCCTTAGTAGCATCTTGCTTCATGGCAACAACCTTTCCCTGCTAATATATTCTCACATCATTTGTGAATTGATTCTTCAACTGAGCTTGTTAATTTGCACAATTTGGTTGTTATTCTCCTGTTTGTTAGATCGCCAATTCTACTAAAAAGGATCAATGATCCCCAGCATTGTTCACTGAGCTGGGAAATCAGAGCTGACAACAGCAGTGAATACCACAGCTCAGGATGATAGGACAAAGCCAAGACCAGCCATGGGTCAAGGAAGCCTGGACGGACAAGGAAAAAAATTGAACAGCAGATCTTCCCTCAGCTTCTGTAAGGTCCCTGGTATGTGAGCATTTCTCCAGAAGTGGAATTGAGTCTTTGACATTCTCATGACATTTTTAAGAAAAAAATGCAATGGTTTAAAAAAGTATATAGGTTTTTTATATAAAAAGTGCATGTATGCGTGTGTGCATGTGTGTGTGTGTGTTCAGATGTGTGGGTATGTACATATGTAGATGCATATGTAGGCCAGGGGTCAGCCTATGGTGTTGTTTCTCACGAGCTGCCCACATTATTTTCTCGAGCCAGCTCTCACTGGAACCTCAGGCGTAAGCACTTGGTTAGGCTGGCTGGCCAGTGAGCCCCAAGGATGTTTCTGCCATTCACCATTGCGGTGCAAGGTTTACAAGTGTGGATGCTGGCAAATCAAACTTAGGTCCTCATGCTTATATGAAGCTGTCTCCCCATCGCCCGCTTAAGTTTTAAAACAGCAAATCAGTAAGAAGGCAAATGAGTCTCACCGTCGGGAGATGAGCTGGAGCACATACCCCTCACGCAGAGCTGTGGAAACACAGAGGAGCGCAGAGATAGACCTACAGTACAACCCCATATACTGAAGCCTGAGGGAATATCACAGAAGTGCCAGACAGTGAAAGCCAGATAACACAAAGTCTGCTTTGAGATTGTGTTCCTCAGAGATAACACAGAAGTCACACCTGCGAAACTTCAACAATTTGAAGACCTAAACAAGACCCAAATAATAACAACACAATAGACACGGGAGGGTAGACTCTCACAGGCCCCACCCCTATATGAAGAACTACAGGGAATTAGCGATTGCTGAGGAAGAGAATTAGTCTTCCCCAATGATGAGCCCTGTGGTGGCTTTATTGAATAAGATTGAATAAGAATGGCCCCCATAGAGTCACATTTGAATGCTTAATAAGTGACATTCAGAGGTGTGGCCTAGTTGGAGAAACTATGTCACTAGGGGTGGACTTCGGGGTTTCAAATGCCTAAGCCAAGCCCAGTGGCTCTCTCTTTTCCTGTTGCCTGCTGAGCCAAATGTAAAAGCCTCAGCTACCTCTCCAGCACCATGTCTGTCTCCATGTTGCCCTGCTCCCCGCCATGACAATAATGAACTAAATATCTGAACCGTAACAATTGAACAACCCCAATTAAATGTTTTCCTTTATAAGAGTTGCCGTGCTCATGGTGTGGTCACAGCTCTTCATAGCAATAGAAACCCTAAAAAGACAAGTCTGCAAACAGGTTAACTAATACTAAGTAGTGATCCCTAAAAACATACACATATATGCAACCCTAAGCAAACTCAGCAGGTTGTATTTATATGTTTATGCATTAATTAACATATGTGATAATAATAATTGAAGAGGAAAAGAGGCTATGAATTGAGAATAGTAATGGGTGTGTGTGAATGGGGAGGATTAGATGGAGGACAAGAAAGGGAAAACAATTATATTTTAATTTAAAAAAACATAAGAGAGATGTAAAATGGTTTGATACCAATATTTCATTCTGCCCACTCATGGAATAATTGACTGATAGGGGAAGTCTTTCTGTGGATATGTCAATAAAGCATTGTTGGCCAATAGGGAAGCAAGATAGGTGGGACTAGGAGTCAAGGAGGACTCTGGGAAATGTAGTGAAGAGACTCCTACCATGTGATCCCGGGGAAGTGGGGACTCATCAGAATCCTGTCCTCAGAAAGATAAGTCCTTATAGAAATACATATTAGTAATTATGGGTTAATAATCAAGTCAGAGCTAGCAGATAAGAAACCAAGCAAACAGACAACAGCTTCATAATTAATACAGCGTCCTATGTGTTCATTTGGGTTGGCGCAGCTCTGGGACCTAGGCAGGATCCCGCAATAATTTACTCTATCCCTCTGCACTTTTGGGACGGCCACCAAATAGGTGCATCTTAAGAATAAAAGGGAAACTCCCTAGACAGCCTCATTTTAGGATGCTCAGGACAGCCAGATTCTCTGACAGACTTGGTAAAACACCAGCTGGTGTCCGCAACAGTGACCCAGTTATGATTCAGCATGGCTTCCGGGTTCTCAAGCATCTTTACTGATCGTCCTTGTTAATACAGGTACTGGCTTAATCAAAATCAAATGTCACACCAGCTGACAAGAGGGAGACATACCAGGATCTTCCAGCACACTCTAGGAATGTAGATGCCCAGACTACTCTCTAGTCTGGCTCCAAGCCTGCCCCCTAAGGGGGGAACCTGGCATCAGCATGCTCTTGCAAGGCTGAGAAGGAGGCATCGCAGACTCTTTTTGGTATACAAACAAAACAAAAGGCTCAGCATAAATCATTTGCTTAATTTTTTTTAATTTTTAAATCCTAATGCAGAGCTACCAGGCTGGTGATGTGGGGGAGTTAGCACCCTGTTAGGGTTTTAGAACATTGGCTTCAGATAACAACTGCTGGGTTTGTTTTTTTTTTTTTTTTTGATGCTGCGAAAGAAAACCCTTCCCTTTGCCCATTCACATAGCCATGTAGTCTTGTGTATGTGGGCATATTACAATGACACCATGGCCCAATGGACACAATCTACTGAAGAGAGAGTAGAGGAGAAGCAAAGGACCCTGGGGAGCTACACTTGGGAGCACCACCATGGTGGGTGTGAGACTGGGAGCACCACCGTGGTGTGAGACTGGGAGCACCACCGTGGTGTGAGACTGGGAGCACCACCGTGGTGGGTGAGACTGAGAGCACCACCGTGGTGTGAGACTGGGAGCACCACCGTGGTGTGAGACTGGGAGCACCACCATGGTGGGTGTGAGACTGGGAGCACCACCGTGGTGTGAGACTGGGAGCACCACCGTGGTGGGTATGAGACTGGGAGCACCACCATGGTGGGTGTGAGACTGGGAGCACCACCGTGGTGTGAGACTGGGAGCACCACCGTGGTGGGTGTGAGACTGGGAGCACCACCGTGGTGGGTGTGAGACTGGGAGCACCACCGTGGTGGGTGTGAGACTGGGAGCACCACCGTGGTGTGAGACTGGGAGCACCACCATGGTGGGTGAGACTGAGAGCACCACTGTGGTGTGAGACTGGGAGCACCACCATGGTGGGTGAGACTGGGAGCACCACCGTGGTGTGAGACTGGGAGCACCACCGTGGTGGGTGTGAGACTGGGAGCACCACCATGGTGGGTGTGAGACTGGGAGCACCACCATGGTGGGTGAGACTGAGAGCACCACCATGGTGGGTGTGAGACTGGGAGCACCACCATGGTGGGTGAGACTGGGAGCACCACCATAGTGGGTGTGAGACTGGGAGCACCACCATAGTGGGTGTGAGACTGGGAGCACCACCGTGGTGTGAGATTGCAGGTTCAGGACAGAGCTGCTGGGAGTAGGCAGACTACAGAGAAGACTGCTGAAGGTTGCTGCCACAGCCTCAGGAACTGTTGATAATAGCTGGAACTTCTCAGAGCATCATGGAGACAGGCAGGAAATACTAACTTTGTGTTTAAGCAAAAGAGAGAGGAAGGGAGAGGAGAGGAGATGAGAGGGGAGGGGAGGGAATGGGAGGGGAGGAGATGGGAGGAGAGGAGAGGGAGGAGAGGGCAACTGTCCCATTAGTCCCAGGGTGCAGGGAACCTCCCTGCCCTACAGAGCATGACTCTTTGACCTGCCTCATTGAGGCCTCTCCTGGACAGATGGAAAGACACAGGGACTGCTCTCTGGAGTCCTTGTTTCTCTGACTTTCAAACATGCAGCCATTTATTCATTCAGAAAATATTTGCCTGAAGCAAGAGCCTGCTGCTTTTGTTTGAAGAATGGCCAGCATGACTGATGCTCACTCATGTCTGTTACAGAAAGAGAGAGGGAACATTAGCAGAGAGCAAAGAGGCAGCCTTGTAAGATTCAGTAGGGAGCTTGAAATAGTTCCGAGGAGAGTGGGAAAGAGCCAGGGACGTTCACTTCTGAAGAGGTGAACTCACTCACTCACAGAGCTCCTGGCTAATGATGTAACCCCATTCATGTGAATGTGACCACCACCGAAAGGCTACCGTGGACCGATGACCTTGGCAATGTGTGATTTCTCCTGAGAATATCTGTGGAGTCTTTTATCTAAGAAAGGCTGTCTCCAAAGAATGACTTTCTTGCAACTTTTATTTTTTCCCTGAAAACTTAAAGTGCGTTTTGCATGTCTTTCTGTTGCACGCTCGTGTGTGTGTGTGTGTGTGTGTGTGTGCGCCTGTGTGCATGCGTGTATGCACATGCAGAGGCCTGAAGTTGACGTCAAATGCCACCCTTAAGCAAAGACCTCTCTGCTTTGTTTATTGAGGCAGGGTCTCATAACTGAACCCAGAATGTACCCATCGGCCGGCCAGCTAGCAGCTTGTCCTAGGGTCCCTGCCTCTGCCTCTCCAGTGCTGAGATCATAGGCGGCTGCCAAGCCTGTCCAGATCTTACTTGGGGATCCCTGGAGATGCTCAGCGTATCTGAGACACCAGTATCTGCCCCACGGCTCTCACAGGTTGCAGGCTCACCTGTAGCTCCACGAGTCCCGCCTCCTGCCCCGATAACACCCACGTCCAGAGGGGCCCTGGCTGAGCCAACGGTGTCACAGGTGGGTTATCTTAACATCTGATGTGCAGTGAAGATGGATGGGAGCAGGTTCTTGAGTTATAGTGGCAAGTACGTGCAGCCCCTGAGGTCTGTGAGAATCCTCTGTGTACAGGCCTCAAGGCATCTTCCTCCTCAGTAGAGACTGTCTGCATCACGATCCTGACCTCAGTCACCTGGGAACCACGCTTTCCGTAGACAAGATGAATATTAACAGTTTTGTTTAAGCACTCTGGTGAAGCAAGAATCTGGGTTAATTTAGAGATAGAAATGGAAGGAGATTGCTTCCCTCCCCCCCCCAATAAAGCAAGGCTCCTTTTAGGAAGTCGCATTATGCACAAAACCTTTTTCCTTGGAAACATTCATGAGAACAAACCAGGCTATTAGGATGCTTGCAGGCCAGTAGAAAGCTTGTTTTCTTAAAAAAAAAAAAAAAAAAAAAAAACCTTGAACTTTTAATAGACTTTAGGGAGAAATCGGTGAATAATGAAACACTGAAATACTCCAAACTGTTTTTTCTACAGGGAGATAAATGGCACTCTGGGGGGGGGATAGATAAATCACTACAGCTAATAAAATTCCCTGATGCTGCCTCTGGTGATTTTGTACCAGGAAGACTGGATTGGTATAGATTTATACAAACAAGGTCAGTCTATACAAAGGGAACTCTTTCGCCAGCATTTGGGCAACAGAAATGCAGACTATTCATCACGGCGCCACACCTGTTGCGTGCCCTCCGTAGCTTTCCTACGAGATGGGAGAATGGATAGTCCACGTACACAGCAGTATTTATTGCCGCGGCGGAGACGGTGCTGCGGGAGTCATCGCTGGGCCCTCGACTCGACAGTCTGCGCCTCGGTCATTGTAGGGCTTTGGCTTTATCTCTTACCAAAAGGTAGGAAACTTACCTAGTTTTAGTTTGGTTTTTTTCCCATTCCTGTACTGAATCATTTTGTACATGATTTCAGTTGTTTCTGTCTGTATTTTTCCTTGTGAAATTTCTAACTCTTCACCTGTTTCATCCAGATGGCTTTTGTCTTCTTTACAGGGTTTTGAAAACTCTTCGCATTATCAAGAGTGTTGTATCTTTCTCTCTGATACTGTGTATCATCCTCAGGTTGTGCCTTATATCTTGTTTTTTTTTATTTTTGATGCTGCGTTTGTTTTCATTTTTATTCATTTGTAGGTATGAGAAATGAAGTTGTGATTATCTTTTAGTTCCTTTTCTAAAAGTCTGGTTACATGAAACATATAATGTTCCAGTGATTAAATGATAAGTTTACACTAGATTATATTTATATTGATTGATACTTGTGTCTGATGCAGATACCTGTTCTGTTCATCTTAAGAAGTTTCTTAACTTTGACATTATTGACAATTGGGGACAATAAACTGTTTTATTACATTTTTTTCATTTACATACCAACTCCAGTTCCCCCTTCTTCCCCTTCTCCCGACCCTCCCATCTCACTCCCTCACCCCATTCATTCCTCAGAGGGAATAAGGCTTCCCTTGGGGAATCAACAAAGTCTGGGATACCAAGTTGAGGCATGACCAAGCCCCTCCCCCCTGAATCAAGGCTGAGCAAGGCATCCCACCATAGGGAGTGGGCCCCAAAAAGCCAGTTCATGTGCCCGGCATAAGTGCTGGGCCCATTGTCAGGGTACCCACAAACAGATCAAGCTACACACTGTCACCCAAATTCAGAGCGTCTCGTTTGGTCCCACACAGGTTCCCCAGCTGTCAGTCCAGAGCCCATGAGCTCTTACTAGCTCGAGTCAGCCGTCTCTGTGGTTTTCCCCATCATGATCTTGACCCCACCCCCGTGCTCATATGATCCCTCCTCCCTCTCTTGAGCTGAACCCCAGGAGCTCAGCTCAGAGCTCGGCTGTGGGTCTCTGCATCTGCTTCCATCAGTTACTGGATGTAGGTTCTGTGATGGCAATTAGGGTAGTCACTAGTATGATTACAGGAACAGTCCAGTTCAGGCCCCCTCTCCACTATTGCTCAGAGTCTTAATCAGGGTCATCCTTGTGGATTCCTGGGAGTTTCTCTAGCACCGGGTTTATCCCTAACCCCATAATGACTCCCTATATTAAGATATCTCTTTCATTGCTCTCCCTCTCTGTCCCTCTCCTAACGACCATCTCGATCCCTCATGTTCCCATCCCCTCCCTTCTACACCCTACCCCGGTTTATCCAGGACATCTTAATCATCTCCCCTTTCTGGGGCTCTCCATGTGTGTCCCTCTTGGTCCTCCCTTTTACCTCGCTTCTTTGGGGCTGTGGATTGTAGCCTGGTTATCCTGTGCACTGCATCTAATATCCACATATGAATGAGTACACACTACACATTTGTCTTTCTGGGTCTAGGTTACCTCACTCAGGATGTTCTTTCTAGTTCCATCCATTTGCCTACAAGTTCCATAATGTCATTGTTTCTTTTTAATCACTGAATAATATTCCATTGTGCAAATGTACCACATTTTCTTTATCCATTCTTTAGTTGAAGGGCATCTAGGTTGTTTCCAGCTTCTGGCTGTTACAAATAATGCTGCTGTGAACATAGTTGAGCAAGTGTCCTTGCGGTGTGATTGAGCATCTTTTAGGTGTATGCCCAAGAGTGGTATAGCTGGGTCTTGAGGTAAATTGATTCCCAATTTTCTGATAAACCACCACACTGATTTCCACAGTGGCTGTACAAGTTTTCACTCCCACCTTCAATGGAGAAGTGCCCCCCTTACTCCACATCCTCTCCAAAATAAGTTGTCATCAGTATTTTTTATCTTAGGTATTCTGATGGGTATAAGATGGTATCTCAGTATCATTTTGATTTGCATTTCCCTGAAGGCTAATGATGTTGAGCAGTTCTTTAGATGTCTTTCTGCCAAATTGGGCATTGGGGTACACTCCAGACAACTACTGTAGAGTGTTTACAGCCATGTCTGACCTCCATCTCCTGGTGGCAGTGGTACCCGGTCCCTCAGATGTAACTACCCAAAATGCCTCTAGACAGCTCCAAGTATCTTTGAGGCCAAAAATGTGACTATTTGAGAACCCTGGTCTATTTCCCAATATTTCATTATTTTAATGACTGTGCTTTTCTAGTGTATTTTAACATCAGCCAAGAAAATTCCTCATCTGAATTTCTATCTGTAGACCTCCAGAGTTTGGAATCATTTGACTAATTGAGAAACAAATGTGAGAAACACATTGAGATATGTGTGTGTACATATCCTGATAGAATTTTATTTGGTCTGCATTCAATTCTAATATAACTGGATAAGAACCGGCATACTTTGTGATACTCGGCCTTCCTCTTCCCACAAGACAGCCAGGGAGCCCGGGATTTCTTTGTAAAGCAGAGAGTGGCAGCCCCCAGTGATAAAGGACATAAACTTTGGTTCAGATCCCAACTCTGCTGCGCCCTGTGCATGACGTGGGCCTTCGGTGGAGCATTTCTGAAGCTCAGTTTTGTCAGTGGCAAACTGACTGCGGTATCCCAAAGTGATTGGTTTGGGTCTGAAATGTATCCCACAGGCTCATGGCTGCTGCCACAATGTTCCCCAGCTGGTGGCTCTGTCTTGGGAGGGCTGTGAAACCTTTAGAAGGCGGGGCCAACTTGGGAGAAGGAAGTAGCTGTGAGCACATTGTCCCCGCCCACTCACTGTCTTGCTCCTGGTCCCACATATCGTGAACGGTCTCTGGCACCGGCTCCCACCGCCAGGAACCGAGAGCCTCCTCCATGTCTTCGCCTCCCCTGTAGACTGAAACCGTGAACCCAACCCTTTTCTTTCTTGAGTCGCCTCTTTCAACTTGTAGTCACAGAAATCCAAACTGATACAGACAAAAAACAAAAACAAGTACCCCAGCTTCAATGTGGGATCACTGTTAGCCATCATTTCAGTTCCCAGATAGTTTGTGTCTTATCTGGATTTTTTTATTCTATTCTTTCATAAGATAAAGTGCTTATTTGGAACGGAATCTGTTAATTTTCACATATAAATCCAACAAGCAACTACCTCATAGAATTCCCACATGGACTTTCATGACTTTTGCTTATTAACATAGTTACAGCACGTGAAGAAATAGGAGATACTGTCTTCTCTCTAGACGGCATACTTCTTGCTATTACAAACAATTATTAAAAATTAATTTTGAAAGTCAAAAAAATACATAGCATGAAGGTGAAAGTGGCATATTCAGTTATACCACACCGTCAAACTTCTTTTCTTCTAAGGTTTGACTTTGTGTGTATGAGTGCTTAGCTTTCACATGTGTTTCTGTGCCACCAGCATGCCTGGTGTCCACAGAAGCAAGAGGAAGGCATTGGATCCCCTAGAACTGGAGCTTCAGACAGCTGGGAGCCAGCTGGTATGGATATTGGGAATTGAACCCCAATCCTCTGCAAGATCAGCAAGTGCTCTTAACCACTAAAGCCATCTCGCCAGCCCCACCGTCAACTTCTACTCCAGGAAAGAAAACATACATGTGATGATTGGATCCCACAGCTGGGAGAACATATTGTGACATGTATAGCTTACCATACATAGCCTGCTGATCACTTACAGCCAACATAGTTAAGGGGGTGGTTACAGTTGAAACAGAAAGAGAAAACAGATACCAACTGAATGTAGTCAAAGAAATTGACAGACAAGAAGTCCAGACAGAAAGAAAAGAACTTGGTATGATTGCCTACCAGGCAAGTATGACCCAAACCACAGGGAGATTTTACTAGCAAAGGATTGAGGATGGGAAAATCCTTTTAAGTGACTGATAGGTGACACTAAATTACTATGAAGCAGACGGACTGGGACAGACATGCAGTGCTGATGAAGATTGGAGGCATCTTTGGAAATCAGCTGATGCTATCTGGAGGAGACACAGCCCAATCTGTCAGGGTCCTACAATTTATGAAGCATACTCCTAGATACGCAATCTGAAGAGCTTAGAGTTGCGCAGGATCATGGGCATACACAGCAACAGTTTTTGTAGCGCTGGAAACCACAAACAATCCAAAATGTTTGTGTGTGTGTAAAGCCAGCAAAAAAAAAAAAAAAAAGCTAAGTTTAACAACGATATGACCCTAAAATAGAAGTTCACATTGAAACAAACTCAGAATCAAAGTTACCTATAACGTGGATGAGTTCTAGAAATACAACATTGAGTTAAAGAGCCAAACCACAAAGAACATTTGCATGCACATACACACACAATACACTCTACAAGCCGCAATGTCACACTGTAATTACACAGCTATCATGAGACAACTCAAAAGAAATAAGGATTTTTCTGATGGATTAAACCAGTATAAAAGTTGTATTTGGCGTTATAGTCTTGGGACTGAAGAGGCTGTTTCTTGCTGTAGATTCTTCCTGTAGCTTATTCCTTTCTGCAACAAACTTGGGGTTTACTTCCCACAGTTTAGCACTGTCTGGTCATTTACTGGAAACAATTTCCCCCCATGCTGTTGGAGTTTTACTGATTACACCCCCTAGCTATGTGTGAGACCTGTTTCCCACTATCAGGTCCTTGTTCCCCTCTCCATTGTAATTACAGAGATCTGCCTTCCTGCAATTATCCTTAATCACAGGCATTTGGTCAGTGTTTAGAGCCCAGGCAAAAGCATCCCATCTAAGACATTCCCAGATATCCAAGGACATAGAATTACTACACGCCCAAAGCTGTTGATTCATAGCTGCCAAGATGGATAGAAAAAAAAAGCATTCCTTGGTTTTACCTCACTGGCAGATAGAAAAAAAAAATGATAACCTAAACTAACCCTGCACTAAAAGATTCTCAAACTTCTTGCATTTTCCTTCAACTCAAGATTTTAGCTCAGAGATTTACCATCCCACTCCCTCCTGTTTCCCCTGAGAAGAGAATGACAAAGGTAATCAGCCCATTTGCTCATCCTCGGGGAAAAAGTAAACTTTCCTGAAGGCCTGTGCCACCACTGAGGACAGAGCACTGGAAGATGCCAGGCTTTGTCTCTTGTGCAAATTAAACTTAGACTCCTTAACCCACGACTCTAAGCAACTGGCACTAAAAGTTTCCCCTTCTAGTTTGTCGCTCTGTGTGTAAATCTTATCTGCCTTGCTGACCCTGAGAAACTCAATCCTCACATTGTATTGTAAAAAGAGTTACTGTTGCAAACATTGTATTGTAAAAAGAGTTACTGTTGCAAACATTGTATTGTAAAAAGAATTACTGCTGCAAGTATATATGTACCTGTACCCCCAAGAACCGAGAGGGGGCAGAAAAAGAGAGAAACAAAGAGCAAAGAGAAAACGAGAGCAGAAGAATAAAGGAACACACAGAGGAGCAGTTGTGTGTGAGTCCATTCCCCTTTCCCTCAGATTTCAGTCCTGTTGTTTATTTGTAGTTATTGTTTTTTAACTCTGAGTGAAAATTTTAAAAACTCTGAGTGAAAAATTTTAAAGCCCCCCCCCCACAAATCTATTTACAGTCAAAACTAGCTGTCTAAGATATGGTTCAGTTGGCCAATGACTTGCCACAAAGGCAAGCATGAATTTATCCCTAGCACTCATGTAAAACCCAGGTGTGGTGGCTAGCACCTACAGCTCAGTGCTGGGGAGGCAGAGACAGACAGAACCGGTACTCACTGACCAATCTAGCCAAGCTGGAGAGCTCCAGACTCAGTGACAGACTACCTCAAAAATAAGTAAGTAAATCAATCAATCAGTCAATCAATTGATCAATAAGGCAGATGAGGCTACAGAGATGGCTAAGTGTGTACAAGCATGAGGATCTCATTCAAATCCCCAGAACCCATGTGAAAGATCTGTGTTCACACATATGCACATGTACACATACCCCATAAACATGCACACACATAGCACAAACACAGCACACACATGTATACATAGCACAAACACATGCACATGCACACACATGTATACAAAGCACACACACATGCACATGCAGATGCACACAGCACACATGCACACGCACACACATGCACACATAGCACACATACATGTATACACAGCACACACACATGTGCACACACACAACACACACACACACACACACACACACAGAGTAATCTAAGCGCTGAGGAAATGTGATGAAGTAGATCGCCAAGGCTGGCTGGCTAGATTCATGTTCAGTAGAGCCTCTGTTTCAAGAGGGCAAGAGTGGGGGTGTGATAAAATATGATACTTGATGCTCTCCTCTGGCCTCTGTATGCATACACATCTGTC
The DNA here is from genome assembly GCF_017639785.1 of Mesocricetus auratus. NCBI lineage: Eukaryota > Metazoa > Chordata > Mammalia > Rodentia > Cricetidae > Mesocricetus > Mesocricetus auratus. The sequence goes on along the minus strand of NW_024429182.1, from coordinate 2,560,050 downwards.
CACATACACCACACACACATACACACACAAAATAAGGTGCAGAGTGGCAGAAAGGCACTTGGCAATGGCCCCTGGCGTCCACATACCACGCACAGACACACATGCACATACATGAATACATATACACAAATACACACACAGACACACAGCGCCATCTTTAGAGTTGCAAATACACATTGTGCATGGAGGTACGAAGTATGAGAGCAAGGACAGGCCAAGCCACCTCCAATTGGGAGAGAAGAGGACTGAAAAGAATAGGTCCAACGAGGGGCTTTGCCCCGTTCCTCCAGGTACCGGGTGGATCTGTAGGTCCTTGCCCATGAGTGCATTCAACAGGTCTTTGCAGAACCTCCCTCTGTGTGGAAAGGCAACAGACATTCTGCCCACTAGAGCTGACCTCTGATGCAGGGATTTAAAGAACGATGATGACTGGTTGATAGTAAATATTTTAAAGGAAATGCGGAAGGAGAGAGGGAGCGCAGTCCAAAGTGGGTTTAACGCAGGGTTGTCAGGGAAGGGCTCACTGTGGGGGTAACTTTTGGGAGGGAGTCCTGGGGGAAGTGAGGCTCAAGCCAGGGGGTTTAAGAAAGCTGCAGGCAGAGGAAGGTCAGGGCAAAGGCAGGAAGTGGGAGCTGAATGGCATCCACTTTAGGGAGGGAGTGAACCGGTGAGACAGCAAGTAAGCGTTCATATTGAAGGAGCTGGGAGTGGATCCCACGGAAGGCTTGTCCTCTGAGGGGACCGTGGCGCTTCTGGGAGGTTCTGAGCAAAAGCCTCACAGTTGCTGCTTAGGAATCTTCATACATTACACAGACATTTGCTACGGTTTGAATGTTTGTGTTTCCCCAGACTCAAGTGCTAAAAATCCTAACATCCAAGGTGGTGCCAGTAGGAGACGGAGCCTTCCAGGGGTGATTGACAGAGCCCTCATTGATGAGATTAGGGTCCTTGTAAAGAGGCCCCAGAGCGACCATGCGTCCTTTCTCCTTGGGAAGGCACAGCAAGAAAACTTGACGCACACACGCAAAGCCTGCCAGAGTCTTCGTTTCCATGATCATTAATGCATTTCTGTTTTATAAGCCACCTGATTAATGATATTTTGTTATTATGCCATCCCAAGAGGATTAGGTCCTCTTTTTTTGACAATATTGCATTTTTAGAAAGACAATTTAAAGGCTAAAATAGGCTTCCCTTTGTTATCCTCTCTGCTTTGTTCCTGATGTGTTAGCCACAGGTCCCAATAGCTCCCTTCCCTTTGGCTTCTTCATTACTTTGAAGACGTAGATGGGCCAACCATACGATATTCTAAGCCAAAATCACAGCCATAGTTTTGAATAGTCTTGTTGGATTGGGAGTGAAGAATTAGTGTTTGTTTTCTGAGTTTCGCTTTCCTGTAGGATAGAAAAGTTATTCATAGGAAATGTCTGCAGGTGGGTAAATTATTTTATGCATTTCTTTGCCAAACTCCACCAGTAAACTCTGCAGTAACAAAGCCCTTTCAACCACAAGCAACGCACACACAACTGCCACAGCAGAAAGGGTCACAATGAAAGAGCAAGCTGTGGACACAGATGACGAAATCACAGGTCAGCCACAGGTGCACACTTAAGATGCCCTTCAACAGCCACTGCTACAAGCTTTCGGTGCTTAAAATCAGAAGCATGTTTTTTGCATGATACATGGAACCTTCTGGAAATGCCTCAGATGAAGGTCGGAAAGAGAAAGCTTCAGACTTGCCTGGAAAGGGAAAAATTGGTTGTGATGAGACAGAGACAGAGAGACAGAGACAGAGACAGAGAGAATTCCAAGTTAGCCTGAAACAAGTGACATTTATATATTTTCAGATCTTTGGGATCAGTAATCTCAAGAAACATTATATAATTTAGCTTTAATTTATATACATGCTGACATCATTCTCGTCCTCTCACTTAATAGCTACTTCTTCTGTAGATTGGGAATTTTAATAGCATCCACTTCCTCGGTACCATCGTGTGCAAGAGTGCTTGCCTGTGGGTATGTACGTGCATTTCTGGTACCCACAGAGGGGAGGAAGGGCCATCAGATTTCCTTGGACTGGAGTTACTGTTGTGAGCTCCAGTGTGGACGCTGAGGACTGAACCTGGCCCCTCTGCAAGAGCAGCAAATGCTTCTAACCACAGAACCATCTTTCCAGCCTCTACTTCTTTAAAACTTGCACGTGTGGGAGTTGCACAATCTTGCAAGCTCTAACAGATGTGTACACTTCTGGAAACACCGTCTTCATCAAGTTGTCCACCACCTAGACCTTCCCTGTCCACATTGCCCATTTCTCCTTGAACCTTAACTTTTCACACCCGTGAATTCATGTTTCTTCTCGCCTTGGCCCCCAAGAAACCACATATTTTCTTCTCGTGCATTTCCTAGATAAACTGAACCAATCTGAAATACTCATGTATCTGTATTCCTTGATTCAGTGAGATGATTTTGAGATTTCTCCAGATTACTTATTGCATTTACCAGTAAAATAGGTTTTTTAAAAAATAAATTAGCATTGTGCTATTGTATAGATGTGGCATAGTTACCAATCCATTCACCTTCTGAGGACATTTGAAGAAGTCTAGGGCGAAATTTGGGGCTGGGAGTGTGTTATGGCAAACCTAACAAGAAAGGAAATTTACCCTAAAACTTAACTCAAATTCCAGGTGGTTTAGGAACTTTTCCCAGAATTCAGAACTAGAGGTACAATTATCTACAGAGGAAGAAGAATAGAACAGAATAAAATAGTGTTATGATAGAGGATGGATGGATGGATGATGGATGGATGGATGGATGGATGGATGGATGGGTGGGTGGATGGATGGATGGATGGATGGATGGGTGGATGGATGGACAGACGATACAGAGACGCTGTCACATTAGTGACTAGTGACTAAAAGGAATCTGGCTCAGGTAAGCCTCAATTTCTACATCTATGATGTAAAGAGTGCTTAAAATTATTTCTAAAGTTACTGTTTTTACAAAGGAACACTAGCAGGGAAGCTGCTTCTAAGTGAATCGTTTTGTTGATCTTTGCAAAATCCCTATGTGTCACTAACATAGATGATTCTGTCTCCACTGTTTCCCTGGCTTTTTCTCTGATCACAGGAAGGTCTGCCTTAAAAAGCCCTCGCTGTGTACTGTTTGCTTCCCTGTGAAACTACTTTTGCTGATAAACAATCATGGTAGAGCCTCGAAGTCTTTTGATTTGGAAAACATTCATGGTTTCTTCACGAGAAAAATCTTTTTTGACTTTCCTTCAATATATTTAGCTGAGGGGCCCTCTAGTGGAAAACTCTGCACATAGCATAACAACTGCTTCCAGGGTGAATAGCCATTGAGCCTACGTTCTACTCATTAAACAATAAAGACCCGTTTCCATATTACAATAAAATCTTTGAAAATTCAGGTTCTCACTCGGGTTAAATTATAATTTGCATTTAATAATAACTGTAATATTACAGCATTTAAATTTCCTTCTGTGGGCTACTTGCTATCCTCTTGGTAGCAATGTCTGCTTTGTGGATTTAAACCACGCAGGTGCCGTTCTCACAGCTCCCTCCTCCCCATCCCCTGCTTCCTCCAAAGTTTCCCATTCTCTAGGAACTTTGGTTGTCTCCAGGCACCCTAGAAAAGAAGGATCTTTGGCATTTGACATTTTCAGGCTTATATACTGAACAGGTGCTGCCTATTACAGCCAAGCTGCATTATGGAAGCAGTCCTGCTCACCCCTGGAAGGATCCTGGCCATTCCCCTAGGAGCTCCTCACCCTCACAGTCAAACATACCCCCACGTTTGCAGCTGCTGCCACTTGGTGGGTGCAGACTGTTAGCTGTGCTGAGCCTCTATGGGCAGTAGTTCCTACCTCGCCCCCAATAACTCTGAGGGCACTTACCAAGACTGCTTTCATTTCACAAAGAAAAATGGTAGTGGGCCAACTAAGACAAATGGCAACATTGAAGATTTTGCCTCAGGAAATCGTAGGAGAGTCTTGTCCCCCACACAGATAGGACTCAGAGCTGGCATCTATGGGTGTGTTCCCAACATACCAATGTATTTGCCCTTAGGCTATAAACATGGCGTTGATAAGCAACAGGAAGAACCAGGTGTCAATCCAAGTAAGGACACTGAAGATGACAGCAATGTCAGCCTCTGGGAGTAACAGCCCACAGGCTTGGGTACTTCCTCCTCCGTCGGTGTGGGGCTACCAAGGCAGAGCCAACAGGCAGCACACTGGCTGGTGCAACCCTGCACTTACAGGAAGAGAGATCGATATGATCTCTGTCCTGTAGGGTGTGGCAGAAAGTCCCTCCCAATAGCCCACATAGGGCTGTGAATCGCATGCACCCCCCTTGTACTATTCATGAAGACTCCTGTTTCCTGGGGAGGATGGGAGTGAAAGTTTGCTGACAGAGCTTGGTGGATGCTGCTTGTCATACGCACTTAAGCAATTCAAGGAAGTTCACCGCACACCCAGAAGGCGGAGTTTGGTCTTAATCTGGGAGAGACATCTGCCTGCCATATAGAGGAATGTTCTTTGGCCAGGAGTGGCTATCTCCTGGGGGCAGCTGGCCTCACAATGGTTGCTTTTCCAGTGATACAAATGATCATTCTTCTTGTGTTGTGCCTGCTCATCATGGAGAAGCAGCAACGTGCAGTTAACCCACTGTGGTAGTTGCCGGTTGGTGAAGATCTCCGGTGAGCCCTCAGGAGGTGGACCCTTCTATCTCCATGTCCAAGGCCACTTGGCTATTTTTCTTTGGATATAAATTTTATTAACAGCAGACACCCACAGCTAAACACTGAACTGAACTCCTGGAAAGCAGTTGCAGAGAGGGAGGAGTGATGAGCAAAGGGGTTAAGACTTGGTGGGTGAAACCCATAGAAAAAGCTGACCTGAATGAACAAAGGGTAGCTCATGGACCCCAGGCTGGTGACTGAGAGGCCAGCATGGGACTGATCCAGTAGGTGTCAGTGATGAGGCCTTGGCATTCTTTGGGGTCTCGGGCAATAGATCAGCATTTATCCCTGTCATCCAGATGGACTTTGGGAGCCCATTCCATGTGGAGGGATGCTGTCTCTGCCTGGACACATGGGGTAGGGCCTAGGCGCTGCCCTGAATGATATTACAGACTTTCGAGATCCCCCATGAAGGGCCTCACCCTCCTTGGAGAGTGCGATGGGGATTGGGTAAGGGGTTGGGGGAGGGTTGAAGGGGGTCAGGAGGGGGAGGGGAGGGAGAGGGAGCTGGGATTGACATGTGAAGCAAGCTTGTTTCTAATTTAAATTTTAAGAAATGCTGGTGAGATTTTAAAAAAAAGAGAAAGTTTATTAACTTTACTTTCTTGCTTTAAAATGTCTATCAGCCAGACATGGCGGTGAACGCCTTTAATCCCAGCACTTGATAGGCAGAGGCAGGTGGATCTCTGTGAGTCTGAGGCCATCCTGGACTACATAGCAAGCTCCAGGAAATCCAGGGTTGTGTAGAGGGACCCAGTCTAAGAGAAACAAATAAAAATAAATAAATATCTATCAGAGTTGGCCAGAGTCAAGTCACAGACATCTAGATGGGCATCTCTCAAATGCCCATGGCCTGCAAGTCTCACTGGTTTATCTTGTTGAGACAGAGGAGACAAAGGACTTCTAGAGAGAGTCCCTCCTACCAACACGTTGCTGACGTGCGTCTGGGTCATCCATTGATGGAGTGTCACACTCATCTGAACAGTCTCTCATCTAACTTTGCCTCCTATTTTTATCTATGCTCTCTCTGTTGGAAACAGGCACAGAATTTCCTTCATGGTTTTAATGTTTCAATGTGTTTCTGAACCAGCTGGCAATAGTCCACAGTTCTGGGTATTTTGAACAGAACTTGTTTTTACATTTCTCTTTTTCTGCATGTGTATGTGGGTGTATGTGTGTGTCGGGGGTATGTGTATGCGTGCTTGCATGTGTGTAAGTGGCACGTGTGTGTGTGGGGGGGGTGTGTGTATAGGCCAGGGGTTTCACACCACATCTCTTCCTTTGTTGCTCTCACTCTCTACCACGGACAGACACACGTACTCAGAGGGCCTGCACTCTGTCTGGAGCAGAGCTTCCTGATTCAGCTAAGCTAACTGAACACCTTCTCGCACTCTGGCTTCTGTCACTTGCCTGCTCCCCATTAGAGGCTCACTTGGCCACCATACCTGCCTGGAATTATACATGAATGACAGTGACACAAACTCTGGCTCTCTGAGCCTGTTTGACAAGCAGTTTATCCTCCAGGCCATACACCCAGCCCTTGAATAGGGCTTTGACCAGAAAAGAACACCATTCATCAATACGCTATCAAATTTGACTCTGTCAGAAAATTTATAACGTGTCAGTCCTTGAGAGACAGCATTTCCAGTAGTCTCTAACTCCCCAGCTCTGCAGGATAGTCTTGCCTGTCCTGAAATGTTTAATGGGGAAAACATTCGCCATGTCATGGCAGCGGCCAGGGAGTCACATTGCTCTTAAAGGAATTGAGAGAAATAAAAGGAAACCGAACATTTTCCAGTAATTTTTTTATGACTCATACACCTTTCTGCCTATTATGTACTTAAGAAATACTTTACCAAACTACTTATCCAAGAAATGATATTTTAGAGGAAATTAAATTTAACTTTAGACTAAATTCGATTTAACCCCAATCTTCTAAGTGGCTGCTTAATCTGTAGTATTTGCCTTTCGCCCACGTGTTTGATACGGTCTGGACAAAGCTGTGTTCATCATACAAAGGACATTAAATGACTGGCCTTGTTATCTTGTGTTAATTGTGATTTTTTTCATGATGTGATTATATTAATGACTTGCCAGTTATTTCTTAGTAATCAAGATTTTTAAGTATGCAGTTATTTAACTGTGGCTGGGTGGGTGACGCACTGGTTAGGATCCCTTGTTGCTCTTGCAGAGGACTTGAGTTCAGCTCCAGCTCCAGGGTGACTGACACCCTCTTCTGGCCTCCACGGGCACCCATCCAACGCATGTAAGCATTCACTCACACAGGCACACATGCACACACATGAAAGTAAAAAAGAATGGTTTAAGGCTCATTTTATGTGTTTGGTGTGTGCCATTATGTTGTTAACCAGAGGCTTTTATCTATTATCTTAGATGGGGTCAGAAAGCGACATTAACCAAGAAGAAATAAATTGGATTAAGTAAGCAAACTGTGGCAAGGCTTTGGGGAAACAGAGATACGGCAGAGAACTTTAATCTAAACAATGACAGTATCGAGCTCCAGAGAGCTCATTCTCAACGAGCATTAGGGTCACTCTCAGTGGAGTCCTTCCAGTTCCCATCTTCTGACTCAGAGCTCATCAGCCTTATAATCCAAGTACAAATCTGGGCGGTTCTCATCACTAGGGAAGTTAACACGTTCTGAAGGTCCTGGGCCTTCAGTATCCCAAGGACCAAGGATGGTAATTAATTAGGAGATGTGAAGATTTGGGGCATGTAGGGGGGGAACAGCGCTACCCAACTGGAAGGATGCATGAATGAAGAGGGGAACTGGACCACAGTCTTGAGAGTGAACTGATGGGCAGGATAACCCGCTTGACCCACTCCCGTAAGCATGTTTTACCAAGATTTCAAACATCCCTCCATCCCGTCAAGTTGACAGACAGCATTAGCAACTTAAAGAATCAACTCCCTGGGCAAACCATCTCATCTCATGGCTTCCTTTTCCCCTCCCCTTTTACATCACCTCTCCCAGGGTGCGTGCCAGGGTGACACAGAATTTGACATCATGGTCTCTTTTCTCGATTCATCCATTTCGTCTAGAAGCTCCTGACAGTCATTCATTCAAGTCCTCTGCAGTTAACGCCCGTTCAGAACCGTCCTCTCCCATCCCCTTTGCCCATCACGAATGCATTTCAGGTTCTGAGAGTTCAGAAGGGCTGGGAAGTCGGACGAACGGGCATACAAGTGGTTTGATCATGTTGTAAACTCGACGGACTACAAAGCCCTGTTTGTGATGCACTCTGCGTAGAGTTGGGTTTTCCAGCACAGGGACTGCCAGCCACAGGTGACAGCTGATCTCGTCTGATGTGTGAATTGCTCGCAAGAGAAAGAACTGCATTTCAGGCTTACTGGATTACATAAACTGTAAACGCAAACTTCACTCTTTCCTAGACACTTTGAAAAGTGCTCTACAGTCCTAGTGGGCAAAGCTGAGCAACAATTACAGACAGGGAAGGAGGGTGAAGGCTTCTGGGAGAGCAGTGGCATACCCAGTCTCCATTTAGAACCGGGGGGGGGGCTGGCGGTACACAGGAGGCAGACATGGGCGTGGGGGATGGGGTCAGCCTGTGAACGAGGAAGGCGGCTTCAAAGCTACGGCAGTGACCAGAAAACATGGGTTATCATATACTAGCACAGAGTCTATATTTCTTTCTTACAAAATTTACATTTGCAGCTTTAGTGATAGGGAAGAAAACAAGACTGAAACAAAAACCCCCTAAGCTGTCAAAACTATGTGCATGTGTCTTAGAAAACAAACACTCAGCCTTGAACAGGTGTGTGCGTTCCCAACGTACTGTTGTTTCTGCACTCACTCTTGGGGTCAAGTCCAGACTAACACAGCCTTCCATGTGCCCACACAAGAGTAGGTCAGAGGTCAGCGGGAAGAATTTGAGCCTCTAGACAAAGGCTCTGCAACCTTCGCACCCTACCCAGGAAAGATTCTTTAAACCCTCTTGATTCCAATGGTCTTCGTCAAAACAAAACAAAATCAGAAAAGCCAGCCAGGCCTCCCAACCCCAGATTTGGAGTTGAATTAGAAGCAAAACTGACAAGCCAGTGGAAACCTACTAATGCTGAAACTTTTGGGTGCTTGTCTGTGTGATAGCACTGTGTCTGGGCAACTAGAGCCTTCACATATGGCAAGAGGGTGTGGTTAGTAAGGTACAAAATAATAACCACCCCATGTATTCACAGAGTCTTCTTTGTCATCCTAGGCCACCATGGCTTCCTTCCCATCGACAGCTAGATAAGGGGTCTCAGGACAGGCTCTGTGGAGACTGGGTCAATGAGACCCAGGTTGGCTCCTCTGGTGTTATCTGGCCACACTAGTTGTCTCAAGGCCTTTCTCTCCCTCACCTGGAGTTTGGTATCACAAAGCTGCCAGAACCAGGGTGTTGCATAAGAGAAGCTTTTACCTCCTCTGCAAACAGAGAGATCTGATTAGAAACCTGCAGCCTTGTGTTTTTTTGCATCAGACCATCCAAGGTTTCTGGGTCAAAGTTGAGCCTAAGTTAGACATGCACAGAGTGTGGAGACCTGGAAGTGTTTTCAGTGGGAGCCCACATCCTGCATTGCTCAAGGCTGACCTCTCCACCTGCGATCTGGAGACAAGGAAGGACATGGAAGTCCAGTGCATGGTGGAGGCTGGCTCACAGCGGATCCTTTGTGGTGACGCTAGTCCCCACTCAGGGGGAGTGTCCCCCATGTGGAGAGTGCTGCACTCTCTCAACATCATGTTAGCTGCACCCAGGGGACCAGGCCAAAAAAAAAAAAGGGCTGATTTTCACTAAACCTTGAGGCATACATAACCCCAAGTCGTCTATGAAGCAACGGTTCTCATCAGGAATTGAAGTTAAAAAAAAAAGTATTAGACTCTACTATATCGGGGTCGAGACTAAAGCAAATATATTTTTGTGATTTGGGAGGTTGTAGGAAAGTGATTTAAAAAAAAAAGTATTGGGGAAGGCAAATGCCCAAGTGCGGCCATTCAAAACCCACACTCAAACACTCATTCTGGAATCAAATGCTTTCCCCTGGACGGGTCATGGAAGTTACAGAAAGTGCATGCATTAAAGCAATCTTGGGGGCTGGGGGCATGTCTCAGTTGGTAGTGCTTGCCCAGCATGCGTGAAGCCTTGTGTTTGTGAACTGGCGTGATGGTGCATGTCTGTGGTCTCTTTGGATGGGGGAGGCATGAGGATCAGAGCTCCAAGGTCATGACTGGCTACGTAGTGAGTTCGAGGTCGGCCTGTGATAGATACTTGAGGCTCGGCAGTTACGAACGCCCGCTCTTCTGTTACCATCACCCACATGGTAGCTTACAACTGCAACGGCATGTAACTCCAGTTCCAGGAGATCCACTGTCACAGAGGACGCCTGCAGGCAGGTACACACATCAGGGGAGGTTGGGGTGCAGGCAGGTGCACACGTCAGAGAGGCTGGGGAATGGAGCCTAGTTCTAGACCTCGGGGGGAAGACCCCGACAGTATCCTTCACAGAAGCAGAGGCAGAAACCCAGGAAGCCTGTCTGAATATGGCAATCATACATTTCATCGCTCAGCAAAGAGTGCAGCAGGATTGGCGTTTGGGGAAATCATTCTGACGGGACTGACAGGAGAGATAGTAGATCAAGCCCCACACCCTTGTCAGTTTTGGTTTGTTTGTGTTTGTTTGTTTTTGTTTGGAGAATTCTAAAATCTGAAACTATTTCAATTCATAAAATAGTTCCCTCGTTGACTCTGTATTTCAAGATCAGCTGACTCTGGGTCCTAATTCAGTAGGCTGAACAAAATAAGGATCCCCTAGCAATGAGACGCACAGCTGAGACGCCCGTCTGGAAATGTGTGAATTGCTTGGTAAGCAGAACATAAGAGACTTGAGAGTGCAGGGTGCAGGCTGGCTCATATGGAATATTACTGTAGCACGAGTACAGCCTTGTCAAGAGCAAACAGTGTGGGAATAAATACAAACTTTTAGCTCTCTGTCCTCTCTCCCCTCTCTCTTCTCCACTTACCCCTCCCCCCTCCCCCATCCCCCATCACCTAACCCCTTTCCCTGTAGCCTGTCCCCTGCCTCCTCCCCTTTTTTCCCATCTCCCCTCCCTCTCCTTCCTTCTCTCTCAGATCCCTCTCTGTCTCTTTTGTGGTCCTGTTAAGTTGAACCCAGGGCCTCAAGCACACTAGGCAGCATTCTACACGAAGCCAGATCCCTTACCCAAGACGTATTCAGTTCTTGGTGACTTAGGGAATATTTTTGGTTCTGTCCTGCTTCTGTCAGATTCTCCGCTTACTAATACTCAAATCTGCTTGATCACTGTACGTACAAGTTTTGTATTATGGTAGGTTAGTGACTCCCGGGCTAAAAGGTACCAGTCCTTAAAATTATATTTCTCCCAATAACTTTACAAATTCTGCCACACTAACCACAACCCCAGTGGTCTGTCGTAGAACAGTTTCAGAACAGTTTCACAGACTGTATTCACAAACGTTGAATTTTATTTTTTCTTCTTCTACCTTATTCATAATTTCATCTGATGGTAAAGACTCCTACTGCTCTCCCTCCTCCTCATTTTCCTCTTCATTTTTTCCTTCTCTTTTTAATGTTACTATGATTATTATTGTGGGAGGCCATGCGTGGAGGTCAGAGGGCAGCTTTGGGTAGTTGGTTCTTTCCTTCTGTCATGTGGCCTCTGGGGATCCAACTCACATCGAGCTTGCAGAACATTACCTTTAGCCCCTGGGCCTCCTTGGCTGCCCTTCATTTTGTTCTGAAACAGTATACACAGTGTGTGTGTGTGTGTGTGTGTGTGTGTGTGTGTGTGTGTGTCTAGCCTGAAACTCACAATCCTCTTGAATCAGTACCCTCTGTGCTGGGGTCGCGGGTGTGTGCACGCACACAATATGTGACCTCCTCTTACTTCCCCCTGGTTACTCTTGAGCAGTAAGCCAGCAGGGTGTGGACTTGGGACATAAAGCATCCTCCACGTTTATTTCACATCTCCGTGCTCTTGGAGGCTTCTTTTTTTTTTCCTGTTTCACTGCATTCAAAGGGCAGTCAGGGCCACTCCAAGGCTGCACGAGCCATGTGGCCGACAGAGCTGGGTCTTCAGGACAGCTGTTGTCGAACACGGAGAGTTCCCGTGTCCACAGATCGCAGAGAACAGTGAGCAAAGGCAGAAGAGAGGGGAACAAGGGTCTCTTCACTGGGGAAGTGAAAAAGACGGTGGTTCTGGGTGGTACACTGAGCGTTGCCCGTCGAGAACATTCCTTATCTGGCACTTTCTCGGTCTTCCTACAAACACCACCTTGGAACACAACCTGCTCTACCAACCCAGGCTTATCTGTGATTAAAATTAGAAATAACGTCCTTGGAGCCTCTCCCACCTCGTGCCATTTTTCCATGACACCGCTTGGAAAGATAAGGCTCGCCTATAAAAACACATCTCAGGTGGTTCCCTTGTTGTCTGTAGAATTTGACAGATCCGCCACGGTGAGTCAGGAACACCATTTTGAGACTAATTTTTTTTTAAAGATTGTTCCCAATGCCCACCCAGAGTCCGAGTGGACGTGATTGCGCTAATCTTTCTAGACCTGAGTTCTTCTGACTCAGCCATGTTCTTGCTTCTGTGCAGATGCTGCCGCTGTGGACGTTTGCAGTGCTGCTGGGAGCGGTAGCTGGTAAGAAAAGATGTGTGTGGAGACGGGGGAGGCTCACCGCGTGGTTCTTCCCCGGATGCTGGGTTCAAGCCCCCAGGAGGATGAGGACTTAGCTAATGGAAATGTAGGATTAAGGAAGACTAAACAAACTGAGTCTAATATGGAGCTAAGAGCACCAGAGTTTGGAGTGGTGTAAGGGTACAATTCCCAATGCTCATTTCAATTTGTTTTCAGACAATAGTGAAGACCGAATCACGCATGACACTGAGCCAAAAATGCCCTGTTAATCCGATCTTCCAGTTTAACTGGAATATTGATTTTCTGTGCCTGGTCCCTCTGTGTCCAAGGGGGGCACCTTAACTGAAGTTCCACAACACTGAGAAAACCCTGAAGCTCTCACGCTTCAGGATATGTGTGCTGGAAATGGGTGCAATGACGTCCTTCTTGCGGGCTGACTGTGAGGGTTCAGTCAGACTAAATCCCTGTAGTTCAGCACCTGGCAGGCAGTAAAACTCAGAGCAATGCAGCCCTCACAACACTGCTACTCCGACTCTCCCATTAACCTTGGCTCCAGAACACTCTTCTTCGAGTCGTTCCTTCACGGAGTAGCATGCCAGACAACAGCTGTCAGAATCGCCAATGCTTTCTATGTTCGTGAGGACCTTCTACATCACAGGAATCCAGAACGGTCCTCAAACACAAGTCAGCCTAGGTGACGAGACAAACTTAGCCCTTGCAAAAAACTTAACAATTCTCCACCCAAAACATATACATAAAAAGCTTCTCAGAGCCGAGCACCTCCACAAACACGCCTACCATCAGTTCCTGGGGCAAAGGACCGCCCCATATCTAGGTTATCAATGGTCAAAAATGTAACGTCTGGGTCAAATAGCCATGATAAGTCCTTGGCTGATACCGAGCAGAAATCTGAGGGGAGTGGCATGATCTCAGAGGCAGAAGTGAGGGGCAACAGCCTGCCTGCTGCAGAGGCATGGTCTCCGACACGGCAGCTGCTTCATGAGCAAGAGGCTGTTTGAGAAGGCAGCGAAGGAAATCTGCCACGAGATGCGACTCAGCTTATATACTGGTCGACCGGACATTAGGAAGGTTTAGGAAACATCTTTGAAACTTTTGTGGGTGATTTCAGGAGAAGAAGTCTGCTATGAACGACTTGGCTGCTTCAGCAACGACGCTCCGTGGTCAGGAACGGCAGACAGACCCCTGAAAGCCTTGCCCTGGAGTCCATCGAAGATCAACACCCGCTTTCTCCTGTACACCAACGAGAACCCAAACAACTACCAGGTAGGGATACACAGTGTTTTCCGGACTGAGTTTCACATGATTTACGCAGTTAAAATTAACGTGAATGTCGGAGCCTTCCGACAAGAACACAGGAGACAGTGGAATTTGTGTCTTTAACTTTTAGAGCAGAGTAAGTACTCTTTCAAAAACCTAATTTATGAATGAGCATTCAATTCTTATTATCCGTGTCCTATCTCCAGTGTGTCCTCTAAATACACATGCAGGGATAGAGTAGTTACACATCCATGCAATATGCACACTGATGTGTATTATAATGAAGACTATGTTATATTGTATTTGTGTATTTTAAATGAGAATCCCTAATATAGCACAGACACATAACAGGATTTGGTTGGAAAGTGATAGGTCTTCAGGAGAAGCTTCCGGGCTAGCAATAAATGCTGAACTGTAGCCACAGGCAGCGGTGAACCACGGCATCCAGTTTTATACCAATCATGAAGGTGAATGACTGACAGCTCTGTTGGTTATGAAGCGATGACAGAAGCTAGGTCAGGTATTTATGATACACTTCCAACGTATAATACTTTGCAGCCAGGTGTGGCGGCAACTTTAATCCTAGCACTTGAGAGGTAGAGACTGGTTCAGGAGTTCAAGGCCGTCCTTGGCTACCTACTGAGCAGAAGCCGCTTGGTCTGCATGAGTAGATCATAAAGCGGCATATGTGCAAAGACTTCCACTGAAGACCTTAAGGACGAACACTGTGGGAGACATACTGGGTCAGAGACAAGTGGGCAGTAGCAACTCAGGGTTGGCCGTGTGAATGGCTTGCCTATGTGGGATTCCTAGAATCCGGCCCGTCGCCTCCACCTGCGCATAAGCGCTCCTGGAAGCTCCTAGAAGAAACTTGACCCAAGACACTTTTCTATCCCAAACAGCAAATCACTGCAGATGCATCAAGTATCAGGAGCTCCAATTTCAAAACGAACAGAAAAACCCGTTTTATTGTCCATGGCTTCATCGACAAGGGAGAAGAAAACTGGCTGTCTGACATGTGCCGGGTGAGCCGTGATGCTTTCCTAAGGAAGTACGTTGGAGACTGGTAGGGCGCTGGCCCCAGCTAAGGAGGACAGATGCTAGTCACCGCCACACTGGAGTCTGAGACAGCCTGAGCCTGGATCTGGGGATGGGTAGGGGTGGAGGAGGGAGTGGTGGGCACAAAGGTCTGGGACAGTTGGGATATGAGGCGTACAGAGGTGTATAGCTGCTCCAGCACATAGTCCCCATAGTAGTAGCTAATGCGGAGAGATTATTTCAGGCTTTTAACAAGAGAAGCTGCCAGGTTAAGAGCGGGCCCTGTAATGCCCAGCATTTTTCTCTGTATCAAATGGCTATGTATCTGCTGCAGGGGAAATCCCAAGGACCCAGCTCCCACATAGGGCCGCATCCTGCCGGAAGCCAGTGTTGGACTTGCCATGCTCGTTAAAGTCTAGGCCATAGCTTTGGGGTTAAAGTCACAGCTGTTATGCAGGTCAAGATGGGGATTTACCGAGTCTTCAGGTATGTTCGTACACAGTGAATAGAGAACCTGGATGATTTAACCACTCATTGTGCCTTCTCCATCAGAACATGTTCCAAGTGGAGAGTGTGAACTGCATCTGCGTGGACTGGAAAGGAGGCTCCAGGACTACATACACCCAGGCCACCCAGAATGTGCGCGTTGTGGGGGCAGAAGTGGCCTATTTGGCCAACTTTCTTCAGGTAACTCCTCCCTGGTTACGTAAAAGCCCTTAGGTATTGCTGCCTGGGTTCTCCTTCCGTAACAAAATCAGTAGGTATGGTAATTGACAAGGACAAATTTAAATAAGATAATACTCCCTCTTTGGTTAAAGATGAACCCCCTATCTCAAATCAGGCTTCATCAATAACCTACTTAACTCAGTAATGAGTTTTTCATTTTTAATTAAGTGAACTTAAGCAGCTTGGTAGGTGACATCACTTATGAGTTCTGTCAGCATTTTTAGTTTAGTTTAGTTCTGGGCATGGACCCTGGGGGCTGCCCCTTATTAAGCAGCCACCAAGCTGTCAGGATTTGTTCTAATTTTGCCCTTCAGTATCAATTGGATATGCCAATATTGGCCACACACTTGCTTTTTTTTGATTGATTGATTGATTTGTGTGTGTGTGTGTGTGTGTGCGTGCGTGTGTGTGGTGTATATGCTCGTGTGGGTGTGCGTGCATGCTTGTAATGTGTGTAAGGAGTGTCTTCCTGGGTTGCCATGCACTCTAGTTTTCGAAGCCTTCTCTCCCTAAGCCTCGAGCCCATCAGTGTGCTACGCCAGAAGGGTTGAGTTCCAAGGATCTGTCTGTCTCCGCCTCTCCAGCATGGGGATTGCAGGAGTCCATTTTTATCACGGATGTTGGGGGATCCTAATTTGGGTCCTTGTGCTCCGCTGACTGAGCCATCTCCTCCTCCCCCCCGCAGTTTCCACTTATTTTATTGATCAGAAGCACAATGACAACAAGCTAGCCTGGCCAGGGCATAGAAAAGTCTTTTTTAAAAAAATGTCAAACCCAAATGTGCTTCAGTAATTGTAATTGCCTCACGGATTTCTGATCCAAATGCTTGCGTTGCCGTCTCTGATCACGACTCACGGCGTCCTTGGGTGGGTGGGTGGGGTTCCCCTCAGCTGTGGGAGAACAGGAACACGCTAGCATTCTAGACCTCATTGAGTTCATTTCCATCTCGTCATAGTGGTTGTGGGCGTGCCCTGCATGGAGCCGGGAGGCATAGCGTCTTCTTAGGAACCCGTTTGGAGGCTCTCCTTTCTGACCACCTGGCATTTTTGTATTACTTGTACACGTTTCGATGGAGCTTTTCCTCTCTCGGCAGTCTGAACTCGGATACTCACTTAACAATGTTCCTCTCGACAGTCTGAACTCGGATACTCACTCAACAACGTCCACGTCATTGGCCACAGCCTGGGATCCCACATCGCTGGGGAGGCTGGAAAGAGGACATTCGGTGCCATGGGGAGAATTACAGGTTAGTCCAACAGCACACGCTGCGCGGCTAGACCGTACATACTCTCCGTGCGTACTCTCCGAGCGTACTCTCTCTCCGTGCGTACTCTCCGAGCGTACTCTCTCTCCGTGCGTACTCTCCGAGCGTACTCTCTCTCCGTGCGTACTCTCCGTGGGGACCGCAGGGAGGCATAGGACAAAGCTTTGGTGGGTGTGCTCTGAACTTCGCACACTTTCTAAGTTGTGCCAGGTGATCCGAGCTCAGTCCACTGCGACCTGGTGGGCTGCTTTCTTGCCTCCCATCTTTTGCCATCACCCCGTGGTTTGATATTTAAATATGTTGCATATTAACTAAAACATGAATTAAGAACACCCAGAAACACTATGCCTGCTTTTCTCACTTTCAGACATTCGCAAAATTAGTCTCTTTAATAAACACCATAAATGACCGTAGACTGAAGTCCTAAGAGTTTGTGTATAATCAATTGAACTCTATTTTAAGACCAGTGGGTGACAAACCTCAGTCCACTACAGCCCCGCTGCTGGTCAGGGTGTCTGAACGTCCAGTTCTGGGACCTGCTAATGAGGTTCCAAGGGCCGATTGCAAGTTCAAGCTGGCTGCTGCATTAGGACAGTGGGTCACAGGCTCAGGCATCCTGCCAAGGGAGACCTTGCTGCCCTGATCTGAGACGTGGTTACCTCGGGGAACAACCAGTTTCCTGCTCTGTCTTGCCAACTTTCTGCGCTGTTGCACTTGGATCAATGGGAACGTCCAGAGTCTGTGTTGGCCTATTGAAAAAGCATTCTTCCAGAACATTCCCACAGTTTACAATTGGCTACAACCGCCTGCTCTGCCAGGCGCTGCACCATGCCGGGCCATGAACTTGATCACGGAGAGCCCCTGCGTCCCCGGGAGATCAGAATCTGGTGGAAATCGTTAGCCTTAGGAACCTTTAGTTCAGCGACTCCTGGGGTCAAGCCATTCGGCGGGAATGGCTACTGGTGAGCAGGGTTCATGAGGGAGCCAAACATCCAGGGCAGAGGCAAATCCTGGCACATCCAGGGAATGTGTCACACGTCACTGTGGCAGCCAGAACTTGATGGAGGAGGCAAGTTTGCCCATTGATGCAACTGATGACACATCCTCTTTGCTTCAGGGTTGGACCCAGCTGAACCTCACTTCCAGGGCACGCCTGAAGAAGTCCGATTGGACCCCAGTGACGCTCAGTTTGTGGATGTCATTCACACAGACGCTGCCCCCATGGTCCCCAACCTAGGTGAGCTCCTCCAGTCTGCTCCTGGAGGGCTTTATTCTTGGCATTAGAATGCTTGGCAGTGCTGCGATCATACCATGATGGAGACTTCATTATTTTTAAAAATTCTTCAGGATTTGGGATGAGCCAAACCGTGGGTCACCTAGATTTCTTTCCAAACGGAGGAGTCGAAATGCCAGGATGCCAGAAGAATATTCTTTCCCAAATTGTTGACATCGATGGAATCTGGGAAGGTAAAGCCACCATGCACACAAAGATGTCCACTGCAAAAGTCCGTGTTTCTCATTGTTAAATGTGTGAGTCACTTTGGAATTGTATAGATCCCATGTGTTTTATACCGAAGGAAACTCAGAGATTGTATTTGCAACCCAATGTTTTCCTTTCTTTTAAAAAGGCTTATTTTTGTAGGTGTTTTGCCTGTATGTATTCAAGGGCATCACATATGCACCTCCCTGGTACACACATGTGAAAGCCATAAGAATTCAGACACCCTGGAACTGGAGTTACAGGCGGTTGTGAGCTGCCATCCTGGTGCTGGTTACTGAACGTGGGTCCTCTACAGAAGCAGCCAGTAGTCTTTAGATCCGACCTAGCTGTCCAGTCCTAGAGATCTAGTTCTCAGGGACCTAGCTGAGGGAACATATTACATATCTATATGTCCACATGGACCAGACTTTACCCCTTCTTACATTGCCTTTCCATTTGCTTAATAACTATCCTGATTCTCAGGTATGTTTAATTGCTTATTTCACGTCCTACATATACTTCACAAGTTGTTCTGTGTTGCGACCTCTGTGAGTTCTCCCTGATTAGGCCGCTTGTTTATTAGCTCCATGTTCTCATCATAACGTGACTTGGAGAAGTAAAATCTGACACTGATGTCACACGTGACTCCGCAGGAAGTCGTAACTTTGCTGCCTGCAACCACCTGAGAAGCTACAAGTATTACTCTGACAGCATCATCAACCCAACCGGCTTCGCTGGGTTCTCCTGTAGCTCTTACAGCGTGTTTGCTGCCGTGAGTAGCCTCCTTTCTGCCCTGCGGATTTCATTTGATGTTCAGTTTTGTTTCCCTCACCACCGGAGACCCGGCCGTGCGTATGCCAAGCTCACACTTGGCTCTGGGCTGTGTCTCTGGACCCCTGTTTGAATTTGTGCCTGGTTCTTTTCATAGGTATGACTCACTGTGATGACGCCATTCACTGACCGTTTATGGTTGTATATCTGTTATACTGACCCATGCCTGCACATTTTAGTAGCAGAAAAGCTTCAAAGCATTACAGGGATTGAGAACAATGGGCTTGTATGTGGAAAGGTCTTACTTAACATTTCTGTACATTTCTCTGTCTCGGGTAAATGTTCAAATATGTTGGAGGGTGGGGAATCCTAAACAAACACATAAAATGCTGGTTTGTAGCTATCTGGAAGCCATGTCTGGAGGATCCTGATGAACATGGAGGATTTTTTTAAATACTGATTTTTAAACCTTAGAATTATGGACATGTCTTTGCAATTGTATATTCATTAGTAGTTTTTAAGTTTTGTCACGTATTTTATCCAGGCTGACTTTTTCAGTGTAATCTTGAACATGACATTTCTATTGACTTAGGTTTTGGAAAGTTGGCTTTTTACTATAGCTTCTCCTCCTCCTTCTTTTTTTTTTTTTTTTTTTTTTTGGTTTTTTACAAGACAGGGTTTCTCTGTATTGTTTTTGAGGCTGTCGGTCCAGCCCGGCCTCAAACTTACAGAGATCCGCCTGCCTCTGCCTCCCGAGTGCTGGCATTAAAGGCATGTGCCACCACTGCCCGGCCAGCTTTTTTTTTTAATCAAAAAAATTTTAACCACTGCCATGCAGCAAAGAAGATTTCAAGTAATCAGCATTCCATGAAAGTCACAAGTACTGGAGAGATATATGCCTTAGTTATTAAGAATAAGGACTTAGATGACTTTGGGCAAGTGTTTCATTTCCCTGAGAGAGACTTTTTCTTCATCTGGAAATGAGGTGATGTCAGACCCAATGCTCGTGGTAAAAGCATTAATCTCATGTCAAATGCTTGGCCCAGAACAACAAGAACTTAATAATCAAAATATGGGAGAAGGGAACATAGTTTGCTCACATATAAGTTTTCAGTACTGTAAAAGCTGAGCACCCCTCCTCCAAGTCTGATTTAAGCTTTATCTTCCTATAAACTAATGACCCAAAACTGTTTAGTTTCCATGCAACAAAAGCAGTCTTGTTCAACTATATCAATATTCATTTGTAAGACACCCAGCACTTTTGTAAGGAAAACAGCCCAGTGCTCACGTTCCTCCACTGTTGCGATGACTCCTTCCTGCCAGCCTGGCCCCACAACCGCATCAGGCCCAAATGAACACTCAGAGACTTATGTTAATTATGATACTGTTGGCCAGTTACTAGGGCTTCTTATTGGCCAGCTCTGTTTTAATTACTAACCCATTTCTACTAATCTAAGTAGTTTCACGTGGTCTTACCTTACTGGAGAAAGGTCAGGGGACCTACATGGCCACTGCTCTCTGCCTACACCACCCAGAATCCTCCTCATCTCCTAGGACCGCCTATCTTGCTGCCCTATTGGCCACAGTGTTTTGTTCATCAACCAATAAGAGAAACACATTCACAGAACGACATCTCCCATCACTCCACCTTTGAACCCTTCCTATGCTTCTGTTCAATCTGGTGTGGTCCCAGGCCATCCTGTTGATGGCCCAACTAAGTGTGTGCTTGGCAGATGGATGCCTGCGGTCCCTGGGTACATGGTCTCCCGGCTCCTTCGGAGTCCAGGCCCCATCTCTGTCTTATGGATGAACACGCTTGGAGATGAAGTCTGGGACTTTCTCACTCTTCTTGGAAAATGCCCTGGAAAGCCTAGCACATTTCTCCTGGCTGTCCGAATCTTTCCTTAGCTTGCTGGTGTTGAAACCTGAGACTCCTCCTTGCCTGCCACCTAATCTTCTGGTTGAGAAGCCCTTCATGATTCCTCCTGTGGAGCAGTGTACTCTCCAGAGTGGGGGCTAGGCTGCCAATCCTCCTGATTCTGTCGTTCATGCTCTGTCCTGTCTACCATAGCCCGTGATTGAGGAGAGCATTGTCCTGTACCTGTCGTCTTTAGATGCCAGCTACCCGGCTAAGTCTTAATGGCCAGCCGGGTCATTTTTCTCTCCACACAGGGAGACTTCAGGTTCTGAGAAAGTGAACGTGCCAAGAGAAGAGAAGGGATTGGAGAAGGGGTTACGCCTGGCAGACACTATCATTTCTTGTTCTTTCTTATTCTGTCTTTGTGAAATAAATTCTAATCACCTAGCAAGAGTGTGACTGTCTTAGAACAAATAAAGTTACAGAGGCAAAGGGGGAAACAAATATGTACACACCAATTATCCTATGGGGTGGCTTTTATATTTTTGTATACTCTAACAATGAAATTGAAGGCTCATGGATGACAAGACTCATTAGTCACGTTCACCGAGACACTGTTACTGCCCCACCATTATCGTCAGGGGCAGAATTAACTTTGACTCAGTTATAAAGCTTGTAAGAAAATACAGCGTCCTATTAAAAGTCAGGGCATTGTCAGTCACTGTTTCCTTGGTTTTACAGGACAAGTGCTTCCCATGCCCAAGTGGAGGGTGCCCACAGATGGGTCACTATGCCGACCAATATCCTGGGAAAACAAAAGCACAGTTCCAGAAGTTTTATCTGAACACTGGTGATAAGAGCAACTTTGCACGTAAGCTTCTATTCTTATTAATTTTCAGTTCAGTTTTCCTTTGGGGGAGGTGTGGATAGAGCTTGATACATGCTAGTTAAGTGCTTCAGCAATGAGACACACACACCCCTTAGCCAAAAATTTAAGCAGGTGAATTTCTTAGACTCATGGCTTGAACAATAAAACAAAACCCCTCGGTCATCAGTTCCGTAAATGTTCTTGATGTCCACACTTCCCAGTGCCTGACCCGAACACTGGGGGAAACATCTGGGACATTTTACTGGAAGAACGGCCAATGGCATGATAGATTATTCAGATTCTGTGGTTGGTGGGTGTGTGTTAAAGCTGTCACCGGTACCCTTTCTCCCCAAGATGACAGTGTGCAAACGTTGCCTCCTATGCAGGTTGGCGGTATCAGGTGTCTGTCACCCTGTCTGGACAGAAGGTCACTGGACACATTCTTGTCTCTTTGTTTGGAAATGGAGGAAATTCTAAACAGTATGAAGTTTTCAAGTGAGTAAAATGTATAATATATCACTCGGTGCTTCTTAAATTTTGGCATCCTGCACGTCATCGATGGTTTTTCCTCTCTGTCTATGTAGCAGATAATCACCATATAGTAAAAAGAAAGCTATTTTGTAGCCCTACACATGAGTAAATTTCAAAATTATATTTTTAATTTTTTTCTGATATTTTCTGAGGAAAGCACTCATGTTTATTGTGTTGCCTGGCGTTTGACTTATAATGAGTAAATAATTATTCCCTACACAACAGTAAAGATTTTTATAATGACAGTATCATTTATTAAACTGTGATGATCGTGACAGAGACACATTTGAATGCATGTTAAAGAAAAGATGACTAAGATAAATCTGAGTTATTGATAGAAAAACCTACCACTCGGTTCAAATACATGTGTGAATTTACTTCAGACGTTTGAATGACAAGCATTTATCAAACAGCTTAAATAAAAATGGAATGTGAGCTGGTTTTAGAAACACACATCTGTTTTTAATGCATGTGTGTATCTATATGTGTGGTTCATTCTGTGTGCCTTTATGTGTGTTCACGTAAATTTTTGTTGACATCTTAACTCCTCAGGGGCTCTCTGCAACCAGGCGTTACTCACGTCGTTGAATTTGACTCTGATGTGAATGTCGGAGATTTGCAGAAGGTTAAGTTTATTTGGTACAACAACGTGATCAACCCAACTCTACCCAGAGTGGGAGCATCAAATATCGTAGTGGAAAGAAATGATGGCAGAGTGTGAGTAATCGGAATCAAAAAAACGATAAGAAGGGCTGAGCGTGTCTGTTCACACTAAAATAGTTCACACCTCTCATAGAAGATCACAAATGTCCCCACCATGTCTGCTTCCTAAGACCTCGTGTGTCTTTAGGAGACAGCGTTGGATGCTAGGAATGTCACTTTGAGAGATTCCTAAGCGAGGAAGATGAATGTCTCCTCTGGCAGATAGGTTAAGACCACACATGTGACTCACATGTTCATGATCCCTCAAACTTCTTGGGTCCACCAAGTTGCCACTTAGGTTGTCGGGAACTGGCTAAATTCTCAAGGAACAGGACGGATAGGCACTGGTCTTCTTGCCAAAGCCTACAGTTCAGAGGTCATTTCTCCATTTTTACTGAGACATTTTTAGGCCTGAGCTAAGGAGGTTCACAAGGGATGCCAAGAGGGGAGAACAGACACACTGTTGTCACCAACAACAGCCCTAGCATCTGTGAGTGGTAGCTATATAGAACAGACACATTGTTGTCACCAACAACAGCCCTAGCATCTGGCGCAGAGTGCTGTTTCTTCTGGTTGGTCGTTTTTCTGAAGACAGTGAGACTGCTGCTCTTGTCAGAGATGAAGTCCAAGGCCCCTGAGATACCAAAGGAATTTACCAAAACTTCACACAAAACACAGCGACAACAGTTTTCGAGACCCTGAACTTAAGTAACAGTAGACAGTGAAGCCTGGAAGACAAAAACCAAGCCAGGTAGAGCCTTAAAATTGCCCCCAGTCTATTGCAGCCCTGAGAGTCTTTGTAAGATGTGGTGTAAGCAGGTTGGGCGGGCTCTCATCATTTAGGAGATGGAGATAAGAAATGAGGTCACAAGCAGCCAGATTTTATGGCACAGCCTACCAGAGAAGATATGGTAGAGTTCTAGGAAGACTCCTTGGATATTTGGCACAATCTGATATCCTCACATGTGTAAACAAGCCAGAGAACAAGCCATGAGTGTTACCTATTTCTCTCCAGGGAGAAGACTAGACCCTGTTTCTACCAGGCAGACTGAAGAAGTCTGTCATTTTATTGAAGTATTTACTAAGGTCCTGCTTCTTGCTAGATTCAGCAAGGCTTGAAATAACTATATCTCACCACACACTTAAATAAGATATAGAGTAGTAACAAGATAAAAATCCAATACCTGACATTAATTCAAACATTCCAAGCTATACAAACAGTAGGACAACACAACATAAAATGAGGAAAATAGTCAATGAATTAACATCCAGTTGAGTTGGATGTTAGAATAACAGATAAGTATATTATTATGGTTATCAACACCCATTCAGTTTGTTCAGAAAAGGTCAGATATCAATATTGGGGTGATAGGAGGGTTTATTTACAAGCTTATCATATGATAATGGAGGAGCATGGTATATGTATAAGTACAGCATTTGGTGGTAGAGTATATAATACATACATATATATACATATACATATATACACACACATATACACACACAGCATATGATAACAACATCATAAAGGGTAGGAGAGGAGAATAGGAGAGACATTATTGGAAGACCCATTATTGGTATACTGTCATTTGCAACTTTAATGTAGTAAGTTACGTGTGTGTGTTACCAATTTTTAAAGTAAGCACTGTAAGAATAAAGAACTATAGTAAATTAACAAAAAGTTATTAAAATGAAAATTTTTTTAAACCTCTAAATGAGCATACAGAGGCAAACAAAACAAAACAAAAAAAAACATCAGAAAACATGAAGCACGATGATGGACTTACACCTGACTAGAGCAGTAATTCCGTTAAATGAAAGCGATCAAAACACCAGTGTTAGGAGACAGAGATCATCACACTGGTTCTTTTTTTTTTTTTTAAGCATCAGTACCCAATGGAGTTATGCTTGTCTGGAATGTATTTTGAATATAAATCAAAAAAGGCGGACAAAGGAAAAGTTGTGCTGTTGCTCATTAGAGAAATACCCACAACGATGAACGACACCACAAATGTACTTAAATAGCTAAATTTAAGAACGAGCGACAATGCCAAGCACATCTGTAGACAAGGGGAAATCGTAACTCTTGGGCACTGATCATGGCATATAAAATGATGCGGTGGTTCTAGAAAGCAGTTTATATGGCAATCCCTTAAAAGCCAAGCATAACCCGCCGTAACACTCACTGTTTGAGCGGTACCGTGGCTTCACTTCTCACTGTTTCCGTTACACAGCATCAATGGGGGTCTGGGGTAATGTGGGAAATGAGCGCTTCTTGTTCTTTGGGGGGGTGACTCATAGCTCTTCTGTAGACGGAGGTTGCAACCGCATTGTAAGGCTGGGAGGCGATTCAGTTGCCTTCAATATCCTGATGTCTGATTGTGTCCTTCTCAAACTGCTGGAGCAGGGGTGTGGAGATGCATGAAGGGATGGGCTTGGCTGTCTTCATGCCAGGCTCTCCACTTCTTGTGTGAGGAAGAGGTAACCCTTTTGCGTTTTTCTTTCCCCAGGTTCAACTTCTGTAGCCAAGAAACAGTGAGGGAGGACGTCCTGCTCACACTCTCTGCCTGTTAGGAGGTTGCTGACGTGTGACCGCCGAGCCCCACTGTAATAAATTCCAGTACTAAAGCAATACATTCTGCCGTCCGTGTTGTCTGTTTCCAATGAGACCTCTGGGTGAGATGACAAAACCTTAAGTTCTCAGTTGTTATGAAGAACCACAAATGACTGACTGTAAACTTCTGCTGTGCGTTTGGGTTTGGGAATGTCACTTAAATGATAATGCCAGCATGCCCTCCTGTTAATATTATTAACGCAGTTCTGACCATTTGAGACAGAGCTCCAGGCTCGAAGGATCTGCCTCGTGGTAACCCTGGGATGGGAGTGATAGATTTAGGCACCACATCCATTACTCTCTGACCAGACATCTCAGGACAATGGAACGGTGGGAGGTGGGGGATGGAACTCTGAGATGTGTCTGATCTTTCCTACCATCTTGCTTCTCTGGCTGTGGTTCTCCCAGAACCTCTGCTCTCAATCTATTTGCTCTTCCTGCTCCATAAGCCCTGGGAAAGAACTCCTGTTTCATAGTCTTGCTGGGAACTTCCCAATCTGGCTATCACCTAGAATTCCAGTCTCACCTCTCAGCACATTCCTTCTGAAACTCCATATTCTGGACTTACGCTCAAGGGTGAACTCTTCGTTATCTTACAAAGTTTTTTCTTTCAC
The DNA here is from genome assembly GCF_017639785.1 of Mesocricetus auratus. Classification (NCBI taxonomy): domain Eukaryota; kingdom Metazoa; phylum Chordata; class Mammalia; order Rodentia; family Cricetidae; genus Mesocricetus; species Mesocricetus auratus. Next base: position 2,533,854 of record NW_024429182.1, on the reverse strand, counting down.
TTATGCCTGATCCTAATTCATACTACAGAACCATGGAAACAAAAACAGTTATGGTACTGTCACAAAAAAAAAAAAACATTCAGGTAGACCAATAGACTGCTAAGGCTACCTAATCTTTGACAAAGATGTTAAAAAAAACCACGAAAGTATGCATTAGAGAAAATGGAGACTATTCATGTGGTGCTAGGAAAAACCGGATGTCTACACGTCCAGGACAGAAGCCAGATTCCCATCCCCCACCCTACAAAAGCATCCACTCAAAATGAAGCAAAGACAAGAAATTGCTGTGGGGAAAACACTTCCATAGACAGTCACAGACAAGGACTTAATGAAAGCGACTTCAGTAACCCAGGAAGCAGTTGTAATAATTAATGCGTATGATTATCTGAAATTAAAAATCTGTGTCGCGGCAAAGGAAGCAGTCAACAGAGTGAAGAGGGAGCCTACAGAAGGGGAACTAATCTTATCTTTTCCAGCTACAACAGGGGGTTTCCCACAACTCCTTCTTGGTCTGTTATATTACTTAGCAATGTTTAGCCAGCTTCACCATTCCAGTTTTATGTGCTAGTACCCGATCCCCAGGATTGGGTATTTCTACACCAGTTCTTCTAGCACTATAAATAGGTAGGTAGGTAGATAGGTAGATAGATAGGTGATAAACAACTTATAGAGAGATGATAGATAGACAGACAGACAGACAGATAGATGATAGGCATGATAGAGATTATAGATAGATGATAGAGTGATAGATGGATGATAGATACATACATGAATGCATACATACATATACAACTCACAAAAAAGACAAAGAGACACAAGCAGAGAGAAAGACACACACACACACAAACACACACACACAGAGAAACAACTCAACTAAAGGAAAACTCTAAGAAATAAACGTGGACTTCCCAAATTCTATCAAGTAAGGAATTAATATCTGTTGCCTAGTACATGTATGTGGTAGTTATTCTTGGTTGCCAACCTGACAACATCTGAAATGAACTAAAACCCACATGACTGGGCACACCCATTGAGGGGTTATTTTTCTAAATTAAAAATCATTTGAAGTGGGAAGAGCCACTTCTAATCCAGATCTTTGAGGAGGGAAGATAAACCTTCAGTCTGGCTCTTTGGAGGTGTGAAAACCCACCTTTAATCGGGACGACCGGCACCATATATATGGATGCTGGTGGTATACATAAAGGACGTGGAAGACAGAAGCTCTCTCTTCTGCCTGCCTGCTCTTGCCCTCCCCAGCAAGTCCATTCCTTCATTGACCCTAGACCTCACTTCTTCGGGATTCCAGCATATACTGGAGACCAGCTGAGACATCTAGCCTTGTGAACTTGAACAACTACTGATTCTTGGACCTTCCTCTCGTAGGGGGTCATTGTTGAGTTGTAGGTCATTCTAATGAGCCCTGACTGATGCAGATTTTGGTGCCAGAGTTGGCTCTAGAGGAACTGAATTGCAAGGATGAGTATCTTAGGTATCTTAGGCTTTCCAATTTGCCAACACCTACAGTTACCAAAGCCTCTCCAAGTACGGAAGCCTCCCTGGGTGCCTGGAAAGTCCTGAGAGGTCATGGTGTGAAGTGTTTCACACGCTTAAGGGGACATACGCATGTGGTTGTCCTGATACACCAGTTGTTGAGAGGCAGCAGATTTAGTGACTCTCAGTTTAACTTTTTTTAAAGGTTGAAAACTAAGGAAAATGATGATGCTGGTTGGATGCTCCCAGCATCTCTGGACAAATTGACAGAGGAAAACAGTGAGTTCAGTGATAAAATTAACCAACTTCTAGCATCTCAGAAAATGGTAAAGGACAACAATGAGCTCAGTGATAAAGAATGACCGCCCCCAGATGCACACAAACAGTCTGGGGGTTTCTGAGCCTGCCCTGGAAGAGACTCTCCTCTCCAGCAGCCACAAGGCTCAAGTTGCAGGAAATCAAACCTCAGCCCTCATGACAAGGTTGGCCATATTACAGGGAAACTTCATGCCACAACCTTGCAGGGTGCTGGCAGTTAAAGTAAGGGCATTGATTAGTAAGAAGTGGGATCCTGTGATTTGGGGTGGGGATGTGTAGAAAGGCCCCTCCAAAGCTGAGAACTTTGAGCCCTCAGATTCTCAAGGCTTTGCCTCACCTGAAAAACAACCCCTCCACTCTCAGCAGAATTTGCACTCCACCTCATCCCCTGAAATATTGTCCTTTTTTCCCTTTGATTGAGGAAAACCAGTCCTTCATTGCCTGCTACACCAGCAATGATTGTCTCTGGAGGAGACGCCAGGCTAGACTATACCGATGTGACCCAGGGTCCACCGATAGTTGGCTCCAGCACTATAACCAGACTTAAAGCTAAGCAGGCCCCATAGGGGAGGTAGAAAATGGTAGTCCATGAGGAGTCGTGCAGCACCACGATGGAGCTTAATGTTTACAAATTCACTCAAGCAGAAGTCTGGGGAATATGTGTGGGAGTGGATTTTAAGGGTGTGGGATAACAGTGGAAGGACCATAAAACTGGTTAAGGCTCAGTTTTATTGACGTGGGCCCTCTGAGTGGAGATTCTAGGTTCAATATGGAAGCCCTCAGAGTCTGAAAAAAAAAGTGTCAAAAGTCTGAATGGTTGGCTGAAGCGTTTGTCGAAAGACGGCCTCTACTGAGAGGGAGTTGGAGATGCCCCATATTCCCTGGCTTACTGTTAACAGAGGGATTTTAAGGTTCAGGGAAACTGCAATGCTGGAGTGGTTACACTGTGCGCAATCCCAGGAGATGCTGCAGTGGTCATGCTGTGTAAAACTCAATCCTTAACCATGGGAAGGCCCAGAAGACACGCCCTTCACCATTCCTAAAATACACAAAATATCGAGAAGGGCATCCGGGCATTTGAAGAGCTTTGTTATTGCCCTTTTCTTGTGCCAGACCTTAGAGTTGTAGATCCCACTCCTCAGTGGGATGGATTCAATGCAGTGGGTTAAGTCGGGCCCAGGGTAGCAGGGACCACCTGGCAGCATGGAATCACCAAAGGTAAGGTTAAGGTGATAACTGTTTTGTTTGTGATCTAACAAATAAAGCCACACTAGTCAGCCATAGAGGCCAGGCAGTGGTGGCGCACACCTTTAATCCTAGCACTGGGGACCCAGAGGCAGATGGATCTCTGTTAGTCCAGGGTTATCCTGGGTTATATAAAATTGATCCAGGTGATCCCAGCACTTGGAGTGACACATGTTTAACCCCAGAATTAAGGAGGTGGAGACAGAAAGGGATATGGCTGGCAGAGAGGAATGTAAGGTGGGAGGAATCAGGAGCTCAGAACAGTCTGAGCAGCAGTTAGTCTAAAGCAGACAGTCTGAGGATACAGTGTGAGGATACAGTGTGAGGATACAGTGTGAGGATGCAGTGTGAGGGTGCAGTCTGAGATGCAGTGTGAGGATGCAGTGTGAGGGTGCAGTGTGAGGATGCAGTCTGAGGCTGCAGTCTGAGGATGCAGTGTGAGGATGCAGTGTGGGGATGCAGTGTGAGGGTGCAGTGTGAGGATACAGTGTGAGGGTGCAGTGTGAGGATGCAGTGTGAGGGTGCAGTGTGGGGATGTAGTCTGAGGATGCAGTCTGAGGATGCAGTCTGAGGCTGCAGTCTGAGGATGCAGTGTGAGGATGCAGTGTGAGGATGCAGTCTGAGGGTGCAGTGTGAGGGTGCAGTGTGAGGATGCAGTTGAGGATGCAGTGTGAGGGTGCAGTGTGGGGATGTAGTGTGAGGATACAGTGTGAGGATGCAGTCTGAGGCTGCAGTCTGAGGATGCAGTGTGAGGATGCAGTGTGAGGATGCAGTGTGGGGATGCAGTCTGAGGATGCAGTGTGAGGGTGCAGTGTGAGGATACAGTGTGAGGATGCAGTGTGGGGATGCAGTCTGAGGATGCAGTGTGAGGATGCAGTCTGAGGATGCAGTGTGAAGATGCAGTGTGAGGATGCAGCGTGAGGGTGCAGTGTGAGGGTGCAGTGTGAGGATAGGATCACCCCTTCAGTCTGAGGTAGAGGTAAGAGTTAGTGGCTGGTTGCTTTGTTTCTCTAATCTTTCAGCTTTCACCCCAATAGTTGACTAAGCTTTTATTATTAAGACTGATTAGAAGTCAGGCTGCAGACAGCAGTTATTATAACAGGCAGCACAGACAAAGCCGTGTCCACAATGGCCAGACCCATAATGGTCAGTACGGGCAAAGTGAATTTTACGGTGGCATGACTCATATGGACCTTTGGTACTGGTTAATCAGTCGTGATGTTTCCAGGCATGAAATAGGTAAGAAGCCAACTGCATTTCTGTTAGATCTGTATAAGCAGAAAAATTCTCCAACAAATGAAAGAAAGACTACATTAAATCATGGTGAAAGGCAATCTTGACCCGTAAACAAGTTTTCAGACTTGAGCCAGTTTGCAGTCTCAGAACCTCTTTTGAAGGAACGGCTACGTTCCCTGAGGAAGGCCCTTGATAAAATACTTAAGTTTTACTGTTAGTTTTTCTCCAGTCCTTCCCTGGGGGGATTTACGACCATTTACAAGGGAAACTGTACACTGGGGGAAAGGTAAAAATCAGACTTTCTGGGCTCTGAATTGGTGCTGATTCTGGGAACATCCCCCTCCAAAAAAATAATAATAATAACATTGTGGACCTCTAGTTAAAGTAGGGACTTATGGAGGTCAGGTAATTAAAGCAGTATTGACTAAAGTCTGACTCACAGTAGGCCCAGTGGGTCCATGAACTCATCCTGTGGTTATTTCTCTGGTCCTACAATGTCTAATTGGGATAGATAGAAGTTGGCAGAATTCTCACGTTGGTTCCCTGACCTGTACAGTAAGGGCTTTTACGGTTGGAAAGGCTAAATGAAACACTTCAGAGTTTCCTCTCTCAAGGAAAACAGCAAATTAATACCACAAAGGACTTGAAAGGTTGTGATTGTGTGTGTGTGTGTGTATGTGTGTGTGTGTGTGTGTGTGTGTGTGTGCACGCGCGCATACACACACATATGCAGGGGTGGGATGGTTCCCACAACATCTCCCTTTAACTCTCCTATCTGGCCAGTGCAGAAAGACAGATGGGTCACAGAGATTGACAGTTGACTACCAAAACCTCAATTAAGTAGTGACTCTGACTGCAGCTGCCATACCAGATGTGGTTGGTGTCCATAGGTGAACATATTAACACACCTCGTGGTACATGGCGGCGCAGCTATTGATCTAGCAAATGCCTTTTTCCCAGTACCTGTCCACAAGGACCACCAGAAGCAGTTTGCTTTCAGGTGGCAAGGCCAGCGGTGCGTGCCTTCACGGTTCTACCTCAAAGATGTAGTATCTTCCCAGCCCTGTGCCATAACTTACTTGGTAGGGATCTTGATCGTCTGTCTCTCCCACAAAATATCACATTGCTTCCCTATATTGATGACATTTTGCTGATTGGAACAAGGAAGTAGGGGGTAGCAACCACTTGGAACTTGTTGGTAACACGTATACGAATCCGAAGAAGGAAAATAAATTCCAGCCAAAATTCAAGGGCCTTCTACCTCAGTGAAATCCTCAGGAGTCTGTTGTAGAATGTTATTTTAACTATGTAAAGATGAATTGTTTGTACTTTCTATGATGCATTTGTTTAGCTATGGAAAGATGTGCTGCATTTGTTTTCATCTTGACTGCCTGAGGCACCAGGATTGTTCTGATAAAGAACTGAGCAGCCAATAGGAAGGCAGGGTTGGTGGGCAGAGAGGATAAAAAGGAGGAGAAATCTGGGCTCAAGAGGAGGATGAGGGAAGGAGGAAGAGGAGAGAATGAGAGAGATGCCTGGGGTTGGAAGTCAGGCAGCCGCCAGGCGACAGATATGAGAAGCAGTGAAAGTAAGATATATACAGAAGGAAGGAAAAGCAAAAAGCCCCAGGCAAAAGGTAGGTAAAGAGAAACAGGTTAGTTTACGTTTAAAAAGCTAGCCAGAAATGAGCCTAAGCTAAGGCTGAGCATTCAAAACTTATAATAAGTCTCCCTGCTATGATTTGGGAGCTGGTTGGCAATCTAAAAGATAATCTACAGGATCCCAGGGGTGTGGAGCAGGCAGAGATATTCCCAATTAGGTGAAGGATAAGTTACTGTACCTGGCTCTTCCTACCACCAAGAAAGATGGACAGTGTTTAGTGAGAGAATGACATTGGAGATACGAATGCATGTCAGGTTAATAACAGGTGGGCTTAGGATGGCTATTCTTAGTTGTCAACTTGACTACATGTGGAATTAACTAAAACCCAAAAGACTGGGCCCTCCAATGAGAGATTTCTTTCCTTCTAATCTGGATCTTGAAGCAGGAAGATCCACCTTCAATCTGGGCCACCCCTTCTGCTGGCAGCCAAGGAAGACAAGAAGGAAACTCTCTCTTTTCCTGTTTGCTCTCACCCTCGCTAGGAAGTCATTTGAGCCTACTGATTTGGGATTCCAACATCTACTGAAGGCCAGCTGAGACATCCACCTTCACGGACTGAACAGCTACCGCTCACTCTTAAAAAGCCATTGTTGGGTTAGCTGGACCACAGCCTGTAAGTCATCACAATTATCTCCTTTCTGCATATAGAGAGACACTGATTATGTAAGTTCTGTTTTACTCTAGATAACCCTGACTAGCATATGTATAATACAAAAAGAAAAAAAACTAGAACAAAGTTAGCTTAAATTTTTTAATTGGCTTTCATTTGCAATTTCTGAGTTGTGGTAGTTGTGAAATATCACACTTGTTCCAAGTTTATCCTCATGATTATGCTTTTGTATCTATGTACAGCTTTTATGTACATGATTACAAACAGCTTTAAAAGTGTCTGAACACACATACAGACATGTAAAAGTTAGGGCTCTTCTCTGAACATTCGTGATTCCCTGTTGGATGACTAAGACACTGATGATTTTAATTCTTCCCTCCCCCCACAAACAAAACATGCATCTTTTGGTGCTAGAAAAAAAAAGCAAGTGTGCTTTGAAAAACCATTGCGATGGCCTAGAAAAGAAATAACTGCCATATTTAATATCATAGAAATGTTATTTACTAAAACTTGCATTTGTGCAGTAAAGAGAAATATTCAACTGTAACAGAAGTAGATTCTCAAAATACACGTGTGCAAATTTGTTTCGTGTTCTCAACCCCCTCTGCGCTTACTCCTGACCGCTCTTCAGATCAACTCTGTGCACCTCTAGACAGACTTCAGTCTTCAGAAGAAAACAGACCTCCCTCAGAGACAGACTGGGTCAGATGCAAACGTGCGTACGTGCAGAAACAGCAATAAAACTTAGGCATGCATGTTTTCTCTCTTGCAGAGCAGAAAATAAACCACAGTGGAGCATTGACCATCATTTCACTTCCTGGGGCTGAAGCCCTGTGTTTAGTGAGATGATCTTCTGAAAGGCCGAAGGGTCAACAACCCTCTGTAGCCATAGAATTTTCTTCTCAGGGAGCTTTGGAATCTGAGGCCAACATGTCTTTCTTCCCACGGACAGCCTTGGCCACGGCACAGCTAGATAAGGGGGCTCGGGCCAGGCTCTCTGGAGACTGGGTAAATGAGACCCAGGCTGGCTCCTATGTTGTTATCTGGTCACACAGGTGTCTCAAGGTCTTTCTTTCTCTCACCTGAACTTTGGTATCACAAAGCTGCCAGAACCAAGCAAGGTGTTGCATAAGGGAAGCTTTACCTCCTCTGCAAACAGAGCGATTTGGTTAGAAACTTCATGATAGACCAGAATAGGCATTGGTTCCTATAGAGCATAACTATATTCTCAATGTAAAGTAAAGAGTAAACGCTGTGGAGAGGCAGACCTTCAACCCTTAGCCGCTTTGGGGAAGGTTTGTGCTTTCAGTTTGGGCTTTTCGTTTAATTGAGCAAATGACTATTAAGAGAATTCAAAGTTGTTTGCTGTTGTTGGTGTAGGCAGTGGTTACTGCAGCCATTGTACAAAACACATTTCTTTCCGGGTTCATTCTCTCTTGGTTTGCTCGTTTATTCAACAGTAACTTGAGGGCCTGTCATGCAGCAGGCACTCAGCTACGTGCTCAGCTGTGTCAAAGTGTTCCAGAAAATTCCACCCTTCTGTCTGTGTGGCCTGGGACCTGGTGTGATAGGTCTTAAGTGAGGAACATGCTAAGGGGAGGCCTGTTCAAGGTGGCGGCCTGAGTCCTGAGGAAGAAGGGCGCAGGCCAAGGGGAGGGCTGGCCAGGGATGTGCCAATGCTTCCATCACAGAATTCTCTCCCTGCACCTTGTTTTCATGTGTCCTTTGCCAAACTTTCAACACACACACACACACACACATGCACACACACACAAACATACTCACACGCATGCATGCATGCACACACACACACACATACACGCACACCTTTAAATTTTATTTTAGGGCCTGCAGAGATGGCTCAGATCTTAAGAGTATTGGCTGTTCTTCCAGGGGACCCAGGTTTAGTTCCAACACCTATATGGTGGCTATCAGCAATCTCTAAGTTTCAGATGATCTGATGCTCTTCTTCAGACTCCACAGACACTGCATGCATGCGGTCAAAACACCCATACACATAAAATAAAAATAAACAAAGCCTAAGAGAAGTTTAATTTGGTTCTAGCCAACCTGTCACAAACTGAAAACACCCCCAAGACATTTTCTATCAGATTTCTTCTTAGCATAAGAACAATTTTCCCAAAGCTTTCTATTTCTTTTCTCTTTGACTTAGTCACTCTTCTATTGCTATGGAGAGACACCATGACCATGGCAACTTTTAGGACGAATTTAACTGGAGTGGCTCACAGTTTCAGAGGTATAGTCCCTTATCATCACAGCAGGGAGCAGAGCAGCATGCGGGGAGACATGGAACTGGAGAAGTAGCTGAGCAATCCATTCTGATCCACTGACAGAGAGAGAGAGAGAGAGAGAGAGAGAGAGAGAGAGAGAGAGAGAAGAAAGGGGAGAGAGAGAGGGAGAGAGAGGAGGATAAAGAGGACAGAGAGAGAGGGAGAGAAAGAGGGAGAGAGAGGAGAGAGGAGGAGAAAGAGGAGAGAGAGAGGAGAGAGGGGAGAGAGAGGAGAAGAAGAGAGAGAGAGAGAGAGAGAGAAGAAAGGGGAGAGAGAGAGGATAGAGAGAGGAGGATAAAGAGGACAGAGAGAGAGGGAGAGAAAGAGGAGAGAGAGAGGAGAGAGGGGAGAGAGAGGAGAGAGGGAAAGAGGAGAGAGAGAGGAGAGAGAGAGAGAGGAGAAGAAAGAAGAGAGAGAGAGAGAGAGAGAGAGAGAGAGAGAGAGAGAGAGAGAGAGAGAGAGAGAGAGAGAGAGAGAGACTGGACCTGGCAGGAGCTTTTGAATCCTCAAAGGGGGGCGTGAGTGGCGGGAAAGACAGAACAACACATGGGATGCTGGAGTAGAAGCTGGAGGTGGAGTGAAGTGGGGGAGGGGGAGGGGAGGACAGGAGCTACCCAAACAAAGCACATATGTAAGTAAAGTAGTCAGCTAGTCTTTAAATATAATTAATTCTTTTTTTAAAAAAGACAAGTGATTCTGGGTGGTACACAAGCGTTGCCCGTCGAGAACATTCCAAATCTGGCACTTTCTCAGTCTTCCTACAAACACCAGCTTGGAACACAACCTGCTCTACCAACCCGGGCTTATCTGCGATTAAAATTAGAAATAACGTCCTTGGAGCCTCTCCCTCCTCGTGCCATTTTTCCATGACACCGCGTGGAAAGATAAGGCTCGCCTATAAAAACACATCTCAGGTGGTTCCCTTGTCCGTGGAACCTGACGGATCCGCCACGGTGAGTCAGGAGCACGGTTTTGAGACTAATTTTTTTTTTAAAGATTGTTCCCAACTTCCCCTCAGAGTCCGAGTGGACGTGATTGCGTTAATCTTTCTAGACCTGAGTTCTTCGGACTCAGCCATGTTCTTGCTTCTGTGCAGATGCTGCCGCTGTGGACATTTGCAGTGCTGCTGGGAGCGGTAGCTGGTAAGAAAAGATGTGTGTGGAGACGGGGGAGGCTCCCCTCGTGGTTCTTCCTGGAAGACCATGACAGCTGGCCCCAAGCCTCCATGAGGATGAGGCGTCGAGTGAGCTTGATGGAGTAAGAGCACAAGTACTTAGAGGTTTACGTTGCCAGATAAAGACCCCATGGCCTGTTCAAGTGGATCACAGAAACAACAAATATATCAGATGAGCATAGATGTGTAATATGTTCATTTTTTATTTTTTCTCAAAAATATTCGGATCAACATCTGGATTTTGACGTTAACATTTATGTACAAAGACCGACACTCCTAGCTTGTATTCAAGGAAGGGGCTCAAACACTCTTTCTGTCACCTGACTCCACGACCCTGAGAATAATCCATAATCCGTGCCCCCTCTGAGCTTCAGCGTCTTGATCTGTGAAATGCGAATAATGAAACCTCTCTCATGATGACAATGATGCTTAAGACAAAAAAGAATCATCTTGCCCAGCATCAGGTGCAGAGTAAGATTTAGAGACGCTAACTGCCTTCCCCCAGCCCCACAGCAGCTGTTACTCTATCATCAGTCTGGTCTTAATGTGGCTCCGGACCCCCTTCTTAGGCTAGCGAGCCAGCCTATAGCTGTGTTAAAATCCTAGACGTTTCGCTTGTGAGCGTTCCCTTCATCACAGGACCCAGGTTAGTCCTCAGACATTCAACTGAGGTGGAGATGCAAAGTTTGGCTCTTGCATGAAACTAAACGTCTCCCCTTAAGTACGAGGCCAAACGGTGGCTATTGCAAGTTGAAAACCAGCATACACACAGTGCCCACCAGGAACTGAGGTACAAGGCACCTCTGTTTCTGGGCATGAGCAGTCAAACAGTTGAGTTGAGCTGAGAAGCTGAAATGATGAGTCCCCGCTTGGGGCTAGGCAGAGACATGGGGGGAGCACTGTGGCCCCTGAGGGGACCTGCAGGCTGTCCGCAGCTGAGGCATTGTCCCTTTAGGCTGTTTCATGAGTGTGAGCAGGGTGGGTATTTGGGGAAGCAGAGGGAGAAAATCTGCCACAAGGTGGGATTTAGCACATATCGTGCCCGAGAGACTATTAAAAATGAGCATTCTGAGGTGGGCGGTGGTGGTGCACGCCTTTAATCCCAGCACTCGGGAGGCAGAGGCAGTCGAATCTCTGTGAGTTCGAGGGCGGGCTGGACGGACAGCCTCCAAAACAATACAGAGAAACCCTGTCTCGTAAAACCAGGAAAAAAAATGAGCATTCTGGCTACACTGACTCCTTGACGCACTGGGTGATTTTTTTTTTTTTAGGACGAGAAGTCTGCTATGACAGACTAGGCTGCTTCAGTGATGATTCCCCATATGGAGGAACTTTGGAAAGGCCTCTCAAAATGCTGCCCTGGTCTCCAAAAGTTGTCAACACCCGCTTCCTCCTGTACACTAACGAGAATCCCAACAATTACCAAGTAAGAGCACCCCTGGACCTTTAGCACTTAACCCCAGTTTTACGTAACGAGAACAGATTTTATTTGGGCATGTTTTATGTTTCCATAAGAGAAGACTACAGCGGACTGTTTGGAAGAAGGGACTCTGGGATCAAAGGGGGGGTAGACCCTCGAAGTCCCTGCCTGAGTGCTCTCACATTACATCACAGTATAGTGAGCGGCGCCACAGGCTGGGAAACTGTGTGAGGGATGAGGAAGGGCAGACAGAGTACCATCTCCTGAGGAAGCCCACTCCTGCGGTCACCACCACCCCACCCTCTTCTAGTGCTAACAATGATCTACTCATGAAGGCAGAGTCCTCATGACCTAATCACCCATTAACAGCCCTCATTCTCAACATCATGTCAGTGGTAACTGAATTTTCAACGTTTTTAGGGGGTGACATTAACACGTCAATAACTCCATCCCAGCTTCTCCAAATCTACACCCTTCTCCCAACACAACATAGCCCTTTGTCCCCAGTGCCCATCTTAACAAATCCCTGTGCTCTCTCCAGTCCCAAAGTTCAAAGTCTCCTCAAAACCAGATGTAGCTAAGGCCCAGAAATATCCCAGAAAAGAAAGAGTATCCACTTCCAAGTAGATACAAACCAAGCAGGGATAATAACATTAAACTCAAAAACAACCGTTTGCTTTACAAACAACCTCCAGAAGATTCTAGGGTAAGGGCTGGTTCCTCAAACCATACTCACTGCTTTGAGGGCTCAGTCCACACAGCTGCTCTCAGAGGCTTGAGCCTCACACCTACCTACAGGTCATCTGAGCTGCTGTTAACAGGCTGCCAGTTCTGAGGTCTCAGGGACTCCACCAGGCATTGCCCCAGTGGGGGTTTCCAGTAGGGTTCTACCTCATATCATAGTCTGTCTTTGTCCTCAGGGTATCCACAAATGGTTCTCTCATCTAGATGAAAGCTAATGCCTCCCAGGCCTGCCTGGGGTGAGGATTAACATGTATACAACCAAGATTTACTGAGTGTTTCCTCTGGAAGGGGGTGGCCTGAGTCACAAGAGCCCCAAGTGAACTCCCATTGTGACCTCTGAGACTTAAACACAGATTATATTAGCAAGACCATGGATAATGGTCCAGGTTTACCTCTTGTAGAGCTGTTTCTCTCGGGATTCTTGAGAGAAACCTGGCTTCCCCAAGTTGCAATCACCCTTTTGGAAGCCGTCACTGGGCACATGCTGCTCTGCTCCCCTAAAGCCAACTGTTCACTCTTTTAAATGCCCAGGCTGCATATTTTCCCAGTCTCTACGTTTTTGCTTCTCTTCTTGCTATAACTTATACCTTGAAATTACTTCTTTTCTTCTGCACACTCATTGCAGTGAAAAGTGTCCATGTAGAAGCCTGAATACTTTCCTTCCTTGGTATTTCATCTGCCAAATTATATATTGCTTTTAAGTTCTGTCTTTCATTAAAAAAATCCTAAAACATGAACACGATTCAGCTAAGTTCCTTGTGACTATAACATGAAGACAGACTTTTCGCCCATTTACAATGCACTTTCCATTTCTGTTTGATACCCTATGGAAGTGACCTTTCTGTCCACATTTCTATCAGCACACTGATCATAGCCACTTTAGCGGTCTCTAAAAAAACGTCGTATCTCCACCACAATCATTACCTTCTTTCAGGATGCTCACTAATACCAGCCCGGTGTTCTGCTTGTGTACAGTGTTCGCTGGTACTGTTCGGTGTCCCGTTGATGCTAAAATGGGGTTATTAAGAGTTTGCGTCTCTGTACTAAAGCAGCACCCACATTTTTTAGGTGTTTGCTATGACAACCCCACTCTGGGGACCAATTTTCTGTCTTAGTCATTTTTTGGAGAGGGAAGGAGAGTGGTTTAATAGTACCATTAATTTGGTAAACTATAAAATATATGCATTCATTTGGCTCAAATCCTGGAGTCTAGGAAATCCAAAATTCATTGTGCGAGCTGGTGAAAATCTTCCTGTTGCATCACAAAATAGAAGGAGAAGGAGAAAGAGGGAGGGAAGGAGGGGAGGGGAGGGGGGATGGAGCAAGGGGAGGGGAAGGAAAGGGAGTAGAGGGAGGGGAGGGGGTGGAGGGAGGGGAGTCAAAGGAAGGGAAGGGGAGGGGAGGCAGGGGAGTTGAGGGAAGGGAAGGGAGGAGAGGAAGGGAGGGAGGATGAGAGGGAGGGGAGGGGATTGTGGGAAGGGGAGGAAGGGGAAGGAAGGGAAGAGACAGAGAGGGGTGGGGCTGAGGTATACTTTTATCAAGAACTCCTTCCCACAGTAACTAAACAACCCTACAATGATCACCTTGATTCACAGCATCAGAGCTTTGTGGTTGGTTCCTAAAGGCCCCATCTCATCTGACCACCACAATGGCGAGAGAACATCGCGTGTTTAGAATGGGGTATTTACACCATATTAGAAAACACAATTCAAGCCTTCTGAGGGTGATTAGTCAGATGGTGAAATCTGCATCTTCACAGACTTCCCAGGAAAAGTCTATCTAGTCTACTCATATATAGCACATACACCGCTGTGTTATACACATATGTGAGTATATATACCACACACGCAAACACTTTCATTACATTCAGAAAAGCGCTTCACCACCAGTTTTATGGTTGGCTGTGCAATCTTAAAGCTGCACAATTTTAGTGTTGACTTTTAGGTCTTTCAGTAGTTTAGCTATAATGCGAGAATTCTTATTTCCAAGGATCTCAAATCCCAGTAGTTCCCTGCCTACCCACCCCCTGCAAGAAGAACATGACCTGAAATATTTTGGCAAACAGGTGATCACTGCAGATGCATCAAGCATCAGGAGCTCCAACTTCAAAACAAACAGAAAAACCCACTTCGTCATCCATGGGTTCACAGACAAGGGGGAAGACAGCTGGCTGTCCAGTATCTGCAAGGTGAGGGCGGGTCCCCTCCCAAAGGAGGGCGGTCGCAGAAGAAAATGGACCTGTGCCTAAGAGGGGTGTTGGTCACCTCAACCCAGGGATGCCTCTGAGGCCTGGTGAGCCCAGACTGTCGGGGGAGAGGGAGGGGCTGATGACCGATGCAGGGGCCCTGGGACAGTCAGGGCAGGGAGGTTGGTGGGTGGCCCAGGCAGGGACTCTTTGATAATGCATACAGGGACATTTGTGGCTTTAACAGGAGAAGCTGCCACACATCGGTTTCCCAGTTGACCACAGGAGCCATTTGATCTCTGGCCTCGAATTTCTGTATGAAGAGCCAGGGGACTCCATTCACACAATTTTTTTTTCTTTTGATCTTCAGTGGGTGCCCTGAGATCCTCCGGTAGCCATGTGTAGGAATACTGTGAGGGTTTCCATGTCTGGCTTTGATGGTTTTTGTGTAAATGACTCTGTTTTCCTTCGTCTGTCTCTGGCTTTGTTCCCAGTGATAATGGGCAGTGAAAAGAGACAACCAAACAGAGTTAAGTTTCCTTAGTGGGGAAGGAGCATTACTGTTGACTCGGGTGCTCACGGGTTCCAGTGGGCACGGCAGATGGTACTTTCCTGTGAAATAAATGCAGCGACGGACAACACAATATGCTGACCCAAGCCAGATTTGACTTCCAGCATGGCAAAGCTTGCTCTGATCCCTTTACTGTGTCTTCATATATGAGAGATCCTTTTTGGTTCTTATTGGGCACCACCGTGTGCCAAGAAGTGTTGTAGACACTGAGGACACAGCAGTGAGAGACACGGGCAGAGTCCTCTAGAGCTTTCTGGTAAGGCATAGTGGAGCTCTAAGACATGGCGATGCTCTAATAAGATGACTCACTATGCCATATCTATATTTTTAAAGTTAAAAAAGTCGCCGGGCAGTGGTGGTACATGCCTTTAATCCCAGCACTCGGGAGGCAGAGGCAGTCGGATCTCTGTGAGTTCGAGGCCGGGCTGGACCGACAGCCTCCAAAACAATACAGAGAAACCCTGTCTCGTAAAAACAAAAACAAAAGTCTATGCATCTGCTACAGTTGAAATGCCAAGAATGCCGTTCTGGGGGAGGGTGGGGTCAGCCATGCCTCAGTCTGGAGTCAGTGATAGTCTTGAGGAAGAATTCTATATCCATTACTGAGTTTTGGGTCATAACTTTTGGGTTAAAAGAAGTATGTGGACAGTATCGTTCAGGTCAAGTAGAGAGTTCACCTGGTCTTTAAACGTGTTAGTAACAAATCAAGGTCCTGGATTGTTTACATGCTCGTGTCCTTTCCTGCCAGAACATGTTCCAGGTGGAAAATGCAAACTGCATCTGCGTGGACTGGAAGGGCGGCTCCCGGACTGGATACACTCAGGCCACACAGAACGTGCAAATCGTAGGCGCAGAAATCGCCTACTTGGTGAAAGCCCTTCAGGTGAGTGCTTCCTGATCACAGAGAAGCCCACACCCACTGCTTCCTCAACTCTCTTGCCAAAAGAAAACTGTGAGCATTTTATATTCCAGCATATCCTGGCTGATACATAAAAACTGAACATACTTAATAAGCATCTCATAGTGTTTTCAACAATTTGTACTTTGTTGTGTTCAAATCAGGACAAATATGCATGGGTCTAAGGTGAAGTAGCCTGTTGCTATTCCTAGTTTCCGATATTTATTTACATTTTGTATTCTACACCTACCCCGGAGATTCTTAGCTGCTTATTACTTAATGCTCATTGATCAACAATTTCCCGCTTCTCTCTATCTTTATGCTTCCTAGCCTCTACTAATCACAATTCCACCCCTTGGTTTTTTTTACAAGATCAACTTCCTTTTGGTCCACAGGTTTGGTGAGATCATGTGGTACTTATCTTTCTATGCCTGATTTGACACGGGTCTGTCCATGTTCTTGCAAATGACAGAATCTCACCCTTGTCATGACCAAGTCATGTTCCACTGCACATGCATGCCATGTTTTCTGTGTTTATCCATCAATAATGGACGCTTAGGATGTTTCCAATTCTTGGCTGTTATGAACAATGCTGCATGAACATTAGGGGTGCAGAAGACTTTTTCCCATACTCAGCAGTACAGTTTGTTGGGTCATGAGATAATTCTATTTAACTTTTTGAGTTTCACAATGGCCGTGCAGTCAGCCTTCCTCGGTAGTATACTAGGGTTCTTTTTCTCCACACTCTTGACGGCATGTAGTATCTTCGGTATTTTTCCTGCTAGTTATTCCTACTGGAATCAGGTGATAGCTCACCCTGGTTTTGATTTGCTTTTGCTAATGACTTATGATGTAGAACGTTTTTTTTTTCCACATGCCTATTGCCTGTCTATCTTTTGAGAAATATCGATTTTGGCATATTGCCCATCTATGAAGTCAGATTATTCCCTTTTGCTATTGAACTATTTGAGCACCTTTTGTGCATTGGATATTATCTTCCTGTCAATTGTACAGTTTGTAAATATTGTCTCTCACTCAGTATGTCTCTTTTCACCAGGTGTCAAGAAGAGACTTTTAAAAGTGATATAACCCATTTGTCACTTTTGCTTTTGTTTTCTGTGATTTGGGGGCCTTGCCAATCTCATTTCATAACCTTGAACTCAGACCACTACCCTGGAGCAAGCATGACCACTGACAAAGACATCCCTATACTGAGATGGCCTTCCATCTAGTTGAAAACAATGATGCGAAGCAATCTAGATTTGGGTTCATCTATACTATAAACCTCCTTCTCAGAAAGTTGTGGGTACTTTTTGTTTTTATTTAGGAGAGTTTGAAGAAACTGTTTGGGTCATTTCTCGTGAGTTTTATTGGTTACTAGACACGATAATGTTGATAACAAGATTAAGCTAGCTATATATATATATATATATATATATATATATATATATATATATATTTAGAGAAGCACAAGGATTTGAAGCTAACCTGACTGGGTAGCCTAAAATGGAAAATGTTAAACTTGGATTTGATTTGATGGTTGCTTGCGTCATACGTTTCTAGTTCGATTCTTGTTTCATCATCTCTGGGTAGCGGCTATCATTCACTGCTTCTCCTTTTACCATGACAGAGCAAAAGACAGACCAACTTTTACCGGCTTAATAGTCTAGATCCATTTCTGGTTTCATTTGTAATTGTCTGAAAACTGAAAACAAGATTCTTTGAAAGGGCAGAATGTCTAAAATTTTAAGTTTAGAAAGGCTCTTTGTATGGGCCTGTCTTGAATTCTGCGATAGCTGAAAATGTGCTGAGAGACTGTTCTGTAGGGCAGCTTTTTCTAGACTGAGTCTACCCACTCCAGTTCTCTCTTGGCTTCTTAGGCTGTGTCTAGGAACCAAATTAAAATAAGAAAGATTAATGGGACCGGGTGTTGGTGGCGCATGCCTTTAATCCCAGCACTCGGGAGGCAGAGGCAGGCGGATCTCTGTGAGTTCGAGACCAGCCTGGACTACCAAGCGAGTTTCAGGACAGCCTTCAAAGCCACAAAGAAACCCTGTCTCGAAAAACCAAAAAAAAAAAAAAAAAAAAAGATTAATGGGAGGAACATCTGTAATTTTTATTAGTTTTTTTTTTTGCATGCACTTGGAGTCACAAGAGAAAAAGATTGAAACAGATGGTAAATGGTAGAAAACTTTCACGATTTTAAAGCAAAGCATGCAAATTTTTGTGAAGAAGTATCAAGACAGAAGGCTCTCGGGCAGGGGTGATAAGTTCTAGAACGGCAAGTTGAGAGCCACTGTAGCATGAATTCTGGGTCCCTGGTGATGAGCAGAACATCATCTCACAAGGGAGGCATCTTTCTCACAGGGGCGTTTACAGCTTGCTGTAGGAAAAAGTAGGGCAGCGTGGACTGCCCCCATGAACAAGGGCCTCAAATGTTTATGTCCAAGAGGCTCTGTGACTTCACAGATCAGTTCTGAGTCCATGACCTGAAGCTTCGTTTTCAGGATGTTTTGCTACTAAAGGCCAACTTGGCAGCTCTTTAGAGAGTTGAGTTCAAGGCTATGAAATGTGACTGGCAAAAAAAAAATGTGTGGAGGACATAGATTGGAACAGGGAGAAAAGAAGGAATTCTAGTGCATCCTCCCGCACCGAACTGATCTCTTGGCCCGAAGGACAGTCATATCAATTCAGAATTACAACCAAGCTTCTCTGGGGAGGTAGGGCTACAGGCAGACTGTCATTATCACTGGGTCTCTGTGTGGTGCCTACACAAAGATGGCAAGTAAATGGCATTTCCATGGAAACAAAATAAAAATAAAAGCTAATAGTAAGAGACGCACTGAAACTAGTTTCTGAGTTTGAAGGGTAGCCAGACAATAATTTTTTTAGGTACTGTTTTCAAAGTATCTCCGGTTGAAGCAAGAGTGGGCCGTAGAAACCCAATGGATTCAATTTCTAACTTAACTGCCACCCAGCTTCCTTTTCCAGGGCTTCGGGGAAAACACCCTTGGTTGATTTTCACGATCTCAAGTCAGAAAAGCAGGAGAAAACTGGAAATGTTAGCTTGTAGCTTGCAATCAAATATTAGAAGAAAATTAGATGATTCAGGATTTAGTAGTTTATGACTAAATAAAATCTTAAAAATAAACAAGCCAAAACATCACCCAACACTGAGCTAGAATGTAGTATCTGTTACAGGCTTTTCATCTAGGAGACAATTTTTTTTCTCCACAGGCTTTCCCTATTTATCAAAGAATCGGAGTGAGACTCATTTGTTGTCAAAACAAAATTAGTCTCATTATGCTTGGCTTGATTATTTGACAAATGCATGGGGAGCAGTGACTGGCTCTTTTATAAACTCTATTTATTGGGAATTTTTATGTGTGGGCATACTTTTTTGTTTTTTGTTTGATTGTTTGTTTTTTGCCTGCATGATGTCTGTGTACCACTTGCATGTGTGATCTCCTCAGAGGCCAGAAGTGAATGTTGGATCCCATGGGACAGGAGGTACAGATGGACAGGTGGTCATGGGTCGCCATGTTTGTTATGGGCATCTGGAAAAGCAGCCAGTGTTATTAACCACGGAGCGACCTCTTCAGGCCCTCATAGGAATTTTCAATAAGAAATCTTATATTAGACATTAAAAGCCTAATGAAACCCAGTGAAGCACCCAGTGCTAAAGTGTGCCTAATGAAGTCTTCTCTCTTCAAGGTTTGCCACCATAACTATAAGGTCCTGGGTTGTCCAGGACATGGCCTTTGATTCCCTATGAGGCTAGAAACACCGTAATGCACATATGTATTCAAGATTCCTGGGAGTTTTTCAGGGAGGAGTGGGCATTCTTGTAGAATCCATAAAAATCCAGCCTTAGTCCCTTCAAGTTGTCTGTCCATGTCAGGAAATATGCATTCTGGCTAAGGCCTTTGTCACAGAGCTGCTGTTACAAAGTGTACCCTGTTACAAGGATAGCAAATTCTTAATGAACTTACACAAATAACTATGTTACCATAGAAACAAAGATTTGCACAAAATAATTTCTGAACCATGGAGGGATCAGTTAGCAGAGAAAAAAATTAATGTTTCAATTGTTGTTCACATAGTATGCTTTATCAAAATTGCTAAAGGATATAGACAGCATTAAAAAATATTCAGTTAGAAAATCAAAGTGTGAAAAGCATCAGTAATGTTTCCAAAAGAAAGTCCTCTAAAAGTTATATTTCATCAGTCTCAGCCCATTTAAATCATCCGGTTTCCTGCTCAGCATGGAGGTAGACGTTCCTAGAGCAATCCAGCTCATCCGGATCCTCTTTGGAACTTTGGAAATTCTTGCAGAATACAACATGATCTTAAAGTTTCTCCATAAGCCTGCTTTGAAAAGGCACCCATCAGTGATTCTCTGTGAATTTCCAAAGCCCTCAGAGAAGAACTGGCATCACACGAGCAAATGCCTGTAGAGAAGTGTGCTCAGCCCGACAGTACGACTGCCTAAGAGACATGTCTTTCCAGGTGTGGGTGCAGGCAGAGGCAGGGGATAGAGACACAGGGAGGGGGGAAGAGAGAGGGAGAGAGGGAGCAGGAGTGACACCCAGAGGTAAGAGAGGCAGGAGAGAGACAGAGGGAGAGAGAGAGAGAGAGAGAGAGAGAGAGAGAGAGAGAGAGAGAGAGAGAAGGAGAGAGAGAGAGGGAGGGGGGAGGGAGGGAGAGAGAGAAAGAGAGGGAGGGAGGGAGGGAGAGAGAGAGAGGGAGAGAGACACAGATGGGAGAGAGAGGGAGAGGAAGAAAGAAACAGAGAAAGAGAGGGAGAGAGACATAGATGGGAGAGAGAGACAGAAGGAGAGAGAGAGAGAGAGAGAGAGAGAGAGAGAGAGAGAGAGAGACACACAGCAGAGAGACACAGTGGAGAGAGACACACAGAGGGGAGAGACACAGAGAGGGAGAGAGAGGGGAGGAGGGAGGGAGGGGAGGGAGGGAGGGAAGGAGTCACACACAGCAGAGAGACACAGAGGAGAGAGACACAGAGGAGAGGGGCAGGAGAGACACAGAGTGGCGGGTATCTCGGGTGACGTTCTGATTGCTTCCCTCCTCCACAGTCCAACTTTGGATACTCTCCCTCCAACGTTCACCTCATCGGCCACAGCCTGGGCTCCCATGTTGCTGGCGAGGCTGGAAAGAGGTTGAATGGGGCCATTGGACGAATTACAGGTTGGTCACCACCACAAAGTCTACAGCACTAGGACCACATGTGGCCTCTCTGTGGGATCCAAAACGAAGGCCAGGAGGGAGCTTGTCACACTTGAGTGGCATGATGGGAAGTCAGGCCCGCCGGGTGACTTTGCAATTGACGTTGACTCTTGGATTTACAGTATCCTCTTTAAAATTTATAGTTACTGCACCTAAAGTGAGGCTCAAGGATGAGAGGCATTGTTCCTTTATGTCCTCCACTCTCAGATCTTCACAAGAGATGAGGTCCACGAGCAGAATAAAAGTCACAAGCGATGACGTCTAGCCCATCGCTAAAATACACAGTTACCTGAATTCTGTCAGCTGCAAAGTCAGGGCTGCAGGGAAGGGAACCACCCATCTCATCTCTTCTGGGAGCTGCTAGCTGTATTTAAAGGGCCTTTTTGCACATGCTGACTATCCCAGGTAACCTCATGAGGAAGATGTTGGCCTGGATTCGAGGCACGGCCACTGCAGGGAACAGCCAGCTTCTTCCTCTGCCTTCCAAATTGTGTGTTGACCTGACAATTCTTTCTCTTTTTAAAACTCTGTGTGTGTGTGTGTGTGTGAGAGAGAGAGAGAGAGAGAGAGAGAGAGAGAGAGAGAGAGAGAGGGAGGGAGGGAGGGAGGGAGGGAGAGAGGGGGATCCATGTATGTTCAGAGACCAGATATGTTTGGTGTCTTCTCTCCCTCACCCCATAAGACAAGGTTTTATTTACATATCCTTGGCCAGCCTGGAAATTGCTAAATAGACCAGGTTGGTGGTGAGCACACAGAGATCTGCCTGCTTCTGTTGTCAGACTGCTGGGATTAAAGGCGTATACTACCATAATTTTGGAGGCAAGAGATCACCAATTGACTAGACTAGATGGCCGGTGAGCTCTGGGTATCCTTTGGCCTTTATACCCCTTGTGCTGAGGTTACAGAGGTTGAGGTGCTGACCCTAGCTTTTATGTGGGTATTGGGGAACCCAACTTATGCTCTTATGGCAAGGATTTTATCCAAGGAACCATCATCTCCTCAGCCCCTCTCATCTTTATACAATGGGAAAAGTTACATTGAATTGATGGGGGGTTATCTCAAATTTCTATCGATTAACCTGATGAGAAAAAAAGAAGTTCTTCCAAAATGTTCTTTCCTATTGCTTTGTGAGGAGTTATGTCATTCTGAGATCTTACTCTTCTGGGAGTTTGCAGTCCGTTGGGATCTCTCATCCTGAGAAGGTTTATAGTCCACTGCCTCTCAGGGTCACCCTCTTCTCTGCCACCGGTGGCCAGGATTCTCTCAGCGACCAAACATCCCTAGGTAGAGGCAAATTCACTTCCAAACAAACAGGAAACAACCTAGGAACACTTTTCTCTTCAGAAAGTGGTGGGCGAGGAAGTTGAGGTCTCTGTCTCCCATGGGTAATTTGGGAATACAGCCAGCGCTTGCACTCAGGTCTGAAACTAATGAAGAAAGAGGGATACACCTGACTACTGACTTAATTTATGACACAGATCGTTTGCCTTAGGTTTGGATCCAGCTGAGCCTTACTTTCAGAATACACCCGAAGTTGTCCGACTGGACCCCAGTGACGCCCAGTTTGTGGATGCCATTCATACCGATTCTGCCCCCATGGTCCCCAACATGGGTGAGTCCTAAAACATGCCGGGCCCACATGTTGGGCGTGCACTTTATATGAGTAAGAACGTCTTAAGGCATCAATAAGTAACATAAACTTTTCCTGTCCTTTAAACTTCTACAGGGCTAGGAATGAGCCAAACCGTGGGTCACTTAGACTTCTTCCCAAACGGAGGGAAAGAAATGCCTGGGTGCCAGAAGAATGCCCTCTCTCAGATTGTCGACATGGATGGGATCTGGGAAGGTAAAATCATCATGGAGACCAAGACTTTCACCGGGGAACCGACAGCTGTGCTCCGTGGTGTCAAACTTGGCTGATGCCGTACAGAATCTAATTGTATACAATAGGGGTTTCTAACCACATTCCCTTGGAGACAGGCTTCCACAGGGAACACATGGGCACCGGGGACCTTGAGAAATAGAGTTTATCAGTGGACATTTCAAAGGCCTAAACTAA
The DNA here is from genome assembly GCF_017639785.1 of Mesocricetus auratus. Lineage (NCBI taxonomy): Eukaryota > Metazoa > Chordata > Mammalia > Rodentia > Cricetidae > Mesocricetus > Mesocricetus auratus. The sequence continues at coordinate 2,510,706 of NW_024429182.1, read as the reverse complement.
CTCAGGGGGCTGGAGCGGCTCAATGGTTGCAGACACGTGTTGGTCTTGGCAGAGTACCTGAGTTTACTTCCCAGCAACCATGCTACTGACATTCACAACCACCTGTAACTCCAGGTCCAGGGGAGGAGTATCCGTAACCTGTGACCTCACATACACACACACACTCACAGAGAGAGAGAGGGGGGGGTTTAAGGAGTAATAAAAATTGTATACATTTCTTAAAGGACCTAATTCAGGGAACGCATCACTAAACTGCACTTCTACTCAGACCAACCTTCCTCTTCTCCAGTTGCTTTCCCATTTCACCTAACATCACTCAATTATTTTAATCGTAAGCAGTCCTGCTGCTGCGCTTCAGATCACGCCTCATATCATGATTACACTTCATAGATGGTTTTATGTTGTGGCCATCAGGAGTTCACACCCATTAGAGAAGTCTATGCACAGCCTATATCCTCGTCACGGTGGTAATTTTTTAGAAAGATAAAAATCTGTCTGGCTTTGACAGGGAGCCGTGACTTTGTGGCCTGCAATCATCTAAGAAGTTACAAGTATTATACAGACAGCATCGTCAACCCAACTGGCTTCGCAGGGTTCTCTTGTGCCTCATACAGCGACTTCACTTCGGTAAGTAGCTGCCCTTTGAGGAAAGACCAGTGTGGCTCACTGGACGTGGCATCATTCTGCAGATGTCTGTGCTTTCATATTGTATCCACTCATAACAGTAGGGAAACACCTTAAATACAAAGTATCCAAGGACTCCAGGGAGTTCAGCTTGAAGACACAGTGTCCTGTGTCCTTGGCAGATGTGAACATTTGTTTTAGAAGCAATCCTGAATGAATAAAAAGGGCCCGCAGTCATCTGAGCTGTGTTGATAGGATGTGATGAACGTGGAAAATTACCTCTGACTCCTGACCTTTTAAATTGTGAAGTTGTGGCCTTGGGAAGATTCTGGTAATTCTCACGGTAGCTGATATGTCCTTGAGTCTTTCTTTTGCTTATTACCTTACACTGAGTTTAGATTCCAACATGTTCTAGGATGTGGCATGTCTGGTTTGCCTGGATGTTGCTTGTAAGATTGACTTTTCTTCCCACAATATTTTTTCAAATAAATATGTCTCTAACCTGGGTAATTTAATGAAGAAAATTTCAAGTGAGTGCATCAAGGCAGCCAAAATTACCAAGAGGTATGCCCTAGTGGTTGAAGAAGAGACTGAAATTCAGCTCTCACTTAAATAAATGAGCAACTCTAGAAAAAAATGAGTCACTCCTTCTAAAACATTCTTACATCTGTATATGCAAATAATAATGGCAATCTATACATATTTGAGAGGAAATGCTAATGAGATGATTTATTTTAATTACCCTAAAGCAAAAGGGGCGATAATTATTATCCAGTAAATGTTGGCTATTATGAGAAAATGGAAAGTATTCTAATTAACAAGTAAGATAAGACTATACAGTGACTGGAAACACTCTTCCAAGGATGGAGAAGAGAGAACACAAATAATGAAAGAAATAATGAAAGCTTCAGGCCTCACTGGTTAGTGCAGGGCCAGATCAATAGCATAAAGGACCTTTCAGAGGCCTCTTGGCACTTTTATAAAATGGTGTCTTGGTCTCACAGATATCTCTGCCTTGGACCTACTTGGTCTGCATCTAAGAGGTTGGTACCTAGTGGTGACTTGCCTGTGTGTGTTCTATATAGACAGTGACTTGGGTTACAGAGTAGTCCCTTGGTAGGTACATGGTCTCTTGGAGACTTTGGGTTCTGAGCCATATCTCTGTCTGTCTTGTTGAGGTTACACTCTTGGCAGTTCGAGATGGAGTCTAGCACCGCCTACTCTTCTGGTTCTGTAAATTCCCTCAGGGGCCATGCGTAGAGGCTCAGGTGATGTTGGGGGTAAACAGAAGGATGGAGGGAAAGGATGGGGGGTGGGTCGTTTGCTGCATATTCAAATAATGATTTCAAGAACATCTACTCCAGTAGACATCAGAGCGAGCCAATTGGAGCATGATCTCAGGGTCCCTGTGGAACTTTGTTGAATCACAAGATTGTTCATGACTAGAAGATAAATGGGCTTCTTCTGTCTCGCTGGTCTCACACAGGCCTGCTGAGACCAAATCCTGGGTCTAACCAGGATGCACTTCTCAGTAAATAACTTCCTTTCTGCACATCAGCAAGTTCAAAGCCATGGCTCACAGAACACAAGATGAAGACTGGGCCATAAATGGGGACACTACTGTCACCTTTCTTCCAAATGCGTTCCGCACTTCACGGAGGAACAGTCGCCCCTTGGCTCCTGACACGGAGCCCCTATCAGACCCATCATCTTGTCTTGATTCAGATTCTTCATGTGCCTGTCCTGTGAAGGTGCCTTCTGTGGAGGCGTGGAGGGGAGCGGGGTGCTTGTGTCCCCACAGACTGTTCCCTCTCCATCTTTTAGCCCAGGGAGGACATATTCTTGTGTCTTCTTCAGTCTCCAGACACCTGGCTAAGCGTTAATGGTTAACTCTAAGTTTTTTTTCTCTGCATGTCGGGGAGACTTCTACAATGTGACACTGCAGTCACACACACACACACACACACACACACAACACACAAACACAAACACACACACACACACACACTAAGTGAAAGCCACGGGAACTGAGAAAGTTGAGCGTCTCACCCTCTGAATGGAGCCCAGTTTGCCTATCAGTCGCTTGACTGTTACCTCCTACTCTTGCTTGTGCAACATTTACCAAAATAAACTCTAGTCTTTGAGGGTACAGCTCCTGCTCATCATGCTCCAAATCTTGAGTTCCAGGACAGAGGCTGGGGGTTGCATTTTTTGTGCAAATATGAATGGATGGTTTGTTGGTTGGTTGGATGGATGGATGAATGAATGAATGAATAAGCTCTAACAATTCTTTAGACAGATGGATGTCTTAGGGCAAGGACGCTAAGCTGGAGAAGGAGATAAATACACACAAGTCAGAATGCTTCCATTGTAACGAGCTGCTGGGCAAGACGGTTCACTCCTAAGGAAAGACTACCCCTCATTCATCGTCTGCTTTCCCTAGGACAAGTGCTTCCCCTGTCCGAGTGGAGGATGCCCACAGATGGGCCATTACGCTGACAGATACTCTAGGAAAACAAGTGGAGTCGGCCAGAAATTTTTTCTAAACACCGGGGATGCTAGCAATTTCGCTCGTGAGTTTCTACACTATTTACCTTGTATTCCAAGTACAAGATATTGTCTCATGTTCACTGATAACATTGTGAGGTTGATTTCTACGTGGAAGCTTTAAAGCATGGCTCTGCACCGTGGAAAGCTTTCACAAAGTAGTGGTCCAATCTGAGCAGCGGGGCAGAGCATACTGCCTGGGCTACTCATGAAGAAATAAACTTCTTCGCATTTTATCACGGAGCTGAATTCAGAAGGCTTCCTCTGCCCCATCCTCTTGTAGTCAGTCATAAGTTTTGTTGAACAGAATTTTGAGTAATCTCTGAGATGGCTGAGATGGTTGGAATTGACAGAACAGAGACATATGGGTCCTAAGACAGCAGGCCCATGGAAGGTGGGCATGGGGGTGTGTTGAATGGTGAGGTATAGGGACAGGCTGGTTTCTACTCTGGATAATGGAGAAAGAGAATTACTTGGATGGGTGTGAATGGGGTGAACAGTCCTATAAAAATTGAAGAAAAAAATTATTCTCCCTCCAGTTTGGCCTAGGCTAATGAATAGTTCACGACTGACTAGTACCAAAGAAACCTTTTTTTTATTGTCTAACTTGGTTTATTTCCAAGGTTAATGCAAAATGGAATTATAGAATTTAAAAATTAATTACAGATTCCTTACAAAAAATATGACAGGACTCTAAAGCTTGGTGATCAATAGAAATGAAGCAAAATTATCCATTGTACTATTTTCTGATGTCTTCTTAAGGTAGAGTTCTTAGAACACTGAACAATGAATTGCCACATTACTAAATTGAAAACCAAATATATTTCCTAGTCCTTTGACTTGAAAATGAAACTATCTATGAATTTTAGAAGTTTCTACATGACTCTCACTCATCATCAGGGCTGACCCCTAAATGGGAGAGGCTTGAGACTACGCCGTCAGTAAACTTGCTAATACTGTGTATAAATTTTCTAAAATTTTAATGCAGTAAGATCTAAATTAATCTGGTCTCACTGTGTCTCCTCTCCAACTGTTACACTGAATTTGCTCTTGAAGGCTGGAGGTACCAGGTGACTGTCACCCTGTCTGGACAGAAAGTCACAGGACACGTACTGATCTCCCTGTTTGGAAGTGGAGGGAACTCTAAGCAGTATGAAATTTTCAAGTGAGTAGAATATTATTCTGGTCTTCTTCACTGTTATAATACACTGCATAAGAGTTTGGATCTCCATAACCACATGGCAGTGTCATCACATGTAGCATGGAGGGAATATTTTTCATACTTACACCTTAACACATTTCAGAATTCTACTCTTATTTTTTTCTCTGCTCTATCTCAATAACCCCTTGTGTGTACTCTGATGGCTGACATCTGAGTTGTAAGCAGTAAATAATTCTTTCCCTTACAAAAAGCTGGGAAAAAAAGATGATACGATATCATGAATGAATTATATCCTGGGAGATAATTGTGTAAAATCCTGTTTCCAGTTTTATTACAATTAGAGTTGTCCCTGAAGTAATTATTGTCAAAAGCAAAAGCTACCACTTAGCATACATGTGTGAATGCATTTAACACAATGGAATGGCAAATGCCTATCAACCAACCCAACCCAAGAAGCAGTCTAGGCTTTTGGAAACTCATACACGTATATAAGCACAAGTGCATCACACGTGTGTTTATTTATGTATGTGTTTCTGTGTGCTACATAGTATTGTTGTCACCTTCTTCACTCCCCAGGGGCTCTCTCCAATCTGGAAAGACTCTTACCAGTGAGTTCGACTCTACTGTGGATGTCGGGGATCTGCAGAAGGTTAAATTTATTTGGTACAACAACGTGATCAACCCAACTCTACCCAAAGTGGGGGCATCAAGGGTCGCAGTGGAAAGAAACGATGGTAGAGTGTAAGTAATAAGAAGCAGGGGTGGCGAAGGGTCAAGGAGCATTTGTCATTCTCCTCTAACATTTTCTTTGAGGCTACATCTCCTATAGAGTCTCATGCCCCAGCAAGGTCTCCATCCTAAGACCTCATGTGTCTTTAGGAGACTGTGTCAAATATGAGGAATGCCACTTTGGTAGATTCTTAGATGAGGGAGAATGTTTTCTTTACCAGACAGGCTTAGACTATGTGTGTGTGTGTGTGTGTGTGTGTGTGTGTGTGTGTGTGTGTGTGTGTGTTACCCCCTAAACTTCATGGGTTTACCAAACTGCCATGTAGGTTGTTGGGAACTCCTTAATTTATCAAAGAACAGAAATATACCTCAGGCTCTCAAAGTTTATGTCAGAAAGCTAAGGGTCCAAAGGAACAAGGCAACTAGATTTCAAAGCACAGCCTGCTAGAGAGGTATAGAGAGAAGATGGTCTAGAAAGTTTAGGAAAAGGTCCAGAAAGTTCCCTCAAATATTTAACATAGTCATAATAAACACATATATGTAAGTAAACCAGCCATGTCCAGGGAAAAAGCCATTTGGAAAGTTAGAAGAGGCAGTGCTGTGTTTTCTCCAGCAATGGGACCGTGTCTAGTCCCATCAGGCAGACTGCAATCACCTATCATCATGCTGACATTGGAGAGAGCACTTTCGAAGGACCCCTATCATGGTGTGGAATGAATTACCTAGACTGAGCAGGATTTGACATGAGCAGATTCTTTCCAACCAACTGGATCTCAGAACAAACAGATTTGTAGAGACATAAAATTATCCATCGGTGAACATCTTAACAGCCACACGTGGAAATGTGACTCAAGGATTAACAACTCCACAAAGAGACCAGATAATGTAATTTAAGAGGAAAAGACCAGTTAGAGTTGACACTGATGCTAGACAACGTATAATAACACTCAGAAGTTATCACACTTCCATTTCACCTTATTCAACAAGGTTAGAATAAACACAGCAGATATTCAAAAAGGCTAAAGTTGAATTTCTGCAGACTAAAAATACAACGTCTCAGTTAAAATACAATGGATAGCTTAGAAACTGAGTAAGAAATTCATAAAGGCCAAATACAAGCTATAAAAATGATACAAAGGAAACTATTTCTAAACTGCAAACAGTATCATGACCTACTAGAAAATGCAAGACCGATAATGTAGTTGTTTTTGAAGACCAGATAGGCAAGAGGGACAGAAAAATCTATCTGGCAAAGTAATGTCTCCAAAACTGTACAAAGTTTTGAAAAACTATAACCCAGCAGATCCAGAGGACACAGCTAGCATGAATCTGAACCAAACCATTCAAAGCCGGTTCTAAGGGGGGAAACTCATGAAAGCTGCCAGAGGGAAGGACGCAGCACAGACCAGCAGAGACAAACGCCACAGCCAGCTCTCTCAGAAGAGGCGTCTTCGCTGCTCTGAAGAGAAGCCACCTTCATTCTGATGTCCGTTCTGCTGCTATGATGAAGCATTCCCACCAAAAGTAATTTACAGGAAGAACTGGTTTATCTGCTACACACTGTCACTCGGCCCATCTCTGAGGGAAGTCCAGCAAGGAATTCAAGCAGCAGTGTGGAGACACCTTTCTTGTAAAGCCCAGGACTACCTCCCAGGGAATGGTGTAGCCCACAATGAGCTCGGCCCTCATATTCATAGTAATGATGTTCCCCTCCATAGATATGTCCACAGACCGACCTGATAGAGAATTTCTCAACTGAGACTCTTTTTTTCCCAGATAATTCTAGGCTATGCTAAATTCACAGTTAATGCTAAGTAGAACACATATCCCTTAACTTAGGATTTGCACCCACACAAATACTTTTCAAAGATGAGCGTGAACTACTTTCAAAAGTACCAACTTTTTGTTTAGTTTTGCTTTTTGAGACAGGGTTTCTCTGTGGCTTTGGAGGCTGTTCTGGAACTAGCTCTTATAGACCAGGCTGGTCTCAAACTCACAGAGACCTGCCTGCCTCTGCCTCCCAAGTGCTGGGACTTAAGGCGTGCGCCACCACCACCACCCGGCTAAGTACCAACATTTAGACAGTTCTTCACCGGCCAGTAAGTACTGCACAGAATGCTACAGAACCTCCCAACACATTATTCTAGCAGGAAATGAATCTTCAGAAAGGAACCATGAACACCACATAAAAAAGTAATTATTTTGAAAACGTATGATATTTTAGGCACTCTTTAAATCCCTTTAAAGCAATGACTATTGAGAAATAATAATAATATTTACGGGTTTGTATGATAGACATAAGCAAAGTGTATTCTAACAATGCCACATAGGGCAGGAAAAGACAGATGGAAATACGATCTTGGAGGGTCATCATCTTGTAGGTGAACTGCTATAATATCATTTGGAGGTTTACTATGGTAAGTTAAAAAATGTGTGTGTTGTTAATTCTAAAGCAGCCAGTAAATCAACAAATTGGGGAGAAAGAGGACAAAAGATTTCAAAGTATTACATGAAGGGGGTGAGGAGAAAAGCAAAGGTTATAGAGTAACAGCAAACACTGAAAGGAAATGCTACAACCACTTTGGAAGTCAGGTTGGCAACTCCTTAAAAGCCAAGCATACGTCAACCTGCAATGTAGTCATATGACTGTCAGGTTCGTTAGACTTCTCCTCATTTGAAAATATTAAATGTAAATTCCAGAGATCAAAAACACCTATCATTGTAAACTGTATGTGCTTCTGAATCATATAATGAGAGCTCGCACTGCCCCCACTTCATCCCAGTGCAGGAACTGCCAGCTGTTTGGGTGTGCCCATGGGCATCCACTACCCACTCACGTTAGTTACTAAGTAGCCCTCGCGCTCATCAGATTGTCTGTTGTGCTACAGACTTGGACTCAAGTTTTCATTGCTTTGCTTAATAGTTAAAGCTCCAGAAGAGGCCTGGATGTTATCACTCTAATTACTTACTGCAAATATATGTATTTATATGTGGGGGGGCATGTGTGTGTCATGGTGCATGTGGAATTTGGAGGATAACATACAGGATTCTGTGATTCTGTTCTTTCCTTCTATCATGTGGGTCCCAGAGCTCAAACTTGGGCTGTCAGGGTTAGCAGCAAGTGTGTTTACCCACCACATCATCTTCTAGCCTCTAAATTTATTGCTTATTGCTTTTTAAATGTATTTTAATTTTATACGTCTGAGTGTTGCGTGTGCGTATGTGCATGCCTGGACCTGTGGAAGCCAGAAGAGGGAGTCGGATCTCTTGAAATAGGAAATAGGAATCGCCGATGGCTGTGAGCTGCTGTATGGGTTCTGGGAATCAAACCCTGGTCCTCCTGCAGGAGTATCAAGTGCTCTTAACTGCTGAGCCATCTTGGCAGCCCTTTAAAAACAATGTAGCTTTTATTTCTAAGCTATTCCTCCTGCCTACTCACTCTACCTGGTCTCTTTTCTCCCTCAAAATAGTCCCCACGTCTGCTTTTGTAACACAGAGTCCACTGGGGAAACAATTTAAGTGTTCAGAACTGATTCTAAGGTCAGCTAGTGCTCGATAGAGCTATTGTCATAAGCATTGCCTGCCTCTGAGGCAATTCCCGCAGTTATCCCCACTTTACAGATAACCACCCACAAGTCCGATGCCAGAATCTGCATGATGTGTCACTCCAGCCAGCTCATTAAATGGCAACCAAACTACAACACTTCCGTACATCTAGATTTACTCACATAGAGATATCATGTAGCCTTCACTAATATTAGTCCTTAACCTTCACCCTGACATTTGCAAAGCCGTCAGACCATGGGGGCAAAATGAAGAGAACAAGGGGGATTTTCTGAAACACTTTTTATAGGCCACGCACTTTACACATGCTAATGTGTTTTATTAGAGTAAATTAAATCTAAAAGGTAACAAGTATTATTTGCAGAGAAATCCAGTTATTGCAGTTCAACGTTGAATTAAAATAAGAACGGCGAGCTAGCATAGGACCTATGGGTTTTGTGTGCTGGTCTCTGTTTGTGCTCACTTGGCTTTGGTTGGTCGAGTGTTCAGGAACTATTTGACAGATCAGACAAGAGAGCTCTTCCTGACTTTAGGGAATCCAATGGTAGAGTCTTTTTTTTTTCTACTTGTATAACTGTAAGACAAACTTGGATGGGAGAATTCTAGACTTCAAAAGTTGGGACTGACCCAGACCCCCTGAATGTGGGTGTCAGTGAGGAGGCCTAGGCAATCTATGGGGCTTGGGGTAGTAGATCAGTATTTATCCCTGGTGTACAAAAGGACTCTGGGTGTCCATCCCACAATGAGGGATGCTCTCAGTCTGCCCTGCCCTGGATGAAATGACAGACTCTGGAGATCCACCATGGAGGGCCTCACCCTCCCTGGGGAACGGAGTGAGGATTGGGTAGGTGGGTAGGGGCTCAGGGGGGAGGGGACTAGTTGGGGCGGGGGAGCAGGCAAGGAGAGGAGGGAGAGGGAGCTGGGACTGACATGTGAAACAAGCTTGTTTCTAACACATTTATATAAAATAAAAAGGAAAAAAACAGTCAGTGGCCATCTGGGAAGGTTAGTGACCTTCTGGCATTTTCTCTCCCCAGGTTCAACTTCTGCAGTTCTGACACTGTGAGGGAGGACGTCCTACTCACTCTGGCATCGTGTTAAGAACCTGTTGACAAGGGGACCACGGCGGCACCAAGCTGCTAATAAAATCTAGCAGTGAAGCTATCCTGCAGTTGGAAGGTTTTTTTTTTTTTCTCTGTCTCACTGGACCAGTTTTTTTCCCACTGGCCGGGTCCTCGCAGCTGCTTATGAAATAATCACACCAAAGCTAATATTATTAAATTATAATTGTTTGGTCAATGGCTCAGCTTCTTACTGGCTAGCTCTACCAGTTTTAGTTTTAACTCATTAGCATAAGTTTTAACTCGTTTCTAATATTCTATATTCTACCATGAGGCTCCTGGCTTGTACCTCACATCCTGCTTCCCTGGTGGCTACATGGCGCCTCCCTGACTCCGCCTTCCTTCTCTGCATCTGTCTTTGTTTGGATTTCCTGTTGAGCTATATTTTCCCCCCGCCCACCGGCTGAAACAGCTTTTTTCATCAACCAACACAAGCAACGCATGTTCGCAGCATACGGAAGGAGCCTCCCACATCATAATCCATTACGTCTTTTGTTGTCGGTTCCCTTACGCACAAGGAAACTTTTTTTTTCTTTTTTTGGTTTTTACGAGACAGGGTTTCTCTGTATTGTTTTGGAGGCTTTTCGGTCCAGCCTGGCCTTGAACTCACACAGATCCGCCTGCCTCTGCCTCCCAAGTGCTGGGATTAAAGGCGTGCACCACCACTGCCTAGCAGGAAACTTTTTAATGTGGTAGCTGAAAATCCCAAATCTTCAGCTGGTGCGACTGCACGCTACGGTTACTTCTTGATACATATCATGTGGTAGTCGCACTTGGGAATATTACGTACATGGCGACTTATCACAGTGTCCACTTAATATTACTGATGCCGTTCTGGTCACTGAGGGCAGACTTCCGGGATGGAAGGATCCGGTCTTGGCAGGGCCATGGGGAATCTAGCCTCTGTACCCATCATCTTCCCGGTCAGACACCCCATGCATGATGGCAGGGTAGGCAGTGAGGAGGAGGCATAGGCCGCTCCCTAACTGGTCACCATACACACCTCATTCCCAGGGGCTTTCCCCAGTCGGCTGACTCTCCGCAGGCCACAGGATCTTCCTGAAAGGTAAAGATTTGTGCCATTTGAAGAGAAACATGGGTCACCTGCTTCATCACCCTAAAGCACAAACCATCCGCCCCTCAGTGTGACAGGCTAGTCTGTAGTCACCTGATGCTTCAGAGTGTAATTTTCAACATGGATCTTGCTAGGCTGTGTTTCTTTTGTCCAAGACTTTATAGATCTCCAATGCAAGAGAGTATATGGGATCCTTCCCGCTCCTCCCAGAGTGGAGTCACGGAGGACAGGTGACTGCCCAATCTGCATTGTCCTTTCCCCAAACTACTCCTTATATTCAAAGTGTTTTAGCTTCTTTCTAAATACCCTGTGCATTGGCTACTCATTTAACTCAGATACTATCCTGTAAGCTAACTCTGTTTATGGGTACCATTTCCAGATGAAACAATTGAAGCAGAGCCAAGCTGTTTAACTCAGGGATGATCCCTGGACGCTTTTCTCAAAGTGGATCTACTTTTCTCAAAGTCCGTTTGGAGGCCTGTTTATTCTCATGAAGCAGAGTTGGGGTTTAACGAAAAGATTTTACTATAGGTTTAAACGTCAGAGCTAAGAGAACGAGGGGGCACTCAGAAGAAAAAGCAACACACATCCATGAGTAAATCCAAGTGTGGTACAACCTCCATAACCTAGAACCACAGGCCGTTGTTTTTCAGGGAAGTCATACATAGGAGTGCTTCAAAGACTTGCTGAGGAATTTAAGTGCAATCATGGGTAGAGTGGATCCTTGGGGCGTGTCTCACAAGATCACAGCTGACCAGGTGAATTTGAATTACAGGGCTGCTAGAATGTAGGTTATCTTTACAGTGTTGTATGTTTTAATTATTATATTATAATTATTATATAACTATATATAATTATAAGTAGATATAATTATAAATAAAATAATAAAATATTAATTTTATAATAATAATAAATAATAAAATAATAAATAAAATATAAATAAATATATATTAAGTGTATGTATATGTGTATGTACTTAAGTGCATGAATGTGTAGCACATGCATGCAGTGCCCATAGAGGCCAGAAGAGGGCATCTGATCCCTTGGAACTAGAGTTACAGACACCCAACAAGGGTGCTGGGTGCATGGGTGCTGGGGACTGAGAACCCAGTTCTCTGCTGCGAGAGCAGCAAGTGCTTTTAGCTGCTGGCTCCTCCTTCCATCCCAAGCATAGATCTCTATATTAATATTTCACTTAAAATCTTTAAAAGTATTAGGAATAAGCGTTCTAAGTGAGACTTGAAGATAAAGTCTGGGAAGAGGAATGGGGTCACACTCAAGGCCAAATGCTTCCTGGCCTGAAGGCAAATGCATTGTTATTTTAACATAAAATGTCTAAGTATGAGATGAATGTGAACTCTGGGCAGGAAGCCTTTTACAGTAAAGGTTAACTGTTCTGGAATTCCTGCCTCTGGTAGAAGACCTGCTACCAAACTCCATGGTGAGGGGCTCCTTTCTTCTCATGTTCCACAATTTCCCAGTCTCTCTATGCTGCTTCAATGCACCCCCCCAACCCTTTTAAGACTTTGATTTCTTTGAACAGGAGCATATATCCTACTGATCAAAGGCAAACACAGAGTAATATCAAATCTCAAATCAGTAACCATAGAGCAAGGAAGGTGTGGAATGATACATCTTAAACCCTAAAGTAAATAAGTAGGAAACAAAGTATCTTTAAAAACTGTGAGGCCTGGCGTTGGTGGCACACACCTTTAATCCCAGCACTCGGGAGGCAGAGACGGGTGGATCTCTGTGAGTTCGAGGCCATCCTGGTCTACAAAGCGAGATCCAGGACAGCTTCCAAGACAATACAGAGAAACCCTGTCTCGAAAAACCAAAAAAAAAAAAAAAAAAAAAAACTGTGAAAAGAACAAACCAAACCCCCAAAGCAATAGATGCAAAAATCAGGCCTTACTCTTCCCAGAGCTGCCAGGCCTCCCACTGAGAAAGATAAAGCAGACAGATTTCAGTGGAGAAACAAACTCAAGCTACTATGTGGCTGTTACTGACTAAAAGGTTGCTTTTTGCTATTCCTTTACTGAAAAGGAACTTGCCTTTCAGTCACAGCTCAGTAGCCAAGCACCTCTGTCACGTAGCAAATGATTGAATGTTTTCAGGACAAAAAGGTAGAAGTTTACAGTCGGTGTCAGTTGTGAAGGTCTAAGAAAATGATTTAAGGTATGTGAAAGTAAGACCTAGAAATGATAAAAACTTCCAAGTTCACTCAAGGGAGTTCTGATGAGTGATTGTTTTAATCTGGTCTTGGTAACAGAAACAGTGACCACTAAAGTTTTTTTTTTAATAAATAAAGTTTCTATTAACACAGGCTCGAAATTTTTAACCTTCCTTTGGTTGTTTAGTAAACACAAATTTAAAAGTGTTTGTCATTGCCCTGAAACATCTCTGTGCACACCGTAGCTATGCATTCCTCTATCCAAGAGGAAAGGACGTTGGCTTCTCCCCTAGAACCATCTTCTGGGTCCTCAGCCTCCTCTTCCCCTGTTCTCTTTCCTGCCAGGAAGCTCATTTCTTCTTACTGATAAATGTTCATGCTTCCTCATGTTGACAACTTTTCAGGCTTTACTGCAATATAACAATTATACACAGTGACATCACTATGCTGCACTATGACATCACTATTATCTAATGTGACATCACTATAGTACATTACGACATCAAGATTATACATTGTGACATCACTATTCTGCACTGTGACATCACAATAATACACTGTGAAATCACTATGCTGTACTATGACATACATCATGATATCATTATACTGCGCTATGACAATACAATTATCCATATTTAGATCACAATAGTGCAATATGACATCACAATTATACATCGTGACATCACTATATTGCAATATAACAATTATACACTGTGACGTCACAATACTGCACGATAATGTCACAAGTATACACTGTGACATCACAATACTGCAATATGACATCATAATTATACACTGTGACATCACTATATTGCAATATGACATCACAATTATACACTGTGACATCACTACACTGCACTATGACATCAAAATTACAGTGTGACATCACTATAGTGCACTATGACATCACAATTATACACTATAGTGTACTATGACATCACAACTGTACATTGTGGCATCACTATTCTGCACTATGAAACACAATTATACATTGTGACATCACTATACTGCATGTGATATCACAATTATACAATGTGACGTCACTATGATGCACTATGACATCACAATTATACATTGTGACATCACTATAGTGAACTATGACATCACAATTGTACACTGTGACATCACTATACTGCCTGTGATATCACAATTAAATACTGTGACATCACTATAGTGCACCATGGCATCACAATTATACATTGTGACATCACTATGCTGCACTGTGACATCACGATTATACCTATAGCTTGTGATATCACTATAGTGCAATATGACATCAAAATTATACATCGTGACATCACTATACTGCACTATAATAATTATACACTGTGACATCACTACACTGCACTGTGACATCACAATTATACGCTGTGAAATCACTATACTGCACTATAATAATTATACACTGTGACATCACTATAGTGCACTATGACATCACAATTATACGCTGTGAAATCACTATACTGTACTATAATAATTATACACTGTGACATCACTATAGTGCACTATGACATCACAATTATCCATTGTGACATCACTATAGTGCATTGTGACATCACAGTTATCCACTGTGACATCACTATAGTGCACTATAACATCACAATTATACACTGTGACATCACTATAGTGCACTATGACATCACGATTATACCTTGTGATATCACTATAGTGCAATATAACATCAAAATCATACATTGTGATATCACTATACTACACTATAATAATTATACACTGTGGCATCACTATACTACACAACAACATCACAATTATCCACTGTGACATTATGATACTGCACTATAACATCACAATTATACACTGTGACATCACAATAATACAATATGACATCAAAATTATACACTGTGATATCACTATTGGGCACTATGACATAGCAATTATACATCATGATGTCACTATACTGCACTATAACAACACAATTATCCATAATTAGAACACTATAACAATTATACATCGTGACATCACTAAACTGCACTATGACATGACGATCATACCTTTTGACATCACTATAGTGCAATATGACATCACAATTATATATCGTAAAATCACTATACTGCACTATGACATCACACTTATACACTGTGGCATCACCATAGTACACTGTGACATCACGATTATACATTGTGACATCACCCTTCTGTGCTATGACATCAAAATTATACATTTTGACATACCTATTCTGCACTGTGACATCACAATTATATAGTGTGACATTATTAAAGTGCACTATGATATAACAATTATACATAGTGATATCACTATACTGCACTATGACAATATAATTATCCATATTTCGATCACTATAGTGCAATATGACATCACAATTATACATCGTGACATCACTATACTGCAATATAACAATTATACACTGTGACATCACTATGCTGAAATATGACATCACAGTTATCAACTGTGACATTACAATCCTGCACAATGACATCACAATTATACACTGTGACATCACTGCATTGCACTATGACATCACAATTATACACTGTGACATCACTATAGTGCCTTATGGCATCATGTTTATACATTGTGACATCACTATTCTGCACTGTGACATCACAATAATACACTGTGACATCACTGCATTGCACTATGACATCACAATTATACACTGTGACATCACTATAGTGCATTATGGCATCATGTTTATACATTGTGACATCACTATCCTGCACTGTGACATCACAATAATACACTGTGACATCACTATGCTGTACTATGACATCACAATTATACATTGTGTCATCATTTTTAGATCACTATAGTGCAATATGACTTCACAATCATACATCATGGCATCACTATACTGCAATATAACAATCATACACAGTGACATCAATATACTGCACTATGACATCACAATTGTCCATCCAGTGCGATATCACAATATGGCACTTTAACATCACAATTATACACTGTGACATCACTACACTGAACTATGACATCACAATTATACACCGTGACATCACTATAATGCACTATGACATCACAATTATACACCGTGACATCACTATACTGCACTATGACATCACATTATGCATTGTGACATCACTGTATTGCACTATGACATCACAATCATACACTATAGTGCACTATGACATCACAACTATAAATTGTGACATCACTATTCTGCATTATGAAACAAAATTATACACAGTGACATCACTATAGTGCACTGTGACATCACAATCACATGTGAAATCATTAGAGTGCACTATGAACACAATTATACACTGTGACATCACAAAAGTGCACTATGACATCAAAATTATCCACTGTGGCATCACTATACAGCACTATGAAACACAATAGTACAATGTGACATAATTATAGTGCACTATGACATATCAATTATACAGTGTGACATAAGTATAGTGCAATATAACATCACAATTATACACAGTGACATCACTATAGTGCACTATCGCATCACAATTATACACAATAGTGCACTATGACATCACAAGTGTATATTGGGCATCACTATTCTGCACTATGAAAAAAATTATACACTGTAACATCAGTATAGTGCACTTGACATCAAACTTATTCACTGTGACATCAATAAAGTGCATTATGACATCACAATTATACACCGTGACATCACTATAGTGCAATATGTCACCACCATTATACATTGGGACATCACTAATGTGCACTATGACATCAAATTTATTCACTGTGACATCAATAAAGTGCACTATGACATCACAATTATTCTCCGTGTCATCATTATAGGGAAATATGACATCACAATTATATACAGTGACATCACTATACTTCACTATGACATCACAATTCCACACTGTGACATCACTATAGAGCACTATCACATCACAATTATACACTGTGACATCACTATAATGCACTATGACACTAACTTCTTTTTCTACTATGATTTCAGTGCAGATTATAGACAATGCTCATGCTAACATTCCTAAAGCTTTTATCTCTTTTGTCACCTTTAAAGGATCTGTGCCTTTAAAGGATCCATCTGTCACAGGTCAAAGATGCCTTCCTCCCCCAGTTGAGTATGATCTCTGTCTTTCCAGCCTCCTAGTCAAAGAGACAGGCCTGAAAGTTGCAAATGAAGACCTCCATCCCCAACCCTGAAACCTGGAAAGCTCCTTAATTTTACCTTCTGTCCCTAGTCTATAGCTGTCCCAACTGATTTTTATAGAGTTGACAGACACCATCAGGAATCAACGTTAGCCCTGCAACTGCTCCAAAATGGGCTCATCTCACTAACTCAGTTGTTCCCCCAAAACCAGCCAGATCTGGATTTGCTGAAAGTCAATATTGTAGTGAGCATTCTTCCCGCCAGCCTGGTCCCATAGCCACATCAACCCCAAATAACACACAGAGACTCTATTAGCTACAATGCTGTCGGCCAGTGTCCAGGGCTTCTCACTGGCTAGTTCTGTCTTAAGTACTAACCTATAACTACCAATATGTGTATTTCTCTAAGGTCTTATCTTACCAAGCCAGCCGCATGCACCCTCTCTTCCTGGGATCACATGGTGACTCTCTACTCTTGACTACATTTCCCAGAATCCTCCTCAACTCCTAGTCCCACCTATCTTGCTTCTTTATTGGCCAACAATGATTTATTTATCAACCAATCAGACAAACATATACACAGAAGGACTTATCCCATTATCTCCTCTTTTCCGTCTAGATAAAAAGAAAGGTTTTAACTTTAACATAGTCAAATTATATATAACAGAACAGTTATCAAGTAAGAAGTATAGTTACAATATTTAGTCCATTAACATTTAGTAAGATTTAAAGAAAGTATTTTATCATTTATCCTATCAGTATGAGCCTAAAGTCTTATATGTAGCTTATATTTTACCACAACTAGGGAAAACTATAATTATAACTATCTGTCTTCAACTTCATCGAAGACCACAGAAGGATAATACAGAAACACTAGAATTGACAGAGACATCTCACTACCTAGACAGTCATTTGAAGTTCCTCTTTAACACTGGGGCATCCATCTTCAGCCCATAGGCTACAGTGTGTCTGGCAGATGTCTTAGAGAAGCAGGAAATTTTAAACTGTCTGCCTGCCTTGGCAGTTTGTCAGTCATTTTTCTGTGTCCTGCAGAATGCCTGGCAGACTCTTCCATGAAGCATGAACCCTTTAGGACTGTCCTATCAAGTTTAGCAATCACTTTTCTATGGGTCCTGCATGTCCAGTTTATCAAAGAGTAAAGGCAAGAGGCAGTTTCTTGCCCAAATGGCTAATCTTGCCATGTTGAAAGCAAACTCCATAACGAGTTTCTTTGATGCCCATCTTTCTCTCAGACATAATTGGTGTTCCAGGAATAGTTGTGTCTCACTATCATGAAAAACCCTAAACCATTTAAATGCCATATATTCTGTAGGTCTTTGAAAGGTTTGAAGAATATCTATCCATCTCAAATATATCTGTATATCTAGAAAGCCTAACTAACTTAACTATGAGTTCTGAGTATTATAGGTGGCTATATACAATCTATATTGAATTATGCATTACATTTTAAAAGATCAGTATAAACACAATACTTAGCAAGAGGAGAAATATATACATCACAAAATTGACCTTACATTTGAATCGATAAATGAAAATCCATACCAATACAAAGTATTGTGATCATTACCATTTCTAACCAACCCTATAAATGAAAATATTTGGGAATGTGGCCATTGTTCTCTCCAAGCTACTTCCTATTGTTAGGGGGCACTGTCTTGAGGATCCTAAGAAGACCCAGAAATCCTTGTTGTAGTAGTCTTTAACTGCATAATCTCAGCTGTTTTGGGATGTTGAATCACCTGGACCACTGCTTCAGGGGGTCTTACTTCATCAAACCATGTAAGTCTGGAAGGAATCCACAGCTTTTTTCATTTTCTATGGAAACACAAGCAAAAACTCTTTTCCCAAGTAATCTGTCCTTATATTTAAATTTAGTCAAAGAATTTTAAAAATATATAAGTTGGATTACTCCAGCAGCATTTACAATCAAGTGTATTTTAGCCATTTTTGTTCCTTTCTTAGCAATTGAATAATTCAAACACAATCACATACAGTATCCAGACTCTCTGTATTTTCCATCTTTTTGTGGATTTTTTATTACTCTATATCTTTTAATTTTACTTTTTGCTTTTTTAAGACAAGGTTTCTCTGTATATGAACTCCCTCTGTACACCAGACTGGCTTTGAAATCATAGAGATCTGTTTGCCTTTGCCTCCCAAGTGCTGGGATTAAAGGTGTGTGCCACCACACCCAGTTACTCTCTCTCTCTTTCTTTTTTTACCACTATCCTGTTTCTTTTTCTTTCCCAAGCCTATGTATATTTTTTAACACACTATAAAACTTTTAGAGATTTTACTTCATCTGAATCTGACTTTACTATAAATCTTTGTTTTTCTGCCCACGTGTCTTTTATCTGCTTAACAACATTGCTAAGATTAAAGCCACAGCTGTTTAACTGTTGTCTTTCCAAGATGGTGGGTATAAGTTTACTGCCAGCAAAGGCTGTGCAAATCTCTGCTTCTCTTTAGCAATCCAGAGCCCACCCAAGAAAATGCTGCTACCAAGAAGCCATGCTTGTCTCTGTTCTTTTGTTTCTAAAATCCTTTTTCAGATTTTGTTAAGTGGAAATTTGTGCCCCAAGTCTAGGCACCATTATATAATAAGCATTTTTCTCGCCAGTCCGGTCCTAGAGCTACGTTAGTCCCAAATGAACACACAGGACACTATATTAATTATGAAGCTGTTGGCCTTTTGCTATGATTTCTTGTTGGCTAGCTCTGACTTAATTATTAACCCATAACTGCTAATCTGAGCATTTCCACGTGGTCTTCTCTTACCAGAGAAAGGGTCCATACCTCTTACTCCTCTCGCTTCCTATGTGGTGACTGACTGTGCCTCTGTCTCCCAGAATTCTCCACCTATCCTAGTCCCACCTATCTTGCTTCCCTATTTGCCAACATATAGGGAGCTGGTGTTTGAGGTTATGGGGCTAAAACACTTCACAACAATCCAAGCAAAGGACTAAGGATGTAAATGAAGACAAAGGCAGTAGCTCATTCTTACAAGGAGAATGGTGTTTATTTTTACAAGAGTGGAGCCTTATATACCAGTGGCAGGCATGGTGGAAAACCACCAAGGTCAGAAGCCTACCTTCCCAAGGCCCTCCAGTGAAGGATGGGCCAATAACAGTAATTAGCATTTAGACAATAAGGATGGGCAGAAAACAGGAACTTGCATTCAGGCTTAACTGGAAGGAGGGGACAAGAGGTATTTTGCTAGAAGCTCCTAGTCACAAGCTGGTCAGCAGACCCCCATGGGGGAACGGTGCAACACCAACAGTGCCTTATTCATCAACCAAATAGACAAACATATACACAGAAGATGGTTCCCCATCACAATGTGAACCAGTCCAGCCAAGAGAAAGAGAAATGGGCCTGCAAACTACAGCCTCCAGGGGCCACCTCCAAGGTCCTTCAGACTCCCTTGGGCCTGGTGGCTCCTACCTCTCTCAGCCTACTGATCTCTATCCTTCCCATGATAACACAGACTGCTCTCTATCTCTTCAGATACTTTCAGGAGAAACTACCCATGGTCAGAATACCAGACCCTTCTAAGAGAACTTCATCAAGTCTCCTACCATAGCCTGCCTGCCTGCCTGATCCCACCTTTGACTTACATTTCTATCTTCCTGGGCTCCATGACCATGTCCCTATCCATGTAGGGAGCTGTGTGGCAGCCAGAAGAGTATGTCCTCCTTATCATCAACAAAAGACTAACCTGTTAGGTCCAAAAGGAAAAACTGCAAACACTCCAAAACAGGCCAGGCCATTGACTTGGTCCAAAAATGATGGTCTTGATCAGCTCAAGCAGGACTATAGGACTGCTGGTGGAAAGACAAAATCTCACTCACACCATTCCTCAGGAACCTACTCCCACTCTTCTCTCTGCTCTGGGAGAGATAGCCCTGGCCTTTGCCAGTCTGTCCCTCCCCTCTCCCGGAGAGAGGTGGCCATGGCAGTTTTTGATTTTCCCAGAGGGCTCTAACTGTTCTGCCTCTCATGACTGTGATAAAAGCCCTTCTTCCCACCCACCAATCTGTTAGGGAACCCCTGAGCCCTCGTTTACGTGGAATAATAAAGAGCGAGACACTAACAAAACAAAGACTAACAGAACAACACTTATGATTGAAGATGGGTTTTGAGTGACAGGAGTTTTCAGGACACAGCTGTGCTTGACCAGAGGACCTAGGATGTCAGACGCCCACAGTCACAGAACCTGGACCCAGAATCCTGAGTCCATTGTCTCATGCCAATGAAAATTAACACCGTGGACAGCCACAGAAGCCAGCAAAGCAGAAGCACCATGTATTAGAAAGTATTACAGAAAAGTGGAAATCTGTGGCCAGGAGAGAAACTGAGGAAAAAGTGAAACCCCCAGAGTGCGGGGGCGGGGGGGGGGCGGAGCTTTTAAGAGCGGAAAGGAAAAGTTGAACACCGTTGCCTAGGGGATTATACAGCCGTGGCAGAAACTTGATGAAAGCTGGGGTAACTGTGAGATTGGTTGTTTTTTTAGACTATCACTGGTCAAGCCAATGGGGGTCCCACATACCCTGTGTCTGTTCCTCTGGCCCGACCTAGCCAGGGGTGTTTGGAGACCCCGCTCTGTCCACCTCTGACTTCCGTTGTGTTAGTTATTGGACTATGGGTTAGCTGTTTGTCACTTGCTGGGTAGATGTTATACCCTCCCACTCCACCTCTTCATTAACACATTTATTGTTGTCAACATCTTTAAGAAGCAGATGCATTTGTACCTTTCCAGGTAACACCTTGTCTATGGCATGGTCTGTGGTCTTAGTCCTAAAATAGGGGAGGCTTTCTTAGAAGCCCCGGCTACAAGTATCTGAGTTAGAAGCAAGACTCTGCAAAAGCAATGGTGCCAAGAGGGGGCCCACAGAGGCGTGCCAGCTGTCCTGCTGAACCTGGCCTTGCTTCTCAGACTCTCTGTTTGTCTCTTATCAGGTCTGCCTGGCTATCTCGTACCCAACTGCAAACTCTTGATTTCTCATCCTTAGTGTTCCCAGCCCCACTGTTTCCCCCCTGACAGTCCCTACAACACTAGCACCTGTTCTTACTACAGGATATGTAAACAACTTGCAGCTTTCCCCAAGGGCCCCTTTCCCCTACCGCTTTAGAGCAAAATTGACTTTTAGAAAAGAAAAATAAGATCGACAACCTCCTGGTCAAGCTAATAAAAAGACCCAAATTAATAGGATTATAGATGAAAAATGGGATGTTGCTACAGGTTCAGATGAAATCCAGAGTATCATTAGGGAATTATGCACAAAGTTTTTATTTTCCCAAACGTGAAAACTTTAGAAGAAATAGAAGTTCCTAGAAATGTATGATCTACTAAAACTAAATCAAAGAGATTTAAACAGCTTAAGCATACCAGGAATGAGAACAATGGAGAAGCAGTAACAGTCTCCCCACAAAGAAAATAAAGATATATTCACTGCTGAATTCCATCAAACACGCTGCGCGTGCGCGCGCGCACGCGCACGCACACACACACACACATATACACACATACACACACCACATACACCACACCACACATACCAACACCATGTTACACCACACATACACAAAACATACATACATGCACACACACCATACACACACCACATACCACACACACACACATACCACATATACATACCACACACACTATATACACACCGCACTGATATATACTATATACACACCACACTCACACTATACACACACCACACATACACACATCACATACACACACTATACACAATACACCACACATACACACATACCACACATACAAATACACTACACATACAAACACACACCACACCACACATACATATACTCACCACACCATACATACACACATACCACACCACACATACACACACTATATACACACCACACCATACATACAACACAGACACCTCACACACTGTACATACATACATACACACATACACACAATAAACACCACAAATTCTTTGAGAATTTCACTCGTTGTAATTTGATCATACCCACACTCCTCCAACTGCTCCCAGATCCACCCCCACGTCTGTACTGGCCTAGCTTTTTGTACTCATCTAAACCAACTGGACCTGACTGTGCATTCTTGGGTGTGTGGCCATCACTTGGTAGGTGTTTGACCTACCAAGAACCACACCCTTAAAGAAAACTAACTCTCCCTCTTCCCACAGGTATTGGTTACCATTAGCTCCTCAGCTAGGAGTGGGACTTCATGGCCGCAGTTAACACCAATACTCCTCAAACTGTTCAACAAAACAGAGAGACTGAAAACTATGAAGCTCACGTAGGAAGCCACTATGACCCTGACACCAAAACCAGATAAAGACACAACAGAAATAGAAAACTACAGGCTAATATCCCTGATGAATACATACACAAAGATCCTCAATAAACTTCTTGAAAAGTCTACTCAAGAGCTCATTAATGCCTGCCTTTACGGCAAGGCCTGCAATTCTAGCAGGCTTAGGTAGGAGGATCACCATGAGTTCAAGGCTAGTCTGAACACTTAGTGAAATCCTGTCCCAGAAACATAAATAAATAACATATTAAAAGAAGATGTACTTCATAGCCAAGTTGGCTTCACCTTCAGGTAATACAATGTTGGTTTCAATATATGCGAATACACAGATGTAACACAACACATAGACTTAAGGACATAAATCACATGATCATCTCAATAGAGACATGGGAATTTGACAAAGTTCAATATCTGATGAGAGCCCACAAGGAACTAGAACCAGATAGGCCATACCTTACCTCATAAAGGCAGCATGCTACACTGTAGGCAACTTTCCGCTAGTGGGGAAAACCTGCAAGTGTCACCACTTCACCCTCTCTGCCCACCACTGTTATTCATCTAGTGCTCACAGTCTTGGCTAGAGCAATATGACAAGAGGGGAATAAATGGATGTAAAAGAGAAATAATACATCAAAGAAGCACTATTTGTGGACAACATGATCTGATGACCGACAGACCCTGGTAATTCCACCAAAAAGTTCTTAAACCTGATAAAGTTTCATCCAAGTAACAGGGTGAAAATTGAACATATGGAAAATCAGTAGCTTTTCAGCATAGCAATAATGAATTTGCCGAGGAAGAAATTAAGGGGCACAAACCCCACTCACAACAGGTTCAATAGAGCTGAAATACTTAGGAATAAACCTAAGTGAGAAGATGAAAGACCTTCACAATGAAAACCTTTAGATCCTGAAAAGGGCAGGCACCACGGCTCAGTAGGTAAAGGTGCTAGTGACCAAGCCTGACCATCTGAGTTTAGCCTCTGGAGCCTACACTGTAGGAGAGCACAGATCCATGCACGTTATCCTCTGACCTCCATAGGTGTGCTGTGGCAGACACACAAACACACACACACACAGATACACAGACACACACACATAAACACACACACACAGATACACAGATACACACACACACATATAAACACACACAGAGATACACAGACACACACACACATAAACACACACACACACACATAAACACACACACACATAAACACACACACACACATAAACACACACACACACACACACACACACACACACACACACACGATTTTTAAAAGAATACCCTGAAGGAAGAAGTTGAAAGGGACACTAGAAGATCGAAAGACCTCATGGATTTGTAGAATCAATACTGTAAAAAAAAAATGGCTATCTTGCCTAAAGCAAACTCCCAAGTCAACACAATTGCTTCAAAATTCCAATGAGATTCCCCACAAAATATGAAAATGAAATGATCCTAACATTCGCATAGAAACAAAAGCATTTCCAAAGCAATCCTGAACAGAAAGCAATGCTGAAAGCATCACAGCTGATGGTATCAAACTATACTCCAGAACCATAGTGACAAAAACAGCATGGTGCTGACACAAAAAATAAACATGCAGCCCAATATAGAACACAGAAATAGAGGACCCTCACAGATACAGACACGTAGTGAGCATACATGCATGCATACAGGACCCTCACAGATACAGACACGTAGTGAGCATACATGCATGCATACAGGACCCTCACAGATATAGACATGTAGTAAGCATACATGCATGCATACAGGACCCTCACAGATATAGATATAGACATGTAGTGAGCATACATGCATACATACAAACATGCAAACACCCATACATTAAAAAAAGATTTTCAATATATTTTAACTGTTTTTTTTAAGATTATAGCTTGCCTCAATCATAATGACCATCACCAAGAAAACAAAAGACAAAGTCTGGGAAGGATGTGAGGAAAAAGAAAACCCTTGCACACTCCTGGCAGGACTGTAAACTGTGTAGCCACTATGCAGATGAGAGTAGAGGTCACTCAAAAATCTGTAGATAGAAATACATAAGGTCCAGCTACACTACTCCTGCTAAGTACACAGTGGACTCTTGGTCTACATTACACAGAGATAACCCGCATACTCATGCTTATTGTGACACTATAAGAGCTAAGAGAAGGGACAAGCTGTCGTCCATCAACCGATGAATAAAGAAAGCATGGTGCCTATATACATCCAGACATGAAGAAAACTTTCCTACAGCCAAAGACGATTGTCTTGCATGAAATAAGCTAGACTCAGAAAGACAAATCCTGCCCCCTGTTTTCTCTCATATGCAGACTCTAAATTTGGGGAGACCACCAGAGGGGAGTAAGAACCATTAGGGAGTGTGTGAGGGGGCAGCTATGATATACACATGGGTATATATCATGAGTTGATACCAATAAAACAGAATTCAGATGTCATATTTCAATGCAAATTTCTATTCAGTAATAGATTTCAAACGGATGAGTTTGCATTTACAGACAGAAAGGTGCTGACAAAGCAAAACCAGATAGTATGGCTTGGTTTGGTCATTTCAAGGTTATTCCCCTTGTGCGGCTAAAACAGAGGAGACTTCCTTATTGTGCTTATTTGGGTTACATAGACTCTCCTGCTTATTGAAGCAATAACTGGCCCATTTCACTGTTCAATTTGACATGTAGCACACACAACTCCATTCTGTTTGGTTCTAACAGTGAATGTTTATAACTACTAACAGATAAACTTTTCTGGAGGGTGCAGTTCTGGAACAGCCTCCTGTTCTAGGTCCCCACAGTCCATAACCAACCAATACTTCAAGGTAATGTCCCTGCGAGCAACCATGTTCATTCAGTGCAGATGACAGTGTGAGAGTTCGCTCAAACAGCAGCAAGCTATGTCAGTGTCCCACCTCACAGGTTCATGGTCTACACCCCTGGGCTGGTTTAACCATCCCACGGAGGCTCACATTAGCCTTCAGGTAAACATTTGCTTTGCCCTCCATTTCTAGGACACATCTAGGGCTGCTGCATTTTTACCTGTCTTCATCTGATTTTTTTCTTCCCTCAAATCTACACCAGCACTTGGGTGGTGGTAGATTTTAGATTTAAAGAGAGGGGAAAGGGTTAGTTGAAGCAGCACTAAGTGCCTTAGAACCACAACGCTGTTGGCACAACCCAGACACCTAAACCAGTGTGGCGGAATAGAGAATTCATGAGAATGCTTGGATCTACCTTCTGCTGGTTTTTGACAAGGGAACCGAAAGCGTATACTGGAAAGAGGAAATTCTCTTTATTGAATTGTCCTGGATGGTTTCAGGGAAAAATATGTCCGCACAGAAGAGAATGCAATTCAAAGGTTACATTCTAGCATACATAACAATAAACACAAAATGATAGTGACTCTGTTTAAGAGCTTATAAAACCCAATAAAAATTGTAGTAGAAAATTCATGGCTTTTATGGGAAGTACTTCTTGACATCTGTCTAGACAAAGAGTTGTTATGCTCAACCCCAAAATTACAGGAAAACGCAACATGTTAAATGAGTTTGCGTCTTTACTCATTTAGCTGGGTGATTTATCTCTTTGCGTCTCAGTTTCCATATCTGTAAAGCAAAGCTAACTGTAAGTCCCGCCTGGAATGACTGCTGTCAGGATTACAAGAGATCATTTGGCGCACTGGCTGTGTTTAAACCACAATGATTACAGGCTGCTGTTTCTGTTGTGTTTTTTTGATGGGGTCTTGTGCAGCCCAGGCTGGCCTTGGTTTTCTGGGTAGCCAAGGAGGGCTTTGAACTCTGAGCCTCCACCTCTCCAGCACTGGGGTTGAGTATGCACTACCTGTGTGTGCGGTGCTAAGGGTAGGATCCAGGGCTTCATATGTGGTAGGCAATCACTTTACCAAGGGGGCTTCATCATCCCTAACGTGGCTACTGCTCCTTGTTACTCCCGGGGGGACAGGTGTCCTTTCTGTTTTCTTAACAGGAGGACCCTTTGATCTTTACCTTGTGTATTAACGTGACATGGAAACACGTTTAACTTAGGAGCACATCTGGGACCTCCATGCGCTTGCTCTGTGAGGGCTTTATCTGCCTCATGGGAACTGGCCAGCTGCTTGGGGGTGGCAGAGACCTGAAGGTGAGTCAGGGTCGGGTCTGTCTTGCAGCTGTACAGAGAACAAAACTGACACGCTATGAACTGCTGGTGTGGGATTTGGGGGCTCCTGAACCCCAGCTGTTCACGTTACAATGAGATAGTGCAACCATTGTAGCTGCTATAAGCGCTGTATTTCAGATTGTTTCACTGCACCACAGGTTAATGGGGCTCAAGACTGTGGTGGGGTGTATTGGGAGGGGGCGCTGAGTCTCCCAGGCTCTCGTGCCTCGGTGTCTCTAACCTGCAAGTGGTGGGGGGGAGACTTTAAAGAAGGAATTCTCTCAACAGGTGTTTCCCCTTAATCACCACACTTCCAGAACATTCCCATCTATCATACATAAGACCACCCCTCATCAGCAAGGTCTGCTGCCTTTTAGTGGGGGGGAGTCACACCAGAAATAGAAACCGAGGTCCTGCAGATGCTAAGGAAGCCTTCTGTCTTTGAGCTACAACTGGACCTTTATTATTATTATTTTTAAATTGTTTTATTTTGGCACAGAGCCTCACTAAGTCACCCAGACTGGACTTGAACTTGGCCCACCGTCCAGGCGGCCCTCAAACTCGTTCCCTTTTCATCTCAGTGCTGCCGTCCATACCTGCGCCTCCGCTTGGTGATGAAACCGAAGCAGAGCAGCGGAGCCTGCTTGGCCTCCAGGGATTCTCACAGACACTAGCTCAAAGCTACGGCCCCTCATGTGTAAACAGAGTCGAAGGACAGGCTCCAGGTACAGATGAAGGATAAAGCACACGTAGCCCCTGTTTGCTTGAACTAGAGTCCAGATGATAAGGCTGGAGTACAAAAAAGGTTCTGGTGGGTCCTGGGGGAGCAGCCAGCACCTGCCTCCTTTGGCCACACAAGCCACCTTTGGATGTGCTCCTCCACCAGCTGGAAAGCAGAGGTAAGGCACAGCCCTGAGTTCCCGAGAGACCTTGCTCATGGACCCAGGATGAGATGAGTCTGTTTGATGTCATTGATGACCTTGCTCGTGGATCGGGGATGAGTGTGTTTGATGTCATTGACGAGCTTGCTTGTGGATCCAGGATGATTGTGTTTGATGTCACTGACGACCTTGCTCATGGACCCAGGCTGAGTGTGTTTGATGTCATTGACAACCTTGCTTGTGGATCCAGGATGAGTCTGTTTGATGTTGCTATGACCTTGCTCATGGACCCAGGCTGAGTACGTTGATGTTGTTGACCTTGTATGACCTTGTTATAGATGCTGATGCTCTGGACAATCCCACTTTTCCTCCTGGGAGCAGCCCAAGGTAAGCAGCACCACAACCCTGTGTGAAGTAACAGGTGTGTTCACACGCTCTCAGCAGGACTAGAGAAAATTTCAGCCCAGACAAAGCTTGCAGGAGCCGAAGCCTTTCCTAGGCTTCTGGGAAGGGGGATGGAACTCAGCCTGGGAGAATAAGCTGGGTGGTTGGGGACGGGGAAGGGGGGCAGGAAATAGCTCCCTATACCTGGAGGAGCTTATGGCCTGGATTTTTGAGGAAAAAAAAGTTCTAGAACATCTACAAGTGGACTTTTGCTCAATTAATGTGGACTTCTTGGGGGGTTCTCTACAAATATGTTAGAATTCTGAGTTTGGAGAAGCATTGAATGTTTCAGATTTGTTTCCTTTATTGAAAATAGATTTCTTTTCATACAATATATCCTGATTACGGTTCCCCCTCTCCCCTACTCCTCCAAGTTCACCCCCATCTCCCCTCCTATCTGAATCCAGATCCTTTATATCTCTTGTTAGAAACAGGCATCTAAGGAATAATAATAAAATAAAAAATTTTAAAACCAAACAAATAAGAATATGACGAAAATACCAAACAAGAACCAGATTAAAGGTGCAAAACCTACATACATGTGCAGAGACACACATGTTCACACACACAGGAATCCCATAAAAACCCAAAACTGGACGCCATAACACATACACAAAGGACTTGTATGGTTAAAACAGATTCATCACGAGACAAAGAACCTCCAACGATGCTGTTGAGTTCATTTTGTGTTGGACATCTACACCTGGGCATGGGGCCTGCCCTAAAGAGGGGTTTGTTTCTCAGGGAGACTCCTTTGGAGGTAACCAGATTTTCATTTGCAAGTGGCTATCAATTTGAAATAGCTTCTGGGTTACCATGCCTTGCATGACTCTCATCAGAGAAGCTTCCTCCTGCAGTAGATGGGAACAAACATGGAGTCCCACAGTCAGACATTACAGAGAGAAAGACCTTGAAACACTCAGCCCTAAAAGGGATGTCTCCATCAAACCCCTTGCCTGGGGGCCTCAGGGATCTCCCCTAAAGAGAAGGCAAGTAAGCGCTCCTGAGCTCAGCCACAACAGCTTCTCCTTGAGCCTGTCATTCTCTCTCCTCAGGAAAAGAGGTTTGCTATAACAACCTTGGATGCTTTTCTGACACCGAGCCCTGGGCGGGGACAGCCACCAGGCCTCTAAAACTTCTCCCTTGGAGCCCTGAGAAGATCAACACCCGCTTCCTGCTCTACACCAATGAGAACCCAAACGCTTTCCTGGTGAGACGCTTCATGAACTCTGCAGGGCATCTCCTTATCCTTGTACCTGCTCCCAGTACCCTGCCCAACCTTCAGGGTGAGTGAACGGTTCGTAGCTGCAGGATCCTCCTGCTAGCTCTGTAGCTTTGGTCTGGGCTCGGGGCTTACCGTCCAACAAACCCATGGGAACGATAACCCCATGAGTCCCATCCCAGGTCCAGAGGAGGCAGGGGCTCAGGGGTAGAGAGGTCAGCATGGGCATCCCGAAGAGCTGATTTTGTGTTCAACCTTCAGAGGCCAACACACTGGGCCAGGCAAGGGTGGAGAAGGGGAAAGACAGGCTTAAGAGTCAGGCTGCAAAAAAAGCTGAAACCCTCTCTGTTTGTCATAGCTCCTCCAGCCTTCTGACCCGTCAACCATTGAGGCCTCCAACTTTCAAGTGGCCAGGAAGACCCGGTTCATCATCCACGGCTTCACAGACAAGGGAGAAGAGAACTGGGTGTTAGACATGTGCCAGGTGGGACACCTCTGACCCAGGTAGCCACGTCGCACTGAGCTGTCACTTTACACAGACACAACACATACGCTTGACAGGAGTGCCTGCTCTCGCCTTCAGCAGCTGTGTTTGTATTCTGAAAGTGAGGGACTGTGGAGTTTTGTATGGCCAAATCGTCCCTCACATTCTTAAGAGTCAGAGGTTATGTAGCTGTGACCATTCATTTATTTAAGACACAAGAAGCTAAGATTGACAGGATGATTTTTTTTGTTTGTTTGTTTGCTTTGGTTTTTCGAGACAGGGTTTCTCTATATGTGGCTTTGGAGCCTGTCCTGGAACGCCCTCTGTTCCCAGTGCTGGCTGTCCTGAAATTGGCCACATGGGCTCCTAGGCTGTGGGACCTGGGACCTTACCAGTAATCCTGCCTAGGCCTGGAGTCCGACTTCCTGCTTCTCCGGCCACATGGGCTCCTAGGCTGTGGCCAATGAGGTGGACTTTAGAAGGTGAGTAGCTGTAGTTTGTCTAGAGAGGAGAGATCACAGGGTGGACTTGTGCTCTGGTTAGCATGACTCCCCCGCTGGGAACTCTCCTTGCTTTCTGGGGCCTCTGAATTGAGTGCTAGTGCCCCGACAAGGATCTCAATACTTTCCCGGCTCAAAGTGGCCCTTCTTAGACTCGTCTCTAGCTAACGCTCATTGTGGCTTCAAACAAGATGCTTGTTAATCCAGTTTCCAGCACCAGACTTCCCAGGATCTGCAGGGATATCTCAGGGTTGCTCCGACAATGGAAGCCCCAAGGAACACATCTATCAGAACGTGGAGATGTTATGTGTGTTAGCACTGTAGTGAAGAGGTTAGAAGAGGACCTCAGCTGTGGGCGTCAAGATGACCACACGCACACAGGCTGGCTGAGCACCTGTGGGGGTGCCTCCTTCCTAACTCCCCAACCTCTCTCACATTTGTGCTCCCTCCGTTTTTCATATTCCTGCCGTGTGTGCTCCCTCCACAATATGTGATGCCATCTTGACTGTGGAAAATGACACCCCCTCCCTCTTTATAGCTCAAGAAATGTTCAGTGGTCTGGCATGTCACATGAAGTTACCTCTCCCAAGCAGAAACACAAGGTCGCATAGACAGAAGTCGCCGGACACTACGCTGAGGTTTTTTTTTTTTTCCTGTCAGACAGACCCAATTCCTTTAATGGCGTCACTGAGCCGCCTTCATCAGATTTGGTTGAAGAAATCAGAAGGACTGGCTCGTCCTTCATCTATAGGGTGTGGATCTTCTCTGCTGCTAGTACTTGCCCTGGTAGATCGCAGGATCCCCCTGACAGAATCCAGTCCATCTCAGCACCCCAGCTAGAGGAAGAGACGGAATACTTTTGACCCCTGGCTGGCTGGGTGGGTGTCCCCATCCCTGTGGCAACGCCGTGTCTCCCCACCCCCTAGAACTTGTTCAAAGTGGAGGAGGCAAACTGCATCTGTGTGGACTGGAGGCGAGGCTCTCGGACCACCTACACGCAGGCCGCCAACAACGTTCGAGTCGTGGGTGCCCAGCTGGCTCACATGCTCCACGTCCTCGAGGTGAGTGGGCCAGCGGGGGTGGGGCACAAAGGTGAATTTAGGAGCTATGGAGGAGACACGAAGAAGCGGACACCTCCTTAGTGACACGGGAGTGAGAGAAAAACTTACCAGCTCACGCTCAGTGGTGGGATTTCACAGGGGTCACTTAAGACCATCGGAAAACACAGATTAGTTACATTGTGATTCATAACAGTAGCAAAATTATGGCTATGAAGTAGCAATGGAAATAATTTTTGTGTGGAGGTCACCACAACATGAGGAGCTGTATTTATCAGGGGGTCACAGCATTAGGAAGTTTGAGAATCTCTGTGTTAGAGGGTTCTGGAGATGGGGGAGCGGGTATGCAGTGTTTGTGCGGGCACATGGGAATAATCTACCGTGTGTGGGGGGTGGGGTGGGGTGGCATTTGGGAAGATAGGAGGATGAGCTACAGTAAACCAGGCCCAGGGGTGAAGGAGTAGGACACTGTTTGAAGCCACAATGAACTTTAGCTAGAGACGAGTCTAAGAAGGGCCACTTTGAGCCGGGAAAGTATTGAGATCCTTGTCGGGGCACTAGCGCTCAATTCAGAGGCCCCAGAAAGCAAGGAGAGTTCCCAGTGGGGGAGTCATGCTAACCAGAGCACAAGTCCACCCTGTGATCTCTCCTCTCTAGACAAACTACAGCTACTCACCTTCTAAAGTCCACCTCATTGGCCACAGCCTAGGAGCCCATGTGGCCGGAGAAGCAGGAAGTCGGACTCCAGGCTTAGGCAGGATTACTGGTAAGGTCCCAGGTCACATTCCCACAGCCCCAGACCATAGCCCAGTTTACCAGCTGCCTGAACCCCGTGGCTGGGAACAACATGGACAGAAGATTCTAGGACGCTTCTAAGAAGTACGTGGGCCATCGCTATTGGCAAGGGAGACGGTGGCTGTGTTTCTCCATGATGCTTCTGCCCGTGGCCCCAGTTGCTCCTCTCCAGGTGCAATCTTTCCCTTGACATGGGTCGGGCAGCAGCCTTGAACACCCAGGAAAATGCAGAGTGCAGATAGTGTGGACAGGAGCAAGTGTTCTTGAACAGGGACTACACCACCCATTCCTTCCTTCTTCTCTTATAAGTCAGCAGAGAGTGGAACCTGGAAATTGCTTCCCACTTTTTCTGCTGGCCAAAGGATCCCAGCTGCTGTAACTACCAAAATCACTCTTTAACTGGCACCATCAAAGCAGCCTTCAAACACAGCAAAGCCTTTGCACTATAGCAAGAGCCATAGATAGAACATATCTGCAATGAGAATACTAATGCCATTATTAAAGGAAGCATAAGCTAAGTGCCTGGTTACCCTAAATACTGCAAAAAGCACTTTGTGTTTCTCATCTAATCCTTAGAACCAAAGAAGCTCTGCCAGGGAAGCAAACAGCTTGCCCAAGAGCAGACAGATTATATGAATCCATGCCCAAGAACAACAGATTATATGAATCCATGCCAAGAACACACAGATTATACGAATTCATGCCAGTCCCTGTGCCCCACATTGTGTATAAATTATTTAATCACCAACAACTATATAAGCTGATGAAGTTATTACCTTCAGTGTATAAAATAGGAAAATTAAGATACAAAAATCTCGAATGACTATCTCAAAGTCATGCACAACTTGCCCCAAAAAGTATCTCAGTTCAGATCTGGAACCAGCAACTGGTACAGGCCCAGGACTCTGTATTCTTCACTAAGATAAAAGAAAGGAAAATGAGGGTATTAAATATGAACGATACTTAGAGGAATCTGACGTAGAAAGAAATCCTTTTCTCCACAATCAAACAAAATCTGAGCTCTTTTCTCATCCTCTCCTGCCACCGAACCCCCGCCTTGAAATGAGTGGCCCCGAGACTCCACGCCCCATCTTCTGTCGACAGGCAGCGGCACTGTATTGCTACCAGCGTGGTGCCTGCCCAATTGCACGCTGGCCAGCCTGTGCAAACACACACCTTGGCCTTCATGCTTGCTCCTTCACTGTTTGACACTGTCAGCTGTCTCTTTTAGGACTGGACCCTGTAGAAGCAAACTTTGAAGGCACTCCTGAAGAGGTGCGACTTGACCCCTCAGATGCTGACTTTGTCGATGTGATTCACACAGATGCAGCCCCCTTGATCCCATTCTTGGGTGAGCACTGGGGTGTTCTAGTCTCTAGCTGCGGACAGGTGGTATGTTAATTCCGAGAGCGCCATACAACCCGAATCCACTCGCTGTTGTGACAAATATTTTAGGGTTTGGAACAAATCAAATGATGGGTCACATTGACTTCTTCCCCAACGGGGGACAGAACATGCCTGGGTGCAAGAAGAATGCCCTATCACAGATTGTGGACCTAGATGGCATCTGGTCAGGTAAGGCCATGTGGGCCAGTCCGGGAGGACAGTGAGTGTGTCTTTGGGGTACTCAGAAATTGCCATGACAGATCCCCTTTCCCACCCCACCCGTGTGTGTGTGTGTGTGTGTGTGTGTGTGTGTGTGTGTTGTAGAAGTGCATGTGTGTGTGGAGACTAGTGGAAAACTTTGTGTGTCATTCTTCAGACACTATGCACCTCCACCATGCCAGCACTAGCAAAAGCATGCATTGCCACATTTAGCTTTTTTTCCACTTGAGTTCTGGGCATCAAACTCAAGTTCTCATAGTTTCATGGCAAGCATTTAACTGACTGAGCTGTCTTCCCAGCCCCGTAGCAAGTCTTAGTGGTAAAAATATACTTCCTTATAAAAAATGCATGACTTCCTTTTCTGCATATTATTTCTGAAAAAAATAACTACGGTGCTCTCAGATTCTGTATTTCCTTAAAACGTTGCCGTGGATTTGCCGGACTGCATGAGCGACAAGGAGTCGCAAAGCTCTGGCTTACAGCTACAATCCCAACTGCCAGCTGGTAGTCACCATGTAGAGAAGGGGCAGTGACATGACGGATTTCTCAAGAGAATTTTCCTGCAAATGTTCCCTGTGAATCAATATTACAGTTCAACTTTTAGGTAACTCGCTTCAGTCCAGTAACTAGAACAAGGGTATCCCAGAGGCATGCATGGCTAAGCCATCTTCACCACGCAAGCCATTGCTCACTTATATTGAGCAGGAATGAGGAGCGGTCGCAGGAGGGAGGCTAGAAAGGGGACTGTCCACTTTCGATTGGTGAGCATAGGTGGGCATCCATCAGTTAACAGCTCCAATACTTCCTAATGAGGTCAAGCATTCAACAGTCATTTTCGGCTACACAAGTCAACTGGCAGCAGTTTGAGTTAAAACCCATAGCGGTATGATAGAATCTTATGAGCGTCACTATTGCTCAATTCAATCAAAACGGCTTAGATGCCCTTGATGCAAACATTAATGACACACGTCTGGGCTTTGACAGCTCCGTCAGTAGTGGACAATAAAGTCTGGGCAGATCTAGATGGAATGCCGGGAGATTTGTCAGGTGGCTTGAGCGAGGACTTGAAAGACTTCTGTAGGAGAGGGGATAAGACTGACATTCAGCTGAAGCCACCGAAATCTACTTTTCCCTTCATTTGCGTAAGCGTGTGGTGACAATGTCCTAGTGCTTACGGTGTCACATATGGAGGAATGTGGCCCATGTGGTTGTGTCTTTGAGGATTTCTAAGCTTATTCCTGGACACAGAGGCTAGAGGGGGAGTATTGAGCACCAGATGGACAGTGTTTCATCACAACTCTCCCCTTTTGGTAGCTGTCATCTGTGAATTCATCTGTGGGTACTTTCACAAAAGGGATGCTATGGCACCTGCCTCCTGGAAAAGGGGAGGGTTTAGTGGGCAATACCAATGAAGTAACCAGACATTATACCCCCCCACCAACACGCAAAGCCACGTTTGTTTATTGTCATTTTTGTGAATGAATTATGAACTCAAGTTCTGTAGGTACAGTCCCACTCTGGACCTATTACACCAGAGACCTATTACACAGTCCACCTGAACTGACCTCCTCCTGCCTTGTGTCCCCAGGAACCCGGGACTTCGTGGCTTGTAACCACCTGAGAAGCTACAAGTACTACTCGGAGAGCATCCTTAGCCCTGATGGATTCGCTGCATACCCCTGCACTTCCTACAAAGACTTTGAGTCTGTAAGCTATTACTCTGCCATGACTGACGGGCACCACACGCTGCAGTCCCCACTATGCGGGGGATCCATCTCGATGCATGTCTGCCATGTCCCTCAGAATGCATACTCCTATGGAGTAGGGGCAGGAAAAAAGCCACAACTTTTGGTAGGCTATATACATGCATGAATACATGCATGCATGCATACATACATACATACATGCATCTATACATACATACATACATATATACATACATACATACATTCAGAGAGAGAGCTCAAATGAGCCATGTAGAAGAGGAAAATATTCTGGAAGATGAGAGAGCAAACACAGAAGAGAATTGTGAGGACAGTGCCACCCTCAGTCTAGAACAGAAGAAAGGCAGGTGATGGGATTCTGTGTGCCAGGTTGGCCACAGGGAGGGGACCAACATCACAACACACTGCTGCCTGCCTCATTGACTCATGAGAGCCACTGGACCATCCCTCATCAGCTCCACACGAGTGACATCATGTTGGCAGCCTCAAGTTGGCCGGGATTGGAGTATTTATACCATAGAAATTGGCCAACTCTAGGGCTGGAGCTGTAGCTCAGTTGACGGAACACCTGCTTGGCATACACAAAGCCCCAGCTTCAATCCACGGCCCCTTATAAATCAGAATCGTAGATCAAGACTATGATGCCCAGCATCCAGGAGGCAATAGTAGGAGGTTCAGAAGTCATCCACAACTATAAAGTGAGGTCACAGAGAGTCGCGGGTGAGTAAGATTCTGTCTTAAAGAAAGAAAAGGAGAACTATTGGCAAGCTCTACAGTCAATATGGAGAGTTGATACCACTAGCAGCTTGAGTAATACAACTGACGGAAGCTGGGCCCAAGACGGCAGTGCCATTTAAAAGGCCCCGATCGCTCTAACGTGCTGTACATCAGGGCTAGGAGCTCTGCTGAGATGGAGGGTATTTGGAGACAATGGGCTCCAACTCTCTTGCCTTTGCAGACAAGGGAACTGGGATGCCCTGGGGAAATGGAGCGACAGCTTTCTCCAGCCATCTGGATGGCTCTGCTTCTCAGCCCCCTGCTCTCTTTACTAGGGCAAGTGCTTCCCCTGCCCAGATCAAGGCTGCCCGCAGATGGGCCACTACGCCGATCGGTTTGCCGGCAGGACGAGTGAGGAGCCGCAGAAGTTCTTCTTGAACACAGGAGACGCCAAGAGCTTTGCACGTAAGCTGACTACATGTCCGGGTCCAGAATGTGCGCCATGCCTGTTATGAGGGAAAGCTTGCCTCTCACCTGGAAGAGTTCTGAACACACAGTTGACCACCTAGGAGAAAGACGTATTTGCCCTGAGCGTCTCATTCATGATTCCACTGAGGCGAAGAGAGCATCTGAACTTCCTCCATTTTATTTCAATTCTGTGGAATGACTGCAAGTCAAAGGGTGATTTGCAGGGTTGAGGCAATTTGCACAGCTTTGGTAACAGCTAGCTTGAATTTTTATTCCTCTCCAGATTCATTATTCTTTTCCTTTTTAGGACTCGTGTGTGTGTGTGTGTGTGTGTGTGTGTGTGTGTGTGTGTGTGTGTGCGTGCGTGCCTGTCTGTCTGTCTGTCTCTCTCTCTCTCTCTCACACACACACACACACACACACACACACACACACACACACACACCTCTGTATTCATTCAGCAATGAATGAATAGCTCTTTGCCAGGTGGGTCTCCACAGGAGACACAGCCTCAGTCTCAGCCCCTGCCCTTCCCTACTCTTGGTGCCTTTCCGATGTAGAGCAGCCAGTTGAGGGAGGGATGATTTCCTTCATAGTCCCACCTGAGTTCACTCAGATGCTAGGGTCCAGATTAGGCATCTTTGGGCCATTTGTGGCAATTTACTTAGTGAGTTCCATGATGTACCACTCAGTTATAAACAGAAACAATGCATTTATAAAATAGTATAACAACAATATGTCTTGTGCAGCTTATGAAAGTTTAGGTGTACCGTGGTATAATTTACAGATAGCAAGAGTCATTATTTTTAATACATGCTTCTGGTTTGACAAACCAATAGATGGGTAGCCAGCTTTCCCAGAGATTCAAGGCCTTCCCATCATTGTAAATACACACACCTATAAAATTTTTTTGCCAGGAGACTGGTTAATCAACCCCCACTAATATGGCAATACTTGGAAGGGCTTGCCTATATTTTAACTATAGCAAAGGAATCATTTATTCCCCCATCAACACTTATTTATGGATCACAGATACGGGTTGCTAGGTACAGGGATGCAAGGATGATCACGGCAGTGCTGTGAAAATGGATGAGTCCTTGGCAGCACTGGGTCTGGTGGGGCTGCTGCTGGAGTGAAAGGATGGGGAGCTTGACACTGAGAAGAGAAGTGGAAAAGGGTAACATCTCTGGGAATGCAGAAGGTGAGTGGGAGTTAGACAGGGTATACATGTGCTTGTGTATAAATGTATGGATGTGGATAGATGGATGGATGGATAGATAGATAGATGTATACATGCATGGATGTAGATAGATAGATAGATAGATGTATATATGCATGGATGTAGATAGACAGATAGATAGATGCATGGATGTAGATAGATGTATATGTGGATAGACAGACAGACAGACAGCTGGGTGAATTTGTCTTTAATGTGTGTGTAAATTGGATGCACATATGCATATATGTGTATATATGGGTATACTGTGTGTATGTATGTATGTATATATATATATATGTGTGTGTGTTTGTATGCTCTATGCCTCTGTGTGTGTGTGTGTGTGATATGCCTGTATGTGTACTTGTGCATGCACACAGGTCCTGGGACAGCATGCTAGGTAGAAGTTTATATGATATTACCTGAGCACCAGAGGCCCTAGGGGTGCAGACATGTGACAGTCCCAGCCTGGAGGTGCTCCGCACTCCTAAGTTGTCCTCCCATGGGTGGCCCGGAGCCCTGGGTTCCTCTTCTTGTCGTAATACATAGCACCACCACCCTGGAGCGGGCTTGTTCAGCCCTGTTGGATCCAGAAACTATTGACTCCATGTGGCAATTTAAAACCCACAGCATGGTTAGTGAACTTGACAGAGAACACGTTTAATTCTATTTATTATGGCTTTAACTGTAAGCAGGTCCAGAGGGGCAGCCTGGGTGCTCATTTAAGATGTGAGTTAGCGAGTGTGAGCTCTCATACTTGTAAGTGCACGGGTGATGGTAATCTGGGCTAACCTCTCCCTTGCTCTGCCCAGGTTGGAGGTACCGGGTTTCCTTGACGCTGTCTGGAAGAACAGTCACTGGGCAGGTCAAAGTGGCTGTGTTTGGAAGTAAAGGCAACACTCAACAGTATGATATCTTCAGGTAATCCCCGTACAGTGTGCATAGCACTAAACGCTTACATCTTTAGACATCAGAGGGTTTGAAACTACTTTATGTGCAGAAAATAACTTTATACTTCCAACAATTTCTAATTTGATCCTAACCATTTCTTTCTCTCTTGATATATTATTATTATACCTTAAAAATCTATTGTTGCTCCAGATAACACACGTTAAGCTAAGACAATAGCCTATGATATAGATGATTCTTGTAGAAAAAAAACTAAAATAGTTTGAGAGAGTTTTATCATTTTCTAGCAAAGAAAAGAGAAATTAATTCGAGTTGAAAATGCAAGTCTAAGGAATAGATTGGGTTTGGCTTCTTATTGCCAACTTTCTATTCCTCCGTCTTTGATTCGAGGATACATCTGGAAGAAGGCTCACTACTGATAAGAGTGGACAGGCATCGCCCTTTGTCGTCAGTATAATGTCCTTCCATGAACATGAATGTTTCTCCTTCTTTATTTCAAGGGGCGTTATGAAGCCAGGTGCCACACATTCCAATGAGTTTGATGCCAAACTTGATGTGGGAACAATTGAGAAAGTCAAGTTTCTTTGGAACAACCACGTGGTAAACCCAAGCTTCCCCAAAGTAGGTGCAGCCAAGATCACTGTGCAAAAGGGAGAGGAGAAGACCGAGTACGTATCTTCCCTTAGCTGGGTTGTCTAGAGATGTTTGCAGAGGATGCATGCAGGGGAGCCCCCTCCCCAGACAGATAAGAAAAAAGAAATCATTTGAGAGAGGACAGAGAAAGTACAGGAGGGACAGTACTCGAGGAATCCCATCCACACCCACAGTTCCCTCTTTCTGCCTTCTGTAGAAAAGAGAACAGCTGGAATGGGGAAGGTATGATGGCCTAGGTAGGCAGCACCAAGCTCCTCTCCAAGTCAGACCGCAGAACTTTTGAGACTTTGTGGGAAGTGCCGGCTACTGGTGTTCTTAAAGAGGCCATCAAACTCATACCCTTGGAAATATCACTTCCTTGGGTGAGGAAGAAGGGTTGGCTTGTGGTTGACTCACAGGTCACCAACGTGAGTGGCCTTCTGAAGTCACCCCTGTTTTCCACAAGGTGGGAAAGCAGAGACATCAGACTGGTCAGGTGACCAGCCGGACTGGTATCCTCTCAGTGGGACTACAGCACAGAGGAGGCCCAGGCTGGCCAGTGGAGAGCCGTGCCTCCACCTTCCGCTGTAAGCCGCTGCCTCTAGAGTCAGGTCCTAAGTTCTGATAGGCCTGGATTCTGCCACTGTGTAGCTAAAGGCACATTAGGATGTCACTGGAATCCTGAAGGTTTCTGAAGAGAGAGATAATGCGCTTTCTGGAAATCAAACAGGTCTAGTTGAAGAGAATTCCTGAGGCCCTGTGGCCCTGAGCCCGTCTATGTCTGTAGACCCCTCCAGTGGCCGAGCACAGCTACTTTGCCTACTCACTCTCTGTGGGGAGAGCCTTTCTTAAAGTTTTTTATGCCTTTATTTGGCATGTGCCATGGTGTACGCAGACTCAGAGGACAACTCACTGGTGTCAATTCTTTATGCTGTTAGGAGAATTTGCCAGGAACACGTGTTACTAAATAACACTAATAATAATGATAAAGCTAAAGAACAATCAATATTGTGGCTCAACCTCTTCTGGGCTCCTTCTCCCATGTCATCTGATGTAGTCATCTCAAGGGGATTCCAAACGCTACCTAGGACCCGCTGACGGGACTTTCTTCCAGCGACATGAGACCAAAAGAAAAATAGAGCCTGCCCTGCCCCATCCCACTCAGTACCTAGTGTAAATGTGACCTTGACAAGGAGTCCATGAGTACCTGTCCCAGAAAATAACAAAGAAAGCAAAGGTAGAGCCTGCATTGAGGAAGTTAGACACTAGCTGTTGAGAAAAAAAACAAGACTT
This sequence comes from Mesocricetus auratus, assembly GCF_017639785.1. NCBI lineage: Eukaryota > Metazoa > Chordata > Mammalia > Rodentia > Cricetidae > Mesocricetus > Mesocricetus auratus. The sequence continues at coordinate 2,469,164 of NW_024429182.1, read as the reverse complement.
TGGGCACACATGGCAGTCACATGACCCAGGGGGAGGGCAGAGACCACAGAGTGCTGGGGAGACTCGGGGAGGAAGGGGAGGGCAAGGAGAGGGTACTAAACACTGTTTCTCCTCGCAGGTACAACTTCTGTAGTGAGGACCTGGTGAAAGAAGACACTCTGCTCACTCTCCTGCCTTGTGACACCTCAGACACGATGTGACCTCGTTAATGCCAATAAAAAAAATCCTGTTGCGCATACCCACGAAGCATCTATCTCCATGTCAGCCGCCACCCACGGGGACATTCAGCAACTGATGAGCATTTCTCTGCGTGTGGGTCTCTCTCTCCTTGGCCTCTAACAAAACTCCACCTCACCCCACTTCCTTGGTCTCCTCCAGGCTCACTTTCCTCCTCCTCGGAGAGGGTGTAGGTTCATAGTAAAGGGGAAGCGGCCAGCAACCCGGCCGAGTCCTCGTCCTGACTGCATCATCTTACAGTGGGAAACTGAGGCAGTGAGCAGGGAGGTCCTATACTTAGACATGGATTCAGGCCCCCACCAGGAGTGAGAGCCAAGCTCAACTCCATGGTCAGTGCTCCCTCCCCACCCAGCTACTGAGTGTGGGGAGTACGGAAATAATACTTTACGATGTTTATTTCCTGGCACGTTAAGAGGTGACAAAGGGTTTTTAATTGGGGAGGACCCCAAGGCGACTCTTACAGAGAAACAAAGAGACTAGTGTGAGCTCATGTACACTGTCAGTCCCTCTAGACTTCAAAACTACTACTACTAGGGACCCTCCCTGCCTGCCTGGCTGCCTGCCTGCCGCCAGCTCTAAAGGCTCCTAAATGGATTCTAGGAGGTGCATAATGCAGACTTACTTCCTCCTAGAATTACTGGCGAGCCCTCAGTCACAGATATCTCTAACACGGCCGTACTTCTCACAGACTCGGGTATAGGTGGGCAGTGTCAAGAGCACGCCGTGTCTGAAGCAGCCGGATGCTCCTGCGTCTTTCCCCAAAGCCAGAATGTGTTGAATAACAATAAACTGGACAAATCATGTCAGCTTTCTTGGGTGATGCTCACCAAGTGCCCCCGGCTTTGCTTGATCGTCACAGCCATGGCCATGGGCTTTCACAAGTCCTTTCACTCTGGAGTTAATTACTAGTGCTAACTCTCAGACTTAAAACGTTACATCAGACGAGTGGGCCAGGTCAGAAGCTTTCTGAACTGCAGCAGAGAGCTGTTCACAGTGGAGACTTGTCAAATGCAGGGCAGGCTGTTCCAAACACTACTGTCAAGTAGGCTGAGTATCATGGGCAGGAGAAACCTCCCCCAGAGCTGGAGCCTGGGCTCACAGGGAACGGTCCCCCATGTGGTCGTTTTCCTGATGGAGGCTGGTGACAAAGGACTAGGGGATGAGCCTGCCAGCCTGCCACATCCCAGTCTTGGAATGCTCCCTTGCATAGCCCTGGGTCTGGAGTTTTTGGTATGACTTGATGTAGTCACAGGTATCACCATTCACTAGCAGAATAAATAAATAATCAGTTTGTGCCTCCTTGTGGAGGTGAAGCAGACGGGGGCCGCGTAAATCAGATGAAGATCTCATCTCTCCTGGCGCCTATACTCAGATGGAATGACTCAGGTCCACATTGCTGTTTTAGGAGACGGAGTAATTCAAGACCAAGGCTGTGATTTTACAGAGTATACAGCAGCCCCCAGCAGGCCCAGTCTCTTCTCACCCAGCCTAGTCATAGGCCATTCGGTCATGCCACGCCCTCCCCAGGGTGTGACTCCTTTAGTTGCCAGGCCTAATGTCCCACCACAGGTGCCTCAGTACCTGGCTCTTTCTGCCCAGCTGAGTCACAACCAAGCATTCCCAGAGCTTCAGACTCGAACGTGAGCGGCTGGAAATGGTGCTGTGGAAGGCTCTGAAGAGGCCGCCGTAGGAAGGAGAGGGCTTCCTAGTGTAACCGAGCAAACCTAAACAAGCCTTTGACAATGTGCCTTTAAAGGTTGTTAATTCTGAGGGGAGGTGGCTTAGTGGCTAAGAGTACTCACTCGCTGCTCTCAGAGAGAGCCCAGGCTCAGTTCCCGGCACCCACACGGCCACGGCGGGGCGGCTCAACAGCCCTCTGTCACTTCTGACTCAGAGGCTCCAGTGCTCTTCAACCCCCCCCCCATAGCCCACAGGCATGTGTGTGATACATGGAGACATCTGTGCAGGCAAAACAGCCACACACCTTAAATCAGTAAATAAACAGTTGGTACTGATGCTGGTCATCCACACAGGCGGCAGGATGTGTCATGCCTCTCTCCCCGACTTGCTTGGATGACGTCTCTGCTGTGTAAGCGTGCTCTGATGACCACCGCTCTGATGCCCACCGCTCTGATGCCCACCCCTTTTTCAGAGCCTTGACTGCCACCAATGTCAAAAGCACTCACTTCTCCCTGGGGCCCACGTGGGTGCCCCGCAAGCGACTAAAACTGTAAAGGGGCTTGGCATCCCCGCCTTCGTCTTGGAACATCTGTCTCCTTGGTTACCTTACCCTTTGGGGACGAACATTTCTGCTAGTACAGACAAATTGGCACTTGGGGGATTATTTGTCTGGGGCCGAGAGCTCAAGGTTAATTTATCTGAAACCTTCCCAGTCTCTACCACCGCCCCCTTCAAGACTGAAGATGACAGATAAGGAGTATCTAGGATTCCATCAAAGATGACGGAGGCGTCACCATCAGGAATCTGCCAGCTACCACATTTTCATATCCGGGACACTGGAGAGGCATGGCTGACGTGTCCCCCCTGCCTCTGCCTCTTGCTTAAGGGAGAGGAACCTGAAACTGACATGGAGAGGCTACCATTTCTCCGTGTTTGTCCACCTTTTGGCTCACTTTCTAGTATTACTGCAGCTGTGTCCTTTCTTCCTTTTTTCCAACAGTGTGTTCTCCATCCTAGGTGCCTCTCTTGAAATTGTCAAACGATCAGACTTAGGTTCAGCAGCAACAGCACAGAAGGCCAGTGAAGGCTCAGTAATGAGTAGCCATGCAGTAGACAGCAAAGATGATGGCAGTAGCAAGGGACACTCAGGTCCTCGGAGATGGGCCCTCCAAGCAGCCAGGGCTGATTAAATGCTACATGGTCTCTTGCCACGGTTAGAACCAGCAGTAGACCTGACCCCACACCCCAGGTAAGGTGGCACCATGTTAGCAAAAGAGCTCAATCAGTGTAGTATAGCTTCTACAATTCTACAAACACATACCGCACAGCATTTCCGCACACGTGACTCTGCTGGGCCACTGGGTGCAGAGGACACCAATTGTATTCTGTGAGTGTGAGTATAAGTGCCGGGCTAACATAGGCACCTGCCACACTGCTATGCTCTGGTTACACAGAGATGCCTGCCCCCAGGACAGGGTGACCAGGAAAGAGAAAGAACATATCGGTAAAGTCTCCACAGGTTGATGGGGGAAGTCCTCCTGTGTATATGCTTGTCCAATTGGTTGATACATAAAGCTCTGTTGGCCAATTGGTAAGCAAGATAGGTGGGACTAGGAGTTGAGGAGGATTCCGGAAACACAATCAAGGGTAAAGAGTCGCCATGTGATCCCGGGGAAGAGAGGACTCATGAGGCTGCATACTCTGTAAAATAAGACCTTATAAAAATATGCATTAGTAATTATGGGCCAATAATTAAGTCAGAGCTAGTCATTATGAAACCATAGCGAATGGCCAACAGCTTCATAATATAGCATCCTGCGTGTTCATTTGGGACTGACGTGGCTCTGGGACCAGGTTGTTGGGAAGGAATGTGCATTACAACAGAGGAGGTGGTTTTGGGCCCAGGTTTGATGAATGACATCCCCAGAGATGTCAGGCTGACAGGCTAGCCGGGAAGAAGCAGTCACTATGGATATACTAACTGTAGAGGATGAGAACTATCTGAAGTTGGAGCCCAACATGACTGAGGTAGTCATGAATGACAGCCCCGCTCCCTGATCAACAGTCATGGTGGCACAGGACAAATCATTTGAAAAACAGAGCAGACAGCATTACACAGTGACGGAGGGAGGAAAGCAGTTGGGAAGCGCCTGCCGGCCACTCTGCTGCCGCACCATTCATATCAGCGCTCGGGTAACCCGAGTCCTAACAGATAAAGTCCTGCAGACACAGCCATATGATCTAATGGGGCAGTCATAGCCAACGGGCCCCAAACTGGAGTAGCACCAAGTCCCTTCCCCCCCACTCCATTTCCTAGAAGGCATGCCGTCATATGCAGCACGTACTTGGACAGAGTGTCCCCACATGAGCTATGCACCTGGACAATACTCACAGGAAAGCAAAGGGCAGGTCCCAAGGTCGCACTGACAGGTGTAGGGAGTCAAGAACCCAATTGCCTGGTACTGCTGGGATATGCACTCTCACGTGCTGACCTCAGAGATGGATGGACTCTGCTGGGATGTACACTCTCCGTTGCTGACCCCGGAGATGTACAGACTCTCTGTCGGGATGTGCACCCTGGATGAAATGACAGACCCTGGAGATCCACCATAGAGGGCCTCGCCCTCCCTGGGGATCAGAGTGGAGATTGTATGGGGGGCTGGGGGCATGGTGGGGAGGGTGGGGAGGAGGGGAGGGAGAGGGAGCTGGGATTGACATGTGAAACAAGCTTGTTTCTAACATAAATTAAATCAAAGGAAGAAAAAAAAACAAAACAACAACAACAAAAGCTCAGAGGGCCATTCAGACTGCCTGGAGGCAATATAACAGGGCTGTGAGCCAGGAGTGGGCTTAATCCAGAGTACTTGTGCAAAGGCTATGGCTATGGCCTCTCTGGTTCATAGCTTCCTCGTACATCCAGTGGTGGCATTAAGTGGGGCCTCGAATTCCTAGTATTGGAGTCTGTAGGCTTTAACAAGGAAACCAACGGCATGTTGAACTGTCACGCTGTATCCTCAGCTAATACAAGCTAACTGGGTTAACGTGAGGGTGTTGGTCATGGTCTAGCTATAGACCTACAGGTGAGGAAAGTAGTTACAGTCCCCAGATCTGAGAGGCAGCAATAACTGTGAAGACAGGCTCTATGCCCAACTCATCTACACCCTGTATACAACCTCCCAAGATGCACAGGGCTGACCCTGGCCTGGTTGGGGGGGAGGTGCATCAGAGTCCAAGGACTGATGAAGACATCATCAAGAAGTTTTGAGTGTCCTCCATTCAGGAGGCAGACCGGAATCACACGAGCCATTAAAATGCAATCACAGGCAAAACAATACAGAGAAACCCTGTCTCGTAAAAACCAAAAAAAAAAAAATGCAATCACAGGATGTAACCCCTGGGAAACTGGCAATTAATTCCCACATTCATGAAGGTGAGGATCCGCCATATTGCAGGAGCTTTCCATTCCCAGGGCTGGAACATATCGTAAAGAAAATTAATTTCTCCTGTCTTTGGGAAGTTGCCTACTTAGTTTTTAGTTTTACTGATTATTTTAACCAGTTTTAGAAATAAGGAGTTTTCCCCTTGTTATACATCTATATCTATATCTATAGATAGATAGATATATGCATATATATATATTGCATTAAAACTTTTGTCTCCTGAGTTGATGCTTGAAGAACTGCAATATTTTAGAAGAGTGGCATCTACATATCTTCTGGAATCTGAGGAAATTTGGGGAGTCTGGCTGAGGACCAAAACTATGGAAGAGCTAGCCATAGGCTCTGAGAGCAGACACTTTCTCTGGGACACTGGGAGGAAAAGGGAAGCATGATGGGTGTGGGGTGTGGCCACGTCCCTGACAGAGGGAGCTGCGGGTGTGAACATTCACGTAGCTATAAACGCCTGGCACAGGGTAATGTACAGAGAAAACAACCTCACAGTTGTAGGCACAGGGCAGCTCTGTGTGAAGTCTGTCCTGTAGGAGAAGCAGGTGCACTCTGCAGCTGGTTCCTCTGTCTATAAAACTGTCAGGCAGCGAGACAGGAAGGGGTGGCAGGACTAAGCTGGGGAGCAGGCCACATGAGGCCATGCCAGTTTGCTAGGACCGTCACATCAAACCAGCACAGTTGGGTGACTTCAACAGCGACACCCTTGTCTTCTGGGGACCAAGAAGCCCAGGACCAAGGTGTAGGCCACCTTGGCTCCTTCCACGGGGCACTAGGGCACATCTGTCTGGTGCCACCCATCTTGGCTTCTGGTAGTTTGTCTGCAGGCTTTGACAGGCTTCGTGTTTCCATGTCCACACAGGGTAAATCCAAATTCTCTCCCTTCTATCAGGACAAGCGTCTCAGTGGACCAGGGCTTACCCTAATGGCGCCATCTTAATGCAGTTACTTCTGTAAAGACATGACTCCGTGAGACCCCTGTTTTGAGGCACCTGGGGTAGGAGTCAGGATTCCAACAATTTTGGAGGGTGGGAAAAGACATGATTTAATATATATTAGCAGCCATACTTTGAATGGTTGTGATCCCTAAATTCATGTTGAAACTAATCCCCATTTTGATGGCATTGGGAGATGGGTCATTGTGAGAAACTATTGAGTCCTACAGAAAGGGACTAATGTCCTAGAAATTGGCTTGGGATTATTAATACACCCATGTCTTCTGCAAGGCAAAGACAGAGTTGTCCCTTTCCATCCCCTCTGCCATGGCAAAAGCTAGCAAAAAGCACCCTCTTGGAAGCAAAGGACAGACTTTACCAGACACCAGATGTTTCGTTTTGAGCTTCACTGTTTCCACAACTATGACAAGAAAATTATTTCTCTTATAAATTATCTAGTATCAGGCATTCATTCCAGCTACACAAACAAAGACAATGCTTCCTATACCTAGAGTGGGAGCTTGGACTCTAAATTCTGACCACTTTCTACAACAATTCTTGGTATTAAAAGCCTAAATTGCATGTAGTATAATCCAGGTGTGAGCCTTGCTAAGTGGGCTTTCTCTTAGTGGCACTCTTAATTATTGGTAGCTGTGTATTTACTTGTGGAGGATCATGCGTCCTGTGGGACTCTTGGGCCCTTAAGATCCAGGAAGCTGGGGGATTATTAAGTTCACTGTTGGGCCAGTCTCCTGTGTGGCGTGGCTATTTTTCTCTGGGCTGGACCCTTGAAACATCACCTTGAAACAGAGCAGTTGTGATTATCGGCAAGAGACCCTCACAAGAACAAGCCTGTTGACATTTCCTTGTAGAGGAATTGGGGAGATAAGACTCACAAAGTCCCTCTTCTCCCAGTGATCCCAACTACCACTACAGGAGGCATAAATGATTGACTTGGGTGACATTGGCCGAGCCACCCAGGATCCTGATAGAAAACCAATAAACTCCCTTGCTCCAACGAGATGGACTTCCTCGGGTGTATCGGCTCCTGAGGTCTATAGTCCATGGTTGCTTGGCCTTTGGTGACAAAGTGCATCACAGTCACAGAGGAGATTTGATGACATCATGACAGTAGGGAACAGAGAGAAACAGGAAGAGGTCAGAGTCCTAGCACCTGCTTCCTGGGCACACCCTCAATGACCTCACTTCCTCACACCAGGTCCTACCTCCTGAAGACCCTGACACCTCCCAAAGGACTGGACACTGAGACCTTAACACTCAGACCTTTGGCAGGGCGTTCAAGATCCAAAGCGTTAAGGGGAGAAGAGAATCAAGCACGTTGCAGTCCCATGGAAATGAATGCAAATGGGCAAGATAACTCAGGACTCAGGCATCTGAAGACACAAGGGCCCACCTAAGAGACTACAGCTGGAAGGACTATAGGAAGAGCTGGGGTCGACCTGGATGGGTATACGCCGTGTATTAGAGAGGCCATGTGACTGAACGAGTAATGGGGGAGATCCTTCTGTACATATGCTTCTCTTACTGGCTGATGAATAAAACACTGGTTGGCCAGTAGCCAGGCAGGAAGCATAGGCGAGGCTGGCTACCAGACCCAGAGAAAGCTGGGGAGAGGAAGGCAGAGAGGAGCTGCCAAAATACGCCATGTAGAGGCAGAAGGAGTAACGTTTCCGGGCAATATTGGGCAAGCCAAGAGCACGTGGAAATACTTAGATTGATAGAAATGGGTTAATAATTAAGAGAGAGCCAGCCAGTAAGAAGCCTGAGCCATTGGCTAAACGGTTTACAAATGTAAGTCTCTGTGTGTTTGTTTAGGGCTAATCGGCTTTTCAGGACCAGACAGAACAGAAACGTGTGTCTACAAGCAAATTCAAGGGCAAAGGGAGTAGAGGGGGCTATAAGACAGATAGGTGTAATGATGGGATGACCCAAGCCAGGCCAGGCCAGTTAGCAGGGATCATCATCAGGCCCCAGTACAGCTTTGTATCCGCATGTGGCCGGCAAAGGGGTCTTCCCATAGTCCCATGGAAATTAATGCAAATGTGCTAGCCCTGGGCTGGCCTTCTTTTCCCATCCACGGCAGACAGCGGGCAGAACCCCCGCCTTGGAGGCAGCTCAATGCAAGGACAGTGTTCCTAAGTCCCACCCACTTTGGGGTCAATGGACTTAAGACCTGTGGGAATGGAGAGAGAGCACTAGTGTGTAAGACAGGGCCCCTGCTGTCTCAGCAGCAGGAAGTGGGACTCGGCAAGTCTCTGTTTCATGAGCCTTACACACTGCCCTTAGAGCGGAGGCCCAGTCCCTGACAGTTTCTCTACAGACACCCTTTGAATAATCACCGTCTAATTTCCACACACACACACCCCATGCCCAACTCTTTCCCCCTGTCCTCTGGACTGTGCTCCCCAGATACTCAGCACCTTTTTCATCATTTTGAATACCACCACCTCTTAGGCAATTTTCTTATCCATTGTACAATGGGGAGTTAAAATCGTGACAGGCCCAGAAGGCTTGGAGTATTCTAAGGAAACACTCATATGTCCCTTCCTTTGACTACCAGACTATTGGAACAATGAACCCCCAGGAATGAGAGCATTCCCAGGAATCTCACACTTGGAAAAGAGAAAGGCCAGCCCTGGGCTGGTCAGGAGGGGCATTTTCTTCTCCTGAAAAAGAGATTTGGAACTTGTCAGCAACCTTTCGGGGAGAGTGAAGCTGAAACAAGTATGGGTCAACTGTGAGTGACCACACCTTGGTGGGATTGCTTCGATATGTGTGATTCAGGCCCTCTGATTAAACCCAAACCTCATGCCAGGATCTGGAAGACAGACTTGAGGTGGGGGCATTGATAGAGGGGTAAAAAATGTCTTTAGCTCTCTTCCCAGTGTGGCCACATTGAATAGATGGCATCCTGCTTTTTAACTATTAATTTGGTTATTTTAATTGGCTTATTGAGGATGAAATGTACAAACCTGGCTTGTTGGGGCACAGGCTGTGATTCTAAGTACTATAACAAAATGATGCGTCCTCGTTTTGGGGTGGTTCTTGCTCAAGTGGGAAGACAGAGTCCTTTCACTTGGTTCTGATTTCCAAATTTTCTTGTAGAATCCCCAGATTTGAAAGACAGCCAAGGAAATAGACAACCCAAATGAAGGCGCATACCTGAGCTTAACTGTGTCCTGAAACGAGGCAGAGAGCTCAAACTCCACTAGCAAAACCCTCTATTGTTCTCTAATGAGTTCAGCCTTTGCAGTAGTGTTTCTTTACATAGTTTAAAGACGTTTTATCCAGTTCCTGGAGGCAAGGGTGGTCATGACCTGCTCTTGACCTTCAGAACACAGCCTGGAACCTGGGGATAACAAGAAATACCAGACATGACAGCACGGTTACACACACTCAGAGCGTCTGGGAGTGTGTGTACAAAGTCAAGCCAGACAAAAACCCCACCAAGGAAGGAGGAGGGGTTGATGAAGTCTCACCTCTGTGCTGAGGAGATATTGCCAGTTGGTGGCTATTGGGAAAGCCAGAGTAACTTTTGTATCTTTTTAATCATAACTTTGACACAAAGTTTTGTTTTGTTTTTGTTTGTTTGGTTATTTTTTTTTTTTTTGAGGCCAGCCTGGTCTGCAAAGCTAAACAGAGAAATCCTGTCTGGAAAACTCATGTCTGGCAAATGTTCATCCAGTTCAATCACACTAAATAGATGGCATTAAGGAAGAAGAAAGTGAGAGAGGGAGGGAGGGAACATGAAACTGGGAGGAAAAACTTGGGGGGAGGGGAAAATAAAAAGTGAAATAGGGGGGAGTAGGGTATCCGTTTGAATCTAAACACATATGAATGTGTGGGTGTTAAAATAATAAAAATGAAGTCGCAAAACTTTCAAAAAAGAGAAAAAAAATTACAAAAGTTAAAACCTACTGACATACACAAAAGCACAGTTTCAGAGCAGTTTTGGAACGTCACCCTTGAGCCTCAGGTTAAATCTTGTAAACAGGCAAACCCCAGGGAGGCCCTTGGGGTAGTGGGTAATGGAAGCCTTCCTCCTCCTGGATGACCTTCATAGTGTCCCAGGCAGCGTGGGGGCCACATTCTGACTTGGCACCATGGCGGAGGCATGGGCAGAACTCTGAAGAGCTAACAGAACCAAGCCCAGCTGCCAGGGCAGGTGGCTAGGGGGAAATGTAGCCTGCCTCTGCCTCCCCAGTGCTGGGATTAAAGGCGGGGCGCCCCCACCACCCCGCCGGACACACATTTTATCTAGCTATTTTGAAATGCTGATTCTCCGTTAGGATGTGGCTTACTAACTCACATCTGGGGAGCTGCTCTTACTTGTGATCAAGTCTTGCGTCATTTACCATGGAGATGGGCCTGAATAATGCTACTCTGGATCCGGCATCTTGTGTCCAATAAAGAACACTGAATTCACAAGAGGTTTCTACTGAGGCACAAGAGAGAGAGATTGGAATACGTTTGTATGGTACTGAGATGAGCACTTTAGGTTTTAAATATGGCTAACCTGCTCCCCTACTGTTCTGGGACAAAGCCCAAACCCTTCCCAGATCTACCACCCAGAGAGTGTACTGCCAGTGGTGCCTTGGAAGCATCCTTGGAAACACGCTATGCTTAGCAAGAACCATGGGGGCATTTGGGAATACCTTCCTGGAAACTGGGGTGGGGAGATAGGGGCGTGCTTTCTTTTGGGTGTGTCCATAAAGCTACAAAACATCCCTGATTTCCCTTGTGAAATGTAGCTTCAAACCCACTCAAAAGGAGATCCATGAACACTCAGGTGTTCCTGCCCCACCGTGACTGACCTGCACGGCAACTGTAAAAGGCCTCGGGTTAAAATGACCGCTCAGTGGTAAGGAGCTCTTGCAGAGGACCAGAGTTCAGTTCCCAGCATCCATACTGGGTTGCTCACAACTGCCACAACTCTGGTTCCAGGGGATGTGATGCCATCTTCTGGTCTCAGTGGTCACCCTGACACATGCATGCATATGTGCACATAGACACACACACACACACACACACACACACACTACTGATGCGTGTGAGAACATGGGAGAAGTCTCTAAGATCTCAATGATGTCCTCTGTGAGGAACAAAAGACGCTCAAGCATCAGCTCCTTTACCAAAGGGGAAATAGAGATCACCACATACGTCATAACGGGCAATGGTAAAAAGAACCACCGTGGGCACTGCCAGCCAGGGGAATCTTGACCCAGACATATCCACAGGGCATGTGTTCCCCAGAACTCACGACTGCTAAGCTTTCAACCTACAGATCTGCGTCCTTCAGTGCGTCCGTGCAACATGGAAACCTAATACGTAAGCAGGGCAGCACCTGGCTGTTCCCAGGACCGCTGCTTAGCTGTGAAGGAAAAGAAAACACTTCCACTTCTTATCTCCATGCCAAAGTACAGTGAGCAGCTCACAGGTGCTTTTGCAAATAGAGCGAGTTATTTCTAAACAAACCTGGATGGGAACAAAGTCATCGGTGTGGCTATCTCCTTCCCCACCCTCTGCGCCCTCCCAGTCTCTTTCTGGGTTCGCCACGGATGAGGACTGCCGGTCCTCCTGCCCTACCCTCAAGTGACCAAGGCATGTGTCATCCCCTGGAACTGGAGTTGTGAGCTCTCGTCTCAGTTCAGTTCCCTGAGTATGTGAGAGAAAATATAGAAATAAAACACAGAGATGTACAGACTCTTACACATCAGTGTTTAGGTCTCCAGGGCCACCCTAGAAACCTGTCCCGAGGAGGGGGTGGGTGGTGGAGGGGGAAGCAACAGTGACATTTATGGAGAAAGGAGTGACCCAACTACATCCTCCATCCCTTTGTCCGAGGGCAACGGAGCAGTAACGTGTAGAAAGCATTCATTGATCGGCAAGTCCTAGGACACCCACCCCGGGGTCTGCTAAAAGCAAGAGTAGCAATCTGATCAGGAGTCCGTGTGTCTGGAGGGACTGTGGTGATGATACTGGTACAGAGCGGGAGTCACCTCTTCCCTGTTCTTATTTTTAGACGCACGGTGTTCTCTCTGGCAACTGAGTCTGTGGACTCGGAGGGAACCACGGAGGCCTTTCTTTCCCATCCCCGGCCACCGTTTCTTTCCCTCGAATTTCTCTTTTCAGCAGACATGTGCTCCACGGACCGTGACGGTCTGTGTGTTCACCATGACCGGGGTTCTTGCAGCCCTGCCTCTCCTGTCCTGGCATTTCTCCAACAGAGTCCAGAAGATAAAACGTGTTTGCAGGAGGTCATGGCCAAAGCCTCTGATCGTGACTATACATCCCACTCTGGCACAGGAAGTCACAGTGCCAGCTGAACAAGGGGACAAAGTGGGGGCTGGCGCCAAAAGGGGCGGTGACTCCGGGTGAAGACTCTCAGCCCAGGATCCTACGGTGGTGCTGTCTGGCCCACGACACCCTGGGAGGCCCCGGCCTCTGGACCCGCCCTCCAGGAATATCCTCATCTGTGCAGTCCCAGCTGCCCGGCTTCTAGTTGTCTGCCTTCTCAGGTACACTAGAGGAGGGCTGTCCTTTTGAGTCTTGCCCCTGCCGGCCTCACCCCTGTGCCTGTGGGTGCCAGTCAATACTGGCCATCTGTGGAGATGCTGCTATGTTGGATCCTCGGCCTTCTGCTGGCCGCCGTCAGAGGTGAGCACGCTGTCACCATCCCTCTAGAGAAAAGGAGACGGCAGGAGCTTGGTGTCGTGGAGACGAGTCCATAGGCACGCCGGTGTCTGTAGGCATGTCCTATGTGCGAAATGTTAAGAGCGGCGTGACTCCATCTGACTGGCAGCTGCTCCCTGTGCTGTTTTATCACAGGTGAACGTGTCTTGGAGTTGCCTGATAAGGACACTTATTAAATATGCTGTTGGGGGGGAGGTCACCCTGGGACCCTCGAAGTCAGGGGAAGCCTGCGGAAGTGTGTATGTGCCAGATACATCCACACGCCAGACATCTCTTACGGGCACAGAAGTCTGGGTAACTAACCAGATGACTAGCCACGGTCTAGCCAATGTCCACCCTGAGAAATCTTCCTGTAATGGATGACACCATGCTCCCCCTCTCCCCAACACCTCATGCCTGTCCTGTTTGTGGCTCTTTCTGTACCAGGTAAAGAGGTTTGCTATGACCATCTTGGCTGCTTTTCCAATGAGAAGCCATGGGCAGGGATGGTTCAGCGGCCTTTGAAGATATTACCTTGGTCCCCAGAGGACGTCAATACCCGCTTTCTTCTGTTCACGAACGAAAATCCGAACAACTACCAAGTAAGCGTGGGCATTGGATGTCCGGGTTGGATGAGAGAGTCAGTTTGGACCACATACAGGGGCCCCTAAGTAGCTGGCTAGGGCATAATTAACACTCTGGAACTGTCCTCCTAATGTGGAGCTCTCGTCTCTAAGGATCCTAACCCCTGAGTATGTGAGATAAAAAATATGGAAATAAAACCGAGAGATGTACAGACACTTATACATCAGTGTATAGGTCTCCAGGTCTACCCTAGAAACCTGTCCCGAGGCAGGGGGTGGAGGGGAAAAGCAACAGTGACATTTATGGAGAAAGGAGTGACCCAAATACATCCTCCATCCCTTTGTCCAAGGGCAACGGAGCAGAAACGTATAGAAAGCAAGAAGCCACAAGGTAGGGGAGGAGGGAGTTCAATTAACGCAAAAGGATTTTAAAATATGAGGTCCTCTGGGATGACTTTCAGGACAGGTCTGTCCCAGGTAGTCAGGTGACCAGAGAGTTTTTTCAATGATGACTTGGCCATGGGTTTGAGTAGCTCAAACTTTGGTCCCTGGCATGTGGGTCTGCCTCTAGGTGCCTGGGGTCACCCGCTCCGGGGCTCAGTTCCTCCAGCCTGGAAGCTGTGTAGATACCGTGGCCATTACTGCCTTCGTTGTCCTACCCGTCTAGCGTTTGCTGGCGGAAGGGTCCGAGCCAAGGCTGTGGGCATGCCGAAGTCAGTTCTAAAGAATCAATCTCCCCAGAGCCAGAGCTCAGGCTTGTGGCTCCTAGCCAAGGGTTTTCTACCGTCCCTGTGCCAGGAATCTATTTAGCTACCAGAGGCAGCCGAAAGGCCCTTCTCAGGATGATATTTCCAAATGGACAAAATAAAATGTAATGGACTGCAAAGGAAATCAATTAGATTGAAAACAGTCATCAGAATATGAAAAAAATAGAAATTATGAAGCATAGCATTAAATATGCTATTTTGTCATCCCAATAAAGATTGATCTGAAAACTACTGTAACTAAGCAGTTAATGAGTATAAATGATACTTTGAGGTATTTACAACAAACTGCCACCTGGCACAAAAATATCTGTGCCTTTAACGGAGGGACTGAATCACGGCTGTTGCCAATCCCACTATAGTTTCTTGTCTGGACCATGCTTAACAGATACTAGATTTGGGTTCAAGGTTCAGGAAACAGGAAGTCAGTGAGCTTGTACCTTCTAGGTTCACAGGACTTGGCTTTGTGGTTCTGGACCTAGGATCTCAATTCATTGTTCTGTCTGTCACCAGCCCACCTTCAAATTCATCTTGTCTAATTAAACCAGGTGATCTCTGCCACTGACCCAGCCACCATCGAGGCCTCCAACTTCCGACTGGACCGCAAGACACGATTCATCATCCACGGTTTCATAGACAAGGGAGAGGACAGCTGGCTGCTGGACTTGTGCCAGGTGGCGGACCCATCCCCCTCACCAGAATCCACCAGGGAAGGGGATGTTCCTGGAGGAGGAGGATTCTTCCTCAAAACCCATTAAGGAACGCGCTCTGCCCAGGCCTCCATTGCCATGTTCTCCCAAGGCTGCTAGCCAGCAAGACTCGAGATGTGGGGGAACGCCACACACTACCTGATGTCTTGTCTCTGACTCGCGTGTAGCGTTAAAGCGAACAAACGCATCTCCCTCTTTAGCTCCAGTAGCCCACGGAGTGATGGACACGCTCTGTACGTGTGCTGGGATTCACTGGCCACACGCGGCTTTGGGGCCTTTGGGATGAGCTAGTATGCACGGATGATGACATGCATTGTGGGCTGTACTAGGAATTCATTTTCCTCTGACCGGGCAGTTGCTTTGGGCCTGACTATGAGCCCTGAGACCAGGAAGCCATCTTCTTGGGCCTCAGTTTCCACATCTACTAAGTAGGATGAGCATACCCAGTTCACAATGCTACCCTCGAGGTCAGCTGTGGCAGGCAGGGGAAAACCCATGCTGGCAAGGACCGAGTTCTTTATGGAGGTGAATTCCTGCTTCTAAGGTGTACAACCTCGACTTGTTTATGAAGTTGGTCCTCTCTATTGTTTCCCCCAGAGGATGTTTCAAGTGGAGAAAGTGAACTGCATTTGCGTCGACTGGCAGCGTGGGGCCAAGACCGAATACACCCAGGCCGCCTACAACACTCGGGTTGTGGGTGCTGAGATTGCTTACTTAGTACAAGTGCTGTCGGTAAGGGCCCCCTGGGGCCAAGTCTGGGGCAGAATTAGAGAGGGGCGGAGCTAAATAAAGGTGGGGCTAAAGAGGGGGCGGAGCTAGAGAGGGGCGGGAGAAATGCCGCTTTGTACACAGAGGTTGCTAAGGACCCCTAGGTGAAACGACAACCTTCCTCCCTGCTGACTGTCCACAGTGTCCTAGCTGTGGACCTGGGAACCTCAGTTTCCCCTTTTGGCATAAGGCCTTCCTTGCAAGCTGTTCTGGGAACTGAAAGCCCACCGGGATGCCCAGCGACTTTCTCTGTGGAAGGCAGGCGGCTTTTGGGCTTCATCTTTTATATGGGAAAGCAGTGGGGCGGGGACTCTTGGCTCCCTTTCTTCCTTGCTGTAAGTTCCAGAAAGTCCTCGCTCCCCTCTCACTGCTCCTAGTCCTCTACAACCAGGGCAGAGGCCTCCATGGCAACACCAGGTGGCGGCAGCAGCCAGAGAGGTGGCCTGCAGTTAGCACAGTGGCCACTGGCCAGCACTGTTGCTGCACGCAAGAGCATAGGACCTTCCCCCAAGGGACCAGCATTCTGCAGTATTATGGCCTGGCCAAGCAGTCCCGGGTGGAGGGCTCCTTCCCCCTGAAGAACCCAGTCCTTTGGCAAAGGCCAGCCTCTTACTCCCACACACACACCTTCCCGTTCCCACGTAGATCTCGGGGACCTAATGCCTCCTCTTCCCACAGACAGAGCTAGGGTACAGCCCAGAGAACGTGCACCTTATCGGCCATAGTCTGGGATCACACGTGGCCGGGGAAGCAGGCCGGAGGCTGGAGGGCCACCTGGGCAGGATCACAGGTAGGAGCCCCCCAAGAGAGCCAGTCTGGGGTCCGAGGGCCAGGGAACTGAGCAGGGGGAAACTCTGCCAGTGCCTGTCCCCCATGGCAGAGGGCGCCCCTCTTGCTTTCTTGGTTTTAGGTGACACCCTGACTCAGAAAGAATTGTCCTTGTTTTTTAATGCCTATTATAATATCTACAGTCATAGACTTAAAAAAAAAGTGTAAAGCAAGAAAAATATAACCAGGTTCAGGTGCATGAAACCTAACTTCGGGGACATTACTGCCGGGATGTTAGCTAACAAATTCTAAGCATAATTTCTGAGCGCAAACTAATGTTGTGGTTAGGACAGGAGGAGAAGTAAAAGCTTCCATGGGAAGGGCCGTGTTTGAGCTGGGGTTTGGTGAAGAAAGAGTTAAATGAAGGGTCAAGAGGCTGTGAATGGCCCTAGGGAAAGATGTCAATGTTTGGGTCTCAGAGTCTGGGGAACAGCAGAATGAGACCATGGGGCTCCTGATCTCAGTGAGGAAAATCAGGAAAGGGGAAGTGAGAGGAATGAGTGTCCCACCCAGACCCTCCCTGGAGCTGATGCTAGGAATGTCTGAGCATTTTCTAGGTAGCATTCCTATACCTGGCCCTCTGCCCTGGCTTCCTTCTCTCCAGCAGGCCAGGGGCTGCAGCCTCTCAGAACTGTGATCTCTGGGGTGTGCAGGGCTTACTTTATCCTGCATCCTTACCTGAGTCTGTGGCTTGACACTTGGAGCTTGCCTTTCGTGGGGTAAGAATGTTCTACCTCCCCTTCTACCCTTCAGGGCTGGACCCCGCAGAGCCCTGTTTCCAAGGCCTGCCTGAGGAAGTTCGGCTGGACCCGTCAGACGCCATGTTTGTAGACGTGATTCACACAGATAGCTCCCCCATTGTTCCTTACCTAGGTGAGTTCTTCACCCCCAACTCCTCGTGACCAGTGACTGATGGCACTGTGTCCAGGTGACACCCTCCCCCTACACATACAACTGAAGAGGGAGCGTTAACTACAGAGCACCTTAGCTCCCAATCATTAAGGATGGATACCAGTCACAACAATTACCCGGTATAATGCTGCTGGCATGGGGCCTGTGTCCCTAGGCTGAACCAAAAACCTCTTCTAGAGCCCAGGGAGGCGATGACTCATCCATCCCTGCATCTCTGCCTCCGTCCAAAAGAATAGATGTTTTCCCTTGACCTGACTGAAGAGTTTCTAGACCGTTTTTATTTAGAAAAAAAATAACAAATTGACAAAGCTTTGGCTACAGTCTGTCCTATTGGAACTACATCCTGTGGTTCAATTCTTCTAAAATCAGCACACATACACACACACACACACACACACACACACACACACACACACACACACACGTACTTTGCATCAGATAGCCACTCAGGAAACCTGTCCATACAAGGTGTGCTTTAACAACAATGACAAGGATGGTGACAGACACAGCAATTGGTGGGTGCTTACCAAGTGCTTTACGGGACATTTTGCACACAATAGGTTTATTACAGTAGGAAACACCCTGAAAGGAAGGCAGATTGCCACCCCACCACCTAACAGCTGAGGAGACTCACTGAGACTGAAGAATTCAGTAGGATCCTAAGGCTGGTCACCACTGGGAGTTTCCATCACAGGTCTGTGTGCCTCAAAAATCAAAAGCTCCTGCCCAAAGAACCTCTGTGGCCTCACTATAGCAATGACGTCTTAGAGGGTTTGAGAAGTAGTTCAGTTTTGGAGAATCTCTGTCACACATTCACCCTTATCACAAATTTGAGAAACTGCAGTGGGGGACGGGGCTTGCTCGGTGGTCAAAAGTGTATACTGCTGGGTAGCTCACAATGGTCTATAAGTCTACCTCCAGTAAGTAGCTAGCTGCCTCTGGTTTCTGAGGGCACCTGCACTCAGCATAAACTCACACACAGACATTCAACACACACACACACACACACACACACACACACACACACACACACACAAACACAATTTACCAAAGTTCTAAACGAATAATGTAACTCACATGCTCCCAGGTAACACACCAACTGGTTCCTTGTGATCTTGGGCACCTACATGGACAGATATATACACACTCATCCACAGCTCATCCCCCTCCCCCACCTTGCCTCCCTGCCCTGCCAATGGCCCATCCGAGATCTCTCTTGCAAAGAGAGTTGATGTGGCGAAGGGGAAAACCGCCAAGGCTTGTGCTCCTGTTTGAATGGACTGAACATCTTCACTGAGGCCAGATGTAACTTTGGGGCCACGCATAGCCTTGCCCAATTCTGCCTCAAATATGTTTCAGGTTTTGGGATGAGCCAAAAGGTCGGCCATCTGGATTTCTTCCCAAACGGAGGGGAGGAAATGCCCGGATGCGAGAGGAACATCCTTTCCACCATTGTGGACGTGAATGGAATATGGGCAGGTAGGCTACTTGAAAGAACTGAGGGCCATAACTGCAGAACGGGGGGGGGGGGGGGGGGGGTGGAAGGCAGAACCACCACGGGGACGATGGACCTGCTGCCATTTCGTCTCGGTTTTGCTCTGAGCCAGGCATTGACAACACTGCGAGGTGTTTGGCCCTACTTCATACACGCAGACACAGGGTGCCTGGACACCTACATGTTTTGTTCAAGGGTGCACCGCTCTGAAGCCGGGCTTCTTCCTGGAAGGGCTCTGAGCTCACATCTTAGTTGTCAGGAAGCCAGGGTAAGGCAAACAACCAGCTCTGGCTCCGCCCCCATCCTCTCGGGGTTCTTAGCTCCTGCCCCTTGAAGAACCACAGATCCTCTCCCAGGTTTGTGATTTGGGGAGGTTCTACCCTCCTGGTTATTGGCTGCGTGGGGCAGGTGGAGGCGGCTGAGGTAGCTGGCTAGGAGAAGGTGCACTCTGAGGGTTTGCGGCATCCGCGGGGGCAGGGAGGGCCTGAATCGCTAGTAACAATGTGGCTTCCTAAGGCCTGTGTTGAGTCACTGTGCTCACCTGGAGAGCAGGAATTACACACTTAATATTAGGTGACATGACGGCCACCTGCTCTTTGTCCCTATTCTGAGACCAGGCTTCCCTGTCCTCTCTGAAAGACAGGAGTTTGGGTCAGTGATCATTTTAGTTTTCCTGAATTAGAAGCTCCATGTGGCTGGGTCTTAGCCAACCCCCTCCCCATCACCCCAATACCTGAAAAGAAAGCACCAAGCTCATGTTGTTGAGTGGTTTGTTGTGGCCTTTTCATGTCCTGTGTGCTTCACGTCTGTAAGTAGCATGGATAAAGCGACATCCAGCCCCTAGTGAGGCCGGCAAACAGCTTTTGACCTCTTGGCCCCTTACCTGGTAACTCATTGGGGAACTGGCTGCCGAACCGCCCCCCCCCCAAAAAAAAGCCCGAGTTGTGATAACAGCTGCCCCCTCCCAGAAGTGACAAGCGGGAAAAACACACAATAGCAGAGAGCCCGGGTTTAATTAAAGAGGCAATTTAGAGTGAACCAGCCCACCAGCACTGGGGTGTGTTTCCATTGTATGCCACACAAGTCACGCAGGCCCTGGGCACAGGGGACAATTGAACATACTCTCTCCTCTATTGTGGGATCCCTGAGCAGCAATTTTTGGATGAAAGAAACAATTAAGCTTAAAGCAGGTTCTCCTGTCTACGGAGGGGTGTTAGAGTGAGCACTCTGAGCAGGACCGGTGGGCGGTGAGCACAGCAGGGTTTGAGGAGCTGAGCCAGCAAAGCTCCCCCACCCCACAAAGGGAACACACAGGTCGTTTCTTGATGAATGACTCCCATGAATGGTCCTATTCGATCCTATTCGATTCCTCCATGGGAAGTTTTATGTCAAGTAATTAGAGAGATGAAAAATGATTTTATTCCCAACAAAAATCATCTTTGGGTCAAGGTAGAAGGCAGTACGTTGGAGTCACCTGAGCTTGGCCCAGCTTGGGGATGTGGGGGGGGGGGGGGGTACTCAGTGTTAATGCAGCCTTAACAGCGAGACCTGAGAACGGCTGGCCCGCCAGGAAAGGACTTTTTTTTTTTTAGCTCCTGCCCCTTGAAGAACCACAGATCCTCTACTGGTTTGCAGTTTGGGGAGATTCTGCATTCCCAGAACATCACTGCAATTTTGCTATGCAGTAACGTTCTGGAAATGCTGGCAAGAAATCAGCACGTGCTTGGTACAAACGCCACCACCATAGACCTAACGACGGCAGTGTACAGCCATGGTTGGCTAAACCCAAGGCTGTGGAATTCCCAGATAATGAAGACCACCTGTTTACTATCTCCGTCTGCCTTCTCTCTACTTGCATGCCTATATGTGTGTTCTGGTTTTAGGAGCTAAGTCTTTAGAAGCGTTTAAACAAAACAGCTGTGCCGGGCAGTGGCACGCCTTTAATCCCAGCACTCGGGAGGCAGAGACAGGCAGATCTCTGTGAGTTCGAGACCAGCCTGGTCTACAAGAGCTAGTTCCAGGACAGGCTCCAAAACCACAGAGAAACCCTGCCTCGAAAACCAAAAACAAAAAAACAAAAAACAAAAAAACAGCTGTTCTATTCTCTCTTTCCATGTCTACGCAGACTCGTCTGTATCTGTTTCTCTTTCTCTGTGTCTGTCCCTCTCTTTCTCCCCCTGCCCCTTGGCTCTGCCCTCCCTTGGTCCTTCCGTGTGTTACACATATTCAGCAGGCATGCTTCTAGAACTTGTCACCCCTTGGCAGTTGCCTGGCCCCGAGTTCCGAGGGATGGAGGCTGCTCCTTGCTGGCTCAGAATGGTTGGCCGCCTGAAAGGCGAAGGCCCTTTCTCTCACTCCTGTGGCCTTGGCTTTCTTCCTCAGGGACTCAAAACTTTGTAGCCTGCAACCACCTCCGGAGCTACAAGTACTATGCCAGCAGCATTCTCAACCCCGACGGCTTCCTGGGTTACCCCTGCACCTCCTATGAGGAGTTCCAGCAGGTAGGTCCTTCCAGGGCCCCAGAGAGAAGAGCCTGGCGGCCCTGCTAGTTGTGTAGCATGATAAAAAGATGCCATGGACTCTGCAGACATGAATGGGGGCGGGGGGGGGGGGGGAGGAAGAGATTCCCAGAGCCCCTTCCTCCAGCAGCGGACTGGAGGGGAGGCCACATTCCTGGCCACGCTGGACCTCCCCAGGGTCCCCAGCTTTTAATTTAGGACAACTCCCTGTGTACAAGCAGGTTGAAAGAGGATCGCAAAAGTGCCCATTGCAACTGTCACTTACACACACCCATTGCTAATGTTTCACACACAAGCAACGTATGTGGCTTTGAACCTTGAGTATGTGGGGAAAAAAACAAATCAGAGATATTAGGACGCTGTACTCATAGGTTCTCCAGCATTCATCTCCAAGAACAAGACCACCCTCCTATAAAGGGCACTTAAGAGATTCATCTTCGATACACTAGCGTTTTAAGCAGCATAGGCCGTGGTCAAGACGCCACTTATCTGAAGTTTGCCAGAACTGTGTTGTTAAGTTACCACCGTCCTTCCTTCCTAACTTCCTCTCTTTGTTCCTCCCCGCTTTGTTTTTTCCTTCCTCCTTCCTACTACCCCATCCGTCCTTTCTCCGTCCCCATCCCTCCTTCCTCCCTTATCCTACCCCCCCCTTTATTTTCCTGCACTGCATTTATTGTCGCAACTCTTTCCTCCCTGATCACAAGCAGCTCAATGTTCTCTCTGAGACGGTTCTGAGGATTCCAGACAGTGAATTTGATAGACATAGGGCTCTTCTCAGTGGACCACAGCTGGGAGAGTCCGTTCACTAGCACTTTCCTCTAGGATTTCATAGCTGCCGTTTGCTCACTCGGTGAGGTCGTGTGTGCTAGATCTCTGCTATAAAAACACCAACTATAAACCACCTTTTAGGGGACTCTGTTTTCAGCAGCGGACTCAGCAAAAAAAAAAAATGGAGTTCTTGTTGACTCTCCTCACCTACACCACTTCAAGAACTGCAAAACTCTGAGGTCTCTAAAATATCTTCTTTATCAAGTAAAAACATATTTAGATTGCTCTTTTCAAAACTAACTTTGACCCTGACACCTTGAGATGTAGCAGGGTTAAAAGAATCTCACGAGTGATCATCGCAGGTGGCTTGTGGTTGCTTAGTGAGCAGCCTTGCCTGCACTGGTCACTGCAGGAGACTGGGCGGTCACACTGGCTCCAGCATATCTGTCTGCTCTCTTTGCAAATCTCAAACCGCGTATTTGGGGTAAGGCGTAAATAAGGTCAGAGAACAAAGCAAGTGCTCGTCTGATTGGAAGGCCAGTGAATGAGTAGCCATCCACGGAGTGCTGGTGGGGCCAACCAAGTTAGTCAGATCACTCGTAGTGAAGGACAAGCAATTAAGGATCCTTGTTTTTCTCTCGTTCTTGTTTTGCTCTGTGTGTTTGAGACAGGGTCTCTCTATTTGCTATGACTGTTCTGGAACTCAATATATATATATAGACCAGGCTGGCCTTGATCTAGGAGATCTGCCTGCCTCTGCCGCTGTAGTGCTGGGATTAAAGGAGTGTGCATCCCCATGCCCGGCCCAGATCCTTCTTTGTCGTCTTCCCGATTGACTTCTCCCCAGAGTCTTTATCTCACAGTCCTCCCTCTGATTTACTTTACTTTTTCCTATAGGACTTGTCTCCCAACTGTAAGCTTTTGAGGTACATGTTTGGGAGTTCTGCATGGTCAAGAATGATCATGTGTACAATTCTGAGAATGAATGAATCGATCCATGGGTCCAGGGATGTATAGGTAAATAAATGCATTTATGTTTGAGCTACTAGGGTGACTGAGTAAACAAGAGGATGAATGAAAGATGGGTAAGCAGAAGGATCGGTACAAATAAAAAAACAAAAATAGACAACAGATAAAAGATAGATCAATAACTCAGTAGACAAATGGTAGGAAGGAGGAAGGAACGAACGAATGAAGGAACGAATGAAGGAGTGATCTGGGACAAGGTCTCCTACTAACAAATGATCTCTTCCCCCTAGAACGGCTGCTTCCCTTGTCCGGAAGAAGGGTGTCCCACGATGGGACACTACGCTGATCAGTTTAAGGGCAAAACCGTTGCCGTGGAACAAACCTTTTTCCTGAACACAGGAGACAGTGGTAACTTTACTCGTAAGTTCCCATTCCACTTAAAAATTCTTTTAAGATATTAATTTTAAAAGCACCTGAGCTCTGTTAGTGAAGCCCCTTGGTACTAAATGACTAGAAGTTCAGCTGTCACCAGCCCAAGCTGTAATGTCTGGGTGGCAGAGCGATGCATGCCTTAGGGCTCACATGCACTCCACCAACTAGAAACTCCCAGGAAAACTAGAGATCAGTGGGCAGCTGAGTCCCATGTCCACCTGCTCGTGACAGAGAAGATGCATGCATTGAAGCAACAAGAGAGCGACTGAGGCCATGTGACTGTGAGTCAGAAAACCACAGAGATGATTACAGTCTGATGTCTGTCCCACACTCTCACATGCAATGCATGCAAACACGCATGCACTTCATTGTCACAGGTTTCATTTTGCTCAAGTTCTCATTAGAAAACACAAAAGAGCAGAAGCATTGAGATGAATTTGTCATAAATAGAGTCAGACTAATTGAAAAGCCTTTCCTGTGGCAACTTTAGATTTAAAGGATTATATAGCATACACTTAAACATTATTTCACACAATCCTAGCTTTATCGTGAAAAAGAGTAAGTCATTAATTACATGCTATACAACTACATTATTTCATGCAATCCTACCTTTATCATAAAAAGGAATAACTCGTTAGTATATACTACAACTTGTTAGTATCTATAGAGCCTTAACAGGCATTTCCCCCTTGATACAGTCACTCTGCTTCTCAGAACATTCCACAGAAACACAGATGTGCTCAAAGATTCCTACTCATAAGGTTGCTTTTGAGCAAAAGATTGAGTAGAAAAATATGTCCACCAATTAGGAAAGAAGGAAATGATCAAATACCACGAGTAACAAAGCCACCTGCAGCCAAGCCTTAGCCAGTGCAGGCAGCTACAGCAGCACTCTGTAGACGGGGAGTTTTATAAACGCATCTGTCCCCCAAGGTCCTGGAGGCTGGAACTGAGTTCAGCACAGTGGCATGGCCAGATTCTACACACAAGCGTCTTCCTTCTGTATCCTGCCTCTTAGTGCAGAAAGGGCTGCAGAGCACCCCCCCAAAGTCCCTTTAATAATCTCACCCTGAAGGGTTCTGCCCTCACGAGCCATCTTCCAAAGGTTCCCCCATCCCCTACCACTAGCAGTCCCAGTTAGGGTTAGGGTTACTTTGAGGAAACATCACTACCAAAGGCAAGTTGGGTAGAAAAGGGATTATCAGGCTCTCACTTCCAGGTAACACTCCATCACTGGAGGAAGTCAGGACGGAAACTCAAGCAGGGCAGGGACCTGGAGATAGGAGCTGGTGCAGGAGCCACGGAGGGGTGACGCTTACTGGCTTGTTCCCCATGGCTTGCTCAGCCTGCTTTCTTATAGAACCCAGGCCCACCAGCCCAGGGATGGCACCACCCACAATGGGCTGGGTCCTCCGCCATCAATCGCCAATTAAGAAAATGCTTTACAGCCAGATCTTGTAGGGGCATTTTCTCAGCTGAGGTTTCCTTTCTTCAGGTAACTCTAGCTTGTGTCAAGCGGACATGAAACTAGTCAGCTCTATTGACCCCTTGTCAGCTTGACACACACACACACACACACACAGTTAAGCCGCAACCTTTCCTTTCTTGTTCTTTCCCAAGACCACACATTAGTATCAACACTACAATGCAAACATCCCACAATTTAAAAGTCCCACAACGTTTAAAAATTAAAACACTTGCCGGGCGGCGGTGGCTCACGCCTTTAATCCCAGCACTCGGGAGGCAGGGGCAGGCGGATCTCTGTGAGTTTGAGACCAGCCTGGTCTACAAGAGCTAGTTCCAGGACAGCCTCCAAAGCCACAGAGAAACCCTATCTCAAAAAACAAAAAAAATTAAAACACTTAAAAATTCAGTCTCTTTAAAATAGCCTTTTAAAATCTAAAGTCTTTTTAAATTAAATTAAAAGTCTCTCGACATAGGCCCCTGTAAAATCAAAGCTAAAAAACGTTTTTACTTCAAGAGGGAAGAAGACCCGGGCACAGTCACAATCTGAACAAAGCAAAACCGAACTCCAACAGTGTAAATAACTCAGTGTTCAATTATCTGCGATCCACTCACAATTTTCTGGGCTCTTCTTGGGTCTCTTCTTGGCCTCTCTCCTCTGCAGCACACATGTCTTGTCTTCTAGACTCAGTCTGATTTTACACCATGGTTGGTGCTGCTCTTAGCAGTCATCCCATAATAGCAGCATCTCCGAAATGCCGGGGTCTTCTGCTGCAACGGGGCTGCACCCTCGCCAACAGCCTCTCGTACACGCTCTTCTTGGTGCCAAGCCTCAGCTTTCTCCATGACCCCTTCAATCCTGGGGCTGCCACTGCTACTCCAGGGGCACCGTCGCCAGGGCTTCTCCTGCCTCTCACAGTGCGAAGCCTCAGCTGCTCTCCATGACCCCTTCATGCCTTCAAAACCAGCACCACCTGGGAGACTCTTACACTACACCGAGTTCGTCTGCCAGCACAAGGTACAATTTTGGCCACCTCTGTGCTTTGGCTCTCAGGAAACTAACCGGAAGATTTCACGTTAATGATGCTGGTCTCTTCTTAACCATCATCACTGGTTTCTCAGCTCCAGCTAAGCAGCCTCAACTATCCCCGGTTAAACAAAGGTTTTGCTACAGGGATTCTGGACCCTTGCTAATCACAGCTGACTCTTGTTAGAACCACAGAACACATGGCCCTGATAGAACCTTTTTTTTTTTCTTTTGGTCTTTTCGAGACGGGGTTTCTCTGTATTGCTTTGGAGGCTGTCTTGTCTGTAGACCAGGCTTGCCTCGAACTCACAGAGATCCGCCTGCCCTCTGCCTCCCGAGTGCTGGGGTTAAAGGCATGCGCCACCACCACCTGGCTCCTGATAGAATGATTAAGGGACCCTCAGGCTTTTCTCTGAAACCTCACAAGCCTGGCCCCCACCATCTGCAGGGCTCTCAATGCTCCCACACAACAGCCCCCTGAGCTCTCAACACTCATTGGCTCTCCCAGCACAAAGTTCCAAAGCCCTCCCTCCATCATCCCAAACACATGGTCAGACCCTGTCACCGCAACACCACCTCCACTATCCTGGTAACAATTTCCGTCCTGGTTAGGGTTTCTATTGCTGTGTTGAAGCACCATGACCAAAAGCAAGTTGAGGAAGAAAACGTTTGTTCTCCTCACGCTTCCACGCCGTAGCCTGTCACTGAGGGGAGCCAGAACAAGAACTCAGAGCAGGAACCTGGAAGGAGGCAGGAGCTGATGCGGAAGCTGGGGAAGGGAGCTTACTGACTGACTTGCTCATCACGGCTTGCTCAGCCTGCTTTCTTATAGAACCTAGGGCCACCAGCCCAGGGATGGCACCACCCATCATGGACTGGGACCTCCCCCATCACTAATTAAGAAAATGCTCTATGGGCTTCCCTCCAGCCCAGTCTTATGAAGGCGTTTTCCCAATTGAGATTCCCTCCTTTAAGATAGCTCTAACTGTGTTGTGTTGTTACAAAAGTAGCCATCACAAACAGGACTTCAACATACAAGTTGAATTGGGGAAGGGGGACATTCTCCTGTATCCATCAGGGGCATGGGTAGCAATGGGCTGACCTTCGTCCATCAGGGTAGACACTGTGTTATGCTCAGCTGTTGTGTTTTCTGTCCCCTTGGTCTCCTCACCCTGCCTGATATGTGAAGTCACATGTCAACTCCATGGAAGAATACAGTCAGATCCTCCTCACCTCTTACCCGAGGGAAAGTTGATCTTAGAAAAAATAACAATTCCAGTTGAGTCTTTTTTTATGACAAGATAAGTCTGTTGAAATGATGTACTTCTTGGCACAGTTTGGAGGTACAAGGTGTCAGTCACACTGTCTGGAGCAAAGAAACTGGATGGGTACATCTTGGTCGCTCTGTATGGAAGCAACGGAAACTCTAAACAGTACGAAATTTTCAAGTAAGTTCTGCAGCAAATGCAACAGCTAAGAATTCCATAAGAGGTAACTCAAAAAGGCTTGGCTGTCCACCACTTTACAGATGAAGGTATTTACTCAGCAGAACCCGAGTCCCAGACCGTCCGAGCTGGGAGGAAATCGCCATGTCTAATTTAATCATCCACCCCATTTTATATAGAAGAGGAGGCCCTGTGTGAGAGAGAGAGTACTGTTTAAAACAGTTCAAATGCTGATAGCTTTTGTTAACCACAGGACTATGGTGTGTGTTTATGTGCACATGCATGCATGTGAGTATTTGTGCGTGCGTGTGTGTGTGTGTGTGTGTGTGTGTGTGTGTGTGTCTGTGTGTGTGTACTGTAATACCCAGAGTTGGACCCTAGGACCTCCTGAAGGTTGGTCAAATACTTCACCACTGAGATGTGTCTCCAGCCTCTTTGTAGTGTTTCTGTCTACTTCATTTGTTTGTTTTGAGACAGGGTCTAAGTTGCACAGGCTGGCCTTGAACTTGGAATACTCCTACCTCTGCCTTATACATAGCTAGAATGACAGGCCTTCAGCACCACACCTGCCTTGGTCTTCCCTTCTCCTTTGAGCAAGACTCATCTATATATGACAACCACCCCGCCTCACTCCCCGCACCCCCATATACACAGAGGCACACATGAAGCCTGGGACCCACAGCTTGTTCCTATCATGGTCTCATCCCATAGCTTATGGTAGAGACGTGAAGAAGAGCTTGGTAGGTATGTGTCGAGTGAATATATATATATCACTTAGATGGCAAAAATTAGATTCTGGTTTGCACTAACTTTCATGGCTCCACGTGTGAGTTTAATGTATTTGACAACTTCTGGAGTTACTTACATGGCGTTCACAAATTGTGTTTACCAAACTGCATGCATCTTTCAACCAAAAGAGACTGCAGCAAACTCTAGAGTTCCCAGCTACTCCCCAAATACTTCACTCCTCTTTGGGACAGACAAAACCAACGGGCGTGTGAAGACAGACATAAAAAAAAAAAGATGTGTTCTCTAGAAATGTATTTGCTTGTGAAGCCCCCTGGGTATGTTTGCAGATCCATCCGGGTGTCTTTCGAAACCCAGCACGCACTTCATTTAGAAACAATAGGTGAATATCACCCTGTGCAGTCCTGCGTCCAGCTGACATGATGTTTCCGTCCGTGTAACCAGGGGATCCCTCCAGCCAGCAGCGACGCATGCGCAAGACATCGACGTGGACGTCGATGTCGGAGAAATCCAGAAGGTTAAGTTCCTGTGGAACAACAACATGATAAATCTCTTCCAGTCGGAGATGGGGGCTTCGCAGATCACAGTGCAAAGCGGTAAAGACGGGAAAGAGTACGTATCTGACATCCCTTCTGTCTGGGTGTGTTGATGCACAAGCTCGTCTTGGCGTCCGCCCACGCTTCCCGACCCCCGTCACCCGCTCGCCCGCCCGTGCCTCTTTCCTTTGCCCTTCGTCTTTCTTCGCCAGGCCAACTTTCCCATCTTCCACACCACCCAGACGTTTGTTCACCTTTCCGATCACTTTTTACCCAGCTTTTCCTCCCACCCCGCCCCCTATGCCCGTCCGTCTGATTTAGTGTGAAAACTTGAGTGCCGTTTCCTTTGGATGATAACCAAGGGCAAAGCATGGGTTGTAAGATACAAGAAACAAGCAAACGGGGCGAGGGGAGGGGGAGATCATTTGCTTTCTTTCCAGTGACACTGTTGTTTGTGGAAAAGCGTGGTGGAGTTAGTTTCAGCTGGTATGCAGTTTTTTAGTGGGAACTGGGTTTTTGTCTTTTCTTTTCTTTTTGAGACTTGGCGTGGTGTAGACGCGGGTTTTGCTCACAGCGACCGTTCTCTAGGAGGAGCTGCGATAGGACCCGCTGCTGTGGTTTCCGTTCTGCTGCTGTGATAAAACGCTCTAACCACGAGCATCTGGGTGGTGGGGAGAGCATCTGGGTGGTGGGGAGGGAGGAGTATTTTAGCGTATGTCTCCAGGTCACAGTCCATCACTGGAGGGAGTACAGGCTGAACTCAAGGCTGGACTTGAAGGCAGGCCCTCTCGCTAGCCCAAACAGCATTCTCTGGCCAAGGAACTCATTCCATAGATAGATGGAGACTCTTGCTTGCCAGGTGGCTCAAAGGCCAGCTTTCTTCAACAGGTCAGGGTCACCTGCCTAGGGGTGGTGCTGTCCACAGCGGCTGGGACCTCCTAAATCAGTTAAAAGTCAAGAGAGTGCTCCACAGTCAGGACAGTGCTCCACAGTCAAGAGAGTGCTCCACAGTCAGGACAGTGCTCCACAGTCAAGATAGTGCTCCATAGTCAGGACAGTGCTCCACAGTCAAGATAGTGCTCCACAGTCAATACAGTGCTCCACAGTCAAGATAGTGCTCCACAGTCAAGATAGTGCTCCATAGTCAGGACAGTGCTCCACAGTCAAGATAGTGCTCCACAGTCAAGATAGTGCTCCACATTCAGGACAGTGCTCCACAGTCAAGATAGTGCTCCACAGTCAAGATAGTGCTCCATAGTCAGGACAGTGCTCCACAGTCAAGATAGTGCTCCACGGTCAATACAGTGCTCCACAGTCAAGATAGTGCTCCACAGTCAAGACAGTGCTCCACAGTCAAGACAATCCTCCACAGTCAAGATAGCACTCCACAGTCAAGATAGCGCTCCACAGTCAAGATAGTGCTCCATAGTCAAGATAGTCCTCCACAGTCAAGATAGCGCTCCACAGTCAAGATAGTCCTCCATAGTCAAGATAGTGCTCCACAGTCAAGACAGTGCTCCACAGTCAGGACAGTGCTCCACAGTTGCCCACAGGCCAATCTGGTCTGAATGATTTCCTCTATTGAGGCTCTCTAAGAAGACTCAAGGGTGTGTCCAGTTGACAGTTAAAGATAACCAGGAGACCAAGTAACTTCAAAACATAGAAAGAAAAATGGATACCTCAAAAGACAGTCATCAGAAAAAATAATGAGATATTGTAGCTTGAAGGAAATGTAGACCTCAAAGGGAAAGCCTGCTCTGGGCCAGAGACAGGGCCACTGCCGGCTTCCCTGAGAAGGAAGAAGCAACAGGGAAACCTGAGTTGGAAGCTTCAGTCTGATGTAGCTGACACACTTGTGGCATCTGAACAGCCCTCGAGGAGAAGAAGGGTTGATTCCTCGTTAGAATCGGTTGGGTCCCTGCCTAGAGTCTCTCAGTCTGAGGAAGCAGGCCTGGGAGTTGGATCAGTAGTGTCTCTTCAAAGCCACGGACCCACTGACAAACCAGCCTGCTGCTCTCCCCGCAGGTACAGCTTCTGCAGCAGCAACACTGTGCCTGAAGACGTCTTACAGTCTCTTTACCCTTGTTAAAGGTGTGCTTGGGGCTCTTGCCTCTTTCCATAATAAATGTTTTTAAGTGCACTTGGTCTGAGCATGAGAGTGTAGCATGACATTCTCTGCGTACTGGGAAATGATGAATGGGTCAAAGACAAGGTCACCACAGATATAGAATACCTAGGACTTCACACACACACACACACAGATATAGAATACCTAGGACTTCACACACACACACACACACACACACACACACACACACAGATATAGAATACCTAGGACTTCACACACACACACACACACACACACAGATATAGAATACCTAGGACTTCACACACACACACACACACACACACACACACGCCTCTTGTCACGTCTCTTGCATTCAGGGCATTTTATGTATCTTGTGCTCCTATAACGCCAAACTTTTGTGTTTGGGGTTAAAAATCAGCCTACGGCACGAAAGAGGAAGGGCTTTAAAGACAGCAAGTTCATACTGCCCTTGGTACAAATTCCAAGCGATGCAAAGCACTCCTACCTCTTCATGCATCTCCGTTTTTCTTTCCAGGGATAACTTGAGTTTATTCCCTAGACATAGCCTACACGTGTGTGTGTTTGTGCCCCACCTCAAGCCCCACCCTTCTGCCCAAGCACAAAGGAAGAATACTATATGTGCTGCTGTCGGCTTGCGGTTCTTTTTTTAATCCTCCACAAACTGGGTATTAATTATTATCTCATGGTACGGAAAGGGGCTCTTACTCGTCAAGAGGCTTTGCGAACTCCCAAGGGCAGGCACGCAGGTGTGAGTGGTGGGCCCCTATTGCTGAAGAAGGCATCACAAGTACTCACCAATTTATTTTCTGTGATATTTTTCTTCTGGGTGATCTTGATGGGCCACAGTGGGGTAGTCACTGTTCAATTCTTAGAATCTAGAAATGGCCCTCGCTTAGAAACTTCCAAGAACAGTGCCGTGGCAGCAGAGACCAGCGCTGAAGTAAGACGCGCGGGGCCGAAGGGCTTCGGCTCAGTACCTCAAGACTCTCAGCCCACGCTCTTCCTCCTAGATTCTTTTAGTATTTCCCAACTCCTTTGCCTGGAATCCTATGTATCGTTTAAGAGTCTTAGTTTGGTACAATGAAATGGGCCGTCATCTGAGCCCTACTATGTGTTCTAGGAAAAGCCACAGAGCACAGAGCTTCTGCTCTTGGTCTCGACCGCGCATTACAAACACTATGGAGCTTTTCATATCCTGGCTGTACCCTAGCCAAGTCACCACCTCTGTGGTGGACACCTGTACTTTTTTTAAGCTCCTAGGAAATGTACAGCCAAGGTGGAAATCCATGAGTACAGTTCCTTCTGGGTTTCTAACAACACTTCCCTCCCCTTGTATTATTTCTTCACGTAATGTGTGCCCCTGTGTGGTTGTGTTTGTGTGTGTGTGTGTGAGTGTGTGCTCTAGAATTACAAGTGGCTATGAGCTGCTCAGTATGGGTGATGGGAGCCAAACCCAGTTCCTCTGCGATGGCAGAGGGCCACATCTCCTACAGCCCGTGTCTTCAGCCCCTACAGATCTTAACAGTAGGAATAAAGCTTTCCGGGTATGCTGAGCTGGCTCTGTGTCACAACTATGTGACTTCTCCATGCACATAGGGCAGCTGTTAGGGTTAAGCCAACAACACATGCATGAAAACCAAGTACCACACAGAGCCTGGCCCATAACTAGCAGCCCGATCCATGAGGCAAGAAATACTGGTCAGCATGAATCTGATATAGGATTTCCCTCTGTGTGCTGTGAATGTGTTTCATTACTATTGGTTAATAAAGAAGCCGATTTGGCCAATAGCCAGGCAGAAGAGAGCCAGGTGGGAAATCCAAGCAAAGATATAGGGAGAAGGGCGGGGTCAGGGAGACACCAGCAGCCCCCCCCCCAGAAGCAAGCTGTGAGGTAACAAGCCACGGTAGACTACAGACTAATAGAAATGGGTTAGTTTAGTTGTAAGAGCTAGTTAATAATAAGCCTGAGCCAAACAGTTTGTAATGAATAGCAAGCCTCTGAGTGATTATTTTTATAAGCGGCATTGGGACAGGGGACGGGTGGTGGTGGAGGCACATAAGACCCTTCCTCCTACACGAATTTTATTTTGGGGTGATAGAATCAAAAGAAACAGCAAAGACAAGACCTAGCCTCAGAGAAGGTGTCTGAAGCAGAAGCAGGCACAGCCACGGCCAAGTATTTAGATACATAAAAAAGAGGAACACTCCCTCGGCGAGAAGATGAACAAGGGAGAGGAGCGGGTGGCCCACAGGGAGGTTGCTGCGATGTAGCTCTCGAAGCCAACGATAACAACGGCCTGGCATGCTGAATGGCAGCAAGAAAGGAGGTCAAGCCTCATTTGTCGCACAATTTCTGGCGGCTGGAAAGTCTAAAGGGCAAGGTCCTGAGACCCAACCCACACCCTTGTGAGGACGTCAGTCCCTTCCAACAGTGCTGTCCCTCCTGGCGCCATCCGCGCTTCCAAAACGCCTCACCTCATAAGGACCCACAACATCCCAACATCCACCTAGGGGACCAGGTTTCCATTAGGGGACCCTTTTGAGGACAATCACACCCGAGGCACATCGAGGGGGACGAGAGCACATGTGCTGACGGTCCACCTCCCTTGGGGAGTCAGGGAAACGCCAACAAGACCCCCCCCAAAAAAGATAATTCACTCACCAGATTATATAAGACCTAACTTTTCCAAACAAGAACAACAAACTGGCATCCCTAGATACCAAAATAGGTAGAGGCCCCATGTCCCCGGGGGAGAAGGCAAGCAGTGCCGAGAAACCGCCAAGGGGACTCGGAGATTTTGTATATTTCACTCTTCATAAAAATATCACCACCTACCACCCGTGCTGTTTGAGATACCGTGGCAGCCACGAAAACCACTTAACCCTGCCAAGAGACCAGCCATATCATATCTATTTTCACGGCAAAAGAAATTGAGATAGATGTGAGGAAAGGGTTAATTTTTTTTTTTTGATAACTCCAGGCGGTTGTCACTAAGGTTCCTTTGTAGTTCAACTTTTTAAAAAGTCCAAATCTAAGAAAAGGAGGGACTGACTGACAGGGTTGCAGGAGCCCAATAGATTAAGTCTGTTATCTGCAGTTCAGCAACTATGGAAGGTTAAAAAAAAAAAAGCAAGCAACCAAATGGCCCTCAAGGGCCGCCTCCCCCAGGAGAGACCGACTCTGTTTGAATCAGATTCTGACTTCTCAGCTGCCATTGCTGAAGCACCAGGCAAGAGTCTCTCCTCTCTCTCCCTGCCCCGGACCCATGGCAGTCACAGAAAACCCCTTATCCTCACCTCCTCAGACACTAACACCCCTACCTACACCCTGCCAGACCAGCCAAGGCCACAGCTGTGCCGACAACTTCATTTCCCGTTACTCCCTCCCAGGCTCGAGGGCACAGAATCCTGTAAAGATTTTGGCCTAGTGAAGATGTTAACAGCAACAAAGGCCCAACATCAAGCTGCCCACAGAGAATCCGTCATCACAGGGTAGGGGAAAAAAAACAAATGAGTTCTTTACAAAGCTATTCTGTAGACTGGTATGTTAAATGAATATCTTTTACTAGCTTTTAACGCCAATAGCGCCATTTATTCCTGACCCTCAGAAATATGAGATATTTTAAATGACAGCGTAAAAAGAGTTCTTGTTTGAAAACCCAAGCTACTTTAGGCTGCAGATTATGACTTATAAGTATAGTGTGTGCCAGAATCATTCATTCAGCAATCCTATTTCTATCCGGCTGGTGTGTATTTCAGCCGACGCGCATTGTTCTCCTGCATGCGTGTCAAATTCCTTAATGACGACTGACAAAGCCATCGCGCTTGGTATAGATAAGCTACATTTGCCACCATATAATCAGTGTTATCTGTTAGAATGCTATTTGTGACCAATCACGTCCAGAATAAAAAATGGAATTGATTTTTTTCTGTTATTTTAATATTGTGCCGCGCGCAGCAAGCCTTTGATTGAACCTTAAACACTTTAATGCTCCATGTTTTGTTTGCTGCAGATCAGAAATGGAGTGTGTACTATTCACAGAGCTAAAGCAATTTGCAAAAACAACAAAGTCAAATTGCAGGAAAAGGAGAAATATCATCTTGATTTTTCAAGCCAAGGGAATGTACTTTGTAAAGCTATCGTTAGAGGGCATACGGCTGAACAGCTCAGGCCGCTCACACATTTCATTTCTGCTTCTCCATTTTCATCTAAATTAGATTTTAACTTGAATGCATGGTATAAAAAGCCTCCCCTGGGCCTTTGTTTCTGGCTTTCTCTCAAGCCACTGTAGGCTTTCTCCTGGCTAATACAAGCTCCACGTTGGTCTTTGCCTTCCTGTCTTTTGGCCATGGTTTTAGGCTGCATTCTCAGCACCCTGCTTTTGGCTTACTTCATGGCCTACGGCAGAGTCCAGAGTTAGGGTTCTTCTCTGTCCTCCTTCTTCCTTTGCTAAGAATGGCATTCACAGCTTTACTTCGTTCTCAGAAATCCGAAACGCAAATGACCTTTTACAGTACAGGGAAATGTTCATGAACTTAAAATTTCAGCTTCTGCCAAATAAAGTTTTATTGAAACACGATAGCCAACCATTTAGTTATACCCTGGCTATTCTACCGATGGCAGGAGCTGCTTCAAAGTCCATATGGCCCATGAAGGCTATCGTATGTAACTGTCTGGACCTATTCTGATTTGCTGTCTGTTGCTATGGTAAACACTCTGGACCAAAAGAAACCCGGGGAAGAAAGGGTTTACTTACAGCTTATACCAGGGACTTGAGCAGGAACCTGGAGGCTGGAATCACGAAATAACACCTCCAGGAGATGCCGGGGATAAGCAGGGGAACTCAAGAGTGTTGAGGAATGGAATGGAGCCTGCTCTGGGGTTTGGTGGCCTATGAACTTAACACCTTGCAAACTGTGAAGTGCCCTGCTAAGCTCCACTGCCACAGTGAATCTTCCAAAACCACCTCACAAGGAAGGCAGGCTCATCATTTGAAGTGATCCAGGGTGAGTCCACAACTCTTTAGAGGCTGCTCACTGTGACAGTGGCTGAGGAGGAGATCCACAGACCACAGAGTGACATGAGGGCTTAGTGGCAGACCTCCCTTTTCTGGTGGCGCCGTGCCGCTTTCCACGCCGTTACTTTGACTGGCTCTGTCTTGTTCTGTTTTATGGGTGTAGTCATTTTTTTTTTACACTGTCAACTCGGCAGGATCTAGAATGATCTAGGAGACACACCTGTAGGCATGTCTGTAAGGGAATTTCCAGATTGGGCTGCGTGGTGTAGGAAGACCCAGTGTAGCCATCGAATCCACAGGCTGAAGTCCCGAACAGAGTAAAAAAAGGAGCTGGGTGAGCACTAACCATTGCTCACTGTGGGGTGTGACATCACCAGCCGCCTCCGGTTCCTGACCTTGACACATTGTACCCTCTTGAACTGAAAGAGAAAAGAAACTTTTTCTCTAAGTTTCTTCTTCTTGGATGTTGGACACCAGAAACAAGAAAAGTATAACTAACATTAACACAGCAGGACCGAACCCGGGGGTTTGCCCGTGTTGCTCACTCTGCCACTAAGCTACAGCCAAAGTCCCACATCTGTCTGGCCTTTCAATGTCATGAGGTGCAGTGGCATCTTGCTTTGCCGGTGAACTTGTGGTGGTGGCCACGTCCTAAGTGCTCGAGCCAGCCCCTCCTCTTCCTTTATAAGGGGGTCCCGTCTGTGCACCTGAAGTCACGCCTGTAGGATGTAGCCACAGCTGTCAGTTCACTGGCAATGCAGGATGCCACTACAATAGGGATGCTACAAGGTTCTTGGCATAAATCTCCATTTCACAAATCAGGAATGTGGCGTTCAGAGACTTTAGGGACTATGTCCACGGTGACACTTGCAGAAATAAAAAGCTGAGATATGAATCCTGGGGCCCCGCCCCCTACACCACACGCAGTTGTGCTTGAGCAAAGTGGAAGCTATGGCTGAGAGCTTTGGAAGGAGTCTTGCAGGCGGCTGGTCACCCCCGTGGAACCCGTGGCAGGCACAGGGGCCACTCGGGTCCCCTCTCCACCAAACTGAAGGAAGGCTACCAATTTTTTTGTACAGAAAGCAAAGAGTGACCCCTAAAAAGAGGACCTTAATCGCCACAAAGATGAAGCTATCCTGACAAACGGCCCAGTTGGCCCAGGGATTCCTTTTTTCTTCTCAGGTAATGGAATTGTTATTTTTTTTTTTAGTGGCAAGAATGAGCTCATTACGGATGCAGCCAGTGCTAATAATGATAATTTGCTGCAAGGCAAAAATCACCTCTACATACCCCTCCCAGGCGACAGAAGCTCACGGAAATTATAGGCTAGGGAAATTATAGAAACGGTGAAGACTACGGAAAAGAGCTGCAAAGCAGACCTGAGGAGACAAAGGGAGTCACAGCCCTGCACCCTGAACTTGGTGATCGTGACCTAGAAAACAGCAGCCCGTCCATGACTTGAACTGCCTCCAACCTCGCTACCTCTCCACTGGGTTGTTTGGGGGGTCTTGCAGGAGGTTTTAAAAAGTTACTGTAAAATGAATTAGCCAAGAAATGATTAAATATTGTCACAGGCTTTAGGGCCAGGGGCGGAAACACGCCATTTTGTCATCCCCTACAATTCACTGTCAAGACCCCTGTAGCCCAGCACAGTCACCTGCAAACCTTGAGTCCCAAGAAGGGCCAAGGAGACACGCCTCTCTCATGCCTGCTCTCCTGGCAAGCAGAGGCCTGGACCACCCGCCTCCAGGCAGCCCGGGGGACCGGCTTCCTGGTTCCTTGGTGGGGTTGTGCAGTCTGTCACTCCTTCAGGGAAAAAGATGGAAGAAACCTTGGCCTCTGAAGAGAGCATCACTTTACCTTCTGCAGAGACGAGGCTTTCCTTTCGCTTTAAACAAAAAACCTCCGATGTGTTTTGAATGTATTTAGGCACACATGTGCCACCATGCACGGCATACCTGTGGAGGTTAGAGGTGACAGCCTATGGGGACCTGTTTCTCTCCCTCCATCTATGGGTCCCAGGGACTGAACATAGGAGCAGGGGGCTTTACCTACTGAGCCATCTCTCAGGCCCTGAAATACCTAAAGCAATTCAGATTCACTCCCCTAATCCCTGCATGCTCCTCCCCCCCCACCGTCCTCAGAGAACTCGGCCATGCACCCTGCAGCAAGGATGGCCTTGCTGTGTGAGAAACTCCCAGGGGGAAAAAAGCCATCTCTGTGGGCTCTGTGAGTTTCCAAGTGCCTTGATGCCCATGGACAGACTCTGTCCCCTCAGAGCTCCCTCTGACTTCTTCTGTAACTGTACTGACAGTTATAGCATGAAATCAGACACCTGACCTGCCCCAGGAAAGAGGCAGGAAGCCAATCCTATTGACTGAACCGTGTCCCATGAAAACAAGGGCCTCAGAATATGACTGGCTTGGAGACAGGGCCCTGCAGGCTTGAATAGGATGGCATCAGAATGGAGCCCAGGGAACTCTTCTGCCGATGTGACCAGTGTCCCCAAGAGGCCGTGAGTATACAGACACACAGGGAGAAGGACATGTAACTGGAAGACAGAGACTGAGGACCCGTGGCATGGCGTGAATGTTGAAACATCCCCCCAATGGGCTCCCGTGGTTGAGCACTGTCCCCCGTGGGTGGTGCTGTTTTAGAATCCTGCAGAACACTTACGTGAAGCCTCACTGGAGGACGTGTGTCACTTAGGGGAGGGCCTCCAGGTTTGCCGCAGCCTGTCTCTGTTTCCTGTCTACTCTGTTCCTGCCTGCAAATGCAGTGTGTGTCCGGTTACCTCATGTTCCTCCCTGCCTTCCCCAGCGTGATGGGCTCTGAACCCCCAAACTGTGCACACAACAAACCCTTCCACCCTCGAGTTGCTTCTTAGGGTATTTGGTCCCAGAAACTGAAATCTACAGATTTGGACTTTGTGTGTGGTGAAGACACCCGGCTGGGTACTGCGTTTAACCAGCCCCGGTAATCTCACATAGCCGGTCTGCCAGATTCTAGAAAAGCAGGGATGGAGTAGGCTGTCTCTACCAGGGCTGGGGGCAGGCTGCACCATTGGCTTGGCTTTCGAAGAAGAGCCTGACCAAGCTACACAAGCTCTTCCTCAGTGTTAGCAAGAGACAGCCCTGATGGGCCCTTCACTAGGTCAACATATTGGGAGCTCCCCCAACAAAAAAAAAAGAAAAAAGAAAAAACTTAACAGGTTGAGAAGTGACCTCTCTATTCAAAGACTGTCATGGATGACACGGCCGATCACTCAGGGCACAGGTAGCAGTTAAACAATTCTTATTTAATCTCCTCATTGCCCACGAGTGGGCAGGGCGAGTGCAGTAGGCTTCTGAAGTCCCTTGAGGCTCACATCTCTTTGGGAGGGCACCTGATTCTAGCCCTCTGAAAATTTCTTTGCTGGGGAGGGTGGCTCTCCATACACATTCCTGCTGCACGACAGACTGGACCACTGAGCACAGCCACAGGTTCCGGGAGCTCCGGGGTCCTCCCTTGGGGGTGTTTGGTCTGGAAGGGAAAAAGCCTCCATATGAGCTGCACACAGGTGACCTCGCTGATCAGGGAGGCCAGAAGAAAACGGTCCCTCTCCTTACTTACCCGGCACAGAGGATTCTGGGTATTCGGGTGGGAGACCTTGGAGCTGCGAGACTTTTGGAGAAGGGTCAGGAGGCTGTGCAGGTCTCGCACCATATATTCTAAAGTAGGCAGAGAGCGTGAAGTTACTCCTCACAGTAAGAGGCCTAGCACTTGGGGAACCCGGGCAAGCGCAGGGAGCTCCTTTGTTCTAATCCCTACAGCCCACCCCCGCCTTCAGTTCACCATCCCTGTCCCACGGATGACAAACTGATGCAGGAGAGCTGTCCAGCCAGATCCCAAATCAACCCTGGGGCACTGGATGCTAGAACCCATCATCCTCAGCTTTTTTGTTGTTAGGTTTATTTTATGTTAGGTTATATTATATTTAGGTTTGTTTATGTTAGGTTATGGTCTCTTTATGCAGCTCTGGCTGTCCTGGAACTCAGTATGTAGACTGGGGTGGGGGGTGGGGTCCTGATCTCAAAGAGATCTGCCTGCCTCTGCCTCTAGACCGCTGGGACTGGAGGTGTGTGCTGGGATTAGCGTCTCAGGCTGAGGCTGAGACAGACAGTGCTGCTTGTTGCTCCCAGCCCTTCCCTGAAAAGAATATGCCGCCCATGGCACCCCTGGCCTGGAGCACAGTGGCTGCCTGCAGGAATGTCCCCTCTGTGATGAATCAGGCATGTCTACACAGCAAGCCAGACCCAGAACCAAGGCAAGGCTATTGTGCTGGGGTGGGACATGCCCTGCTGTGCCTGCCCCTACCTTGGCTCTCCTCCCTGGGCCCTGCAGCTTATAGGTACAAGGCAAGGCAAGCTGCACTTACTGCTCGTAGGGCTTCTGCTGGGCCCTCTTGGACTGCTCCACCAGATCCAGGAAGTCCTTGTAGCACTTTTGGGCCATGATGGTATACCTTGTGGCACAGCCAAGTTCAGTGACCCTGGCTCTGGGCAGGTAGCCTGCCCAGCCGGGGATGGGGGGCTCGTGGAGCGGCTTTTTCACGTTCTTGCATTCTGCAAGGAGACAGCAGGGGTTCCCGAGGGTTTCAGAGAAGGGGGAGGGAGGAGGAGGGGGAGAAGGGCTTGCTCTCAAGTTCTCTGGCATATTAACAGTTTAAAAAAAAAACTGAAGGCCACACCTAGATCCCCAACTGCTTGCCAGGGATCTAAGGTGGCTGCTCCCCAGTAGATACCTCACATCATTCTTCCAACAGCCAAGGAGGCAGATGCCACCGTTAGCTCCATGTGTTACGTGTTACTTCCCTGGCAAGTCCTGAGACATTCATAGCCAGGAAGTACAGGTAGGTCCAGGACACACTTAGCTCTCGGGTCCTAAATCCAGGAGAGCCTCCAGGTGGGAGGAAGCACATGGGAATCATCACCAAAAGTGCCACCGGGTCCCGGTGGTGACACTGACCGGCAGGGTGAAGGCAGGTGTTAAAGAATCAAATAAATTCAGAGCTGGATGGCACCCTAGGGGATACCTGGTCCATCTTCCTCTGCCTTCCATGAAGAAACAGGAACCCAGAGTGGTAAAGCTGTTTGCTTTCTTACACACGGCAAGTAACCATAGACATGGCCTAAATCCTAAAACTTGGGCGAGGATTCTTTGTCATGCCTGGAATATTTTAAAACCTGGCAGACATATAAACTACCATCCATTTTTGATAAGTCCCTAAACAATTTTCATATTAACAAGAAAGGCTACCAGCCCAGTGTGTGTGTACCCATGCGCATACATGTACATGTGCACATGCAGTCACACACACAGTGAGTGTGCCATAGTACATCCATGTACTCGTATGTAAGTGTGTGCCAGTGCATCCATGTACTTGTGGAGGTCAGAGGTCTACACTGAATGTCCTCTTTTGTTACTCTTACCTTGTTTTTATTGGAGGCTGGTTAACACAATGATTCTGGAGACCGATTTGGCCATGAGACCTACCATGAGGTTACAGCCATTTGCTACCGTACCTGGCTTATTTGCATGGGCTTTGGGGGAATGAATCAAACAGGTCCTCACTCACACTCCTCCTCTGCCTTCTCAAGGGTCACCCAGGAGTTGCTTTGCTCTGTTCATTAAGCCTGGATTTATCAATTCAGTTTGATTGGCTTATTACGTTAGCGGCCGCAGCGGCGGATTTCCAGTAACTGGGTATATATGGGTGTCAGGGGTTGGGGTGAAGCTTCCATCAGAACAGTTGGATCCTGATTCTAGGGCAGATGTCAGTGTCCTTGCTGTGATACCCCCACCCCACCCCGGAACACCTCTAGGAACCTCTAAGAGGAATGAATGACTGCCTCATCCTCACAAGGCTATTGTGTCTGCTCAGAGATCAACGAAGTCCAGCTCAGAGAAAACTCCCAAAGTGGCATCCACAGAGCCATAAGCTGCTGTTCAAAGTTCACTGGGGCTCAGCTAGGGCTCCTAAGGCACTGCCAGCCTCCCCCAACTGCCTGGGACGGGGTCCCTTCTCCTCGACACCAGCTGTGTTTGGTTAGGTGCTCTTTCTGGCTGTACAATGGCCTGTTGGGATCTCACTTGGGACCAGGGTTGAGAGAATCTGATGGGGTGGGGGAGGCCATACCCAGAGTCAGGGGGTGATACTTCTTGGCATACTCATGCAGCGTCCACAGGACGGTGTCCTCGGAGCAGATGGGCTTCAGGGTCCGGAGGCTAGCCACAGAACAGTTCAATTCTTGCTGCTGCTCCTTGTACCTCTGCGTTTTCTCCTGGAAGGCTCTCACACAGTGATTCATGTCGTCCTCGCTGGTGGTTCCCTGGCAGCTGAGCCATGGTATGAAGCCTGGGAGAGCATGTGGAGTCACCACAGCCTGAGTGAGGTAGCTGGCTACAGTCTGAGAGCCCGCCTCTGTACCCACCGCTGCAAGCAGCCCCTCCACTTGGCTCCCCTCCGCTGGCTGCCACCAATGCTGCTTTATTTGTCCAAAGGCCATTAATACAGATGGTGTTGTTGTTTGCACCATGGCTGGTGCAGAAAAGTGACCTTGGAGATGGGGAGGGAAGGTCCACTTCAACAAAGGAGATGACAGTCACACAGTCTGATGGCAAAGCCCCCATGTCAGGCCGAATGGCAAAATGGGGAAAGCATTTAATGGGCCTAAATGATAGTCTGAGGAGTAATTGAAATTATTCATCTTTTATTTTGAGAGAGAGAGAAAGCTTATTTTCCTTGACACTTCCCAAATGCAATCTGGGATCTTTCTTGCCAGACCATAGAGAAATTGCAGGCCCATTAAAGCAGAGTCATATGACATAAAAAGGTAAATTCATTATCTGCAAGACCCACCCCCTAGGACAATTTTTCACCATTTCCCCACAAAATAACATGTAATCATTACAATTAGTAAGTGTAAAACACAACTATTTATTTAAACAGGGTGCTGAATCCTAAGTACTATAATATTGCCACAATAAAACCATTTTTTTAAAAGAGCAAACGAGGAAAACTGGTTAAGAACTTAGCTCCAAGCTGCAAAGTAAATAAGTATCTCTTAGTATTGTAGCTCATTGTTTGTGGCGTTTTTGTTTTGTTTTTGCTTTGTTGCTTAAAAAATAAAATCTGGCTTTAGGCCTGAATGTAGCAGCTCCAAATCCTTTACCCACAAAAAAGCACCTTCTAGAAAAATCTAATAGACTGACCTTGACAGGGCTGAAGTCACAGATCCCTCACCTGTTATGATTTGAATGTAAAATGTGTCCCCACAG
Source organism: Mesocricetus auratus (assembly GCF_017639785.1). Classification (NCBI taxonomy): domain Eukaryota; kingdom Metazoa; phylum Chordata; class Mammalia; order Rodentia; family Cricetidae; genus Mesocricetus; species Mesocricetus auratus. The sequence continues at coordinate 2,425,757 of NW_024429182.1, read as the reverse complement.
GCTCAGGCTCATGTGTTTGAAACTTGGTCCCATGGTGCTAATCCAGGGGATTGTGGAAACATTAGGAGGTGGGGCCTGGCTGGAGGAAGTGGGGGAGGTGGCTGGAGGAAGTGGGAGTCTAGAGGAAGTGGGTGCCTGGAGGAAGCAGGAAGCTGGAGTGAGGGCTTTAAGGGTTTATCATCCAACGCCACTTCCTGTCCTCTCTCTGCATCTTGGTGTTGTGGACTATTTAACTGTGTGAAGGTGTGCTACATTTGTTTATGCTATGGACTATTACTTTAACTGTGTGACGGTGTGTTACATTTGTTTATGCTGTGGACTATTACTTTAACTGTGTGAATGTGTGTTACATTTGTTTATGCTATGGACTATTACTTTAACTATGTAAAGATGTGTTACATTTGTTTATGCTGTAGAATATTACTTTAACTGTGTGAAGGTGTGCTACATCTGTTTATGCTGCATTTGTTTAATTATGTAAAGATTTGTTGCTGTTTAACCTTGCCTGCCTTAGGCACCTGATTGGTCTAATAAAAAAATTGGCCAGTGGTTCATTGAGGCTGGCAGGCTGAGAGAATAAATAGGAGGAGGAATCTAGGCTGGAGAAGAGGAGAAGGGAGAAGAGAATCTGTAGAAAGAGGGGGATATGTCCAGGGCCAGAAGCACATAGTTGCCAGACAGACAGACATAGAGACAGCAGGAAAGTAAGATGTATAGAAAGAAAGGATTAAAAAGCCCTAAGGCAAAAATGTAGATAAAGAGAAAGATTAAAATAAGAGCTAAAATGAGGCTGAGCATTCACGACTAATAAGTCCCCATACCAAGATTTGGGAGCTGGTTGGTGGCCCAAAAAGAAAAGGGCTGCTGCATCTTGGTCCATCAGAGTGTGAGGAGTCCCATCCATGAGTCCCACTGCCAGGCCTTTGGGTTGTAGCTCAAACTGTAGCCAAAGTAAGTCCCTTCTCCCTTCCGTCGTCCCTCATCAGATGCTCGGTCACAGCAACAAGTAACTAGAGACTATTCCCAACCCTGCATGGATGGTATCCCTCCCCAAAGTCATTAAAGTCCCTAATCCCCATACCTACAGGCATGGTCTTAGAAAACAGAACTAATGAGCTGGGAGCAAGATCATTCCATGTTTACCCTGTCCCTAAAGCCAAAATGTCCTTACTAAGAGGGAGAGGGGAAAGGATCCCAGATGCCCACACTGACAAACATCCATTCGAAGAATCAACGATGGGGCTGGTCGCCATTTTATAGAATTCCTTTCCCGTGGGGGAAAAAAAAAGTTTATTTCCAGTCTTGTAGACAGTGGGCAAAGGGAGGTGTGAAGTAAATCTGAACTGAATCTGAATCCGAATGTATTCTCTTACCTAGCTTAGTAGGACCAGGGGTGAGCCTGGGAAGCCTTGGAATGTTTTCAAGCATAGCCCCTTCTGAAAATAGCTATATATGAAGACTGATGGCCCACTGAGAGAGGGTCAGTTACAGGGGTGTCCACAGTTCTCGGGAGCCTGAGGAGGAAGAGCCTTTAGGAATGGAGACCAAGGCTGACCTAGCCCATCCACATATATATGGCAGTTATGTAGCCTGGTCTACTTGTGGGACCCCTAGCAATGGGAGCAGGGGGCTGTCCCTAACACTTTAGCCGGCTCTCGGGAACCTACTCCTCATACTGGATCGCCTGGCCCAGCCTTAACACAAGGGAAGGTGCTTAGTCTTATTGCAACTTGATAATGCCACGCTTTGTTGATGCCCATGGGAGGCCTGCCCCCTTTCTGAACAGAAACAAAGGAGTGGGGGAGGGGAAGGTGGTAGGCGGGGAGGGGGGAGGGAAAACTATAGTCAGGATGTATTATAAATAATAAAAGAAACGGTGACCAACCGACGGTGTCGTTTCTCAACAATGAAAGGGTTCCTTAGACAGGACTTTCAGGGCTACAACCTCAACAGGACAGGAAGTCACTCCCCCTCTATGAGACATGGGAAGGAGTGAGAAACAAGAGCCGCCCTTGTGGGAGACTTGGGAGAGCACAACTCAGGAAGCACAGAGCCCCAACTTATCCACCTTTGTCTGGCCTCACTCACTGTCTTCTATCCTGATCCACAAGCCACCCTGCTGGTGTCCCAGGACTCCTGAAGGATTTGGCCTAAGTGTTTTCTTCTCAATCATCCAAGACTAGCTGTGCAGCACTGGGTGCTCTCAAGTGTGTTTTAAGAGTGCTAGCACCGGCCCGGTTAGACACAGACAATAACCAAGGCAAGCCAGAGACCAGGACCACGGCTATGAATGTCACTTACCGCTGTATCCTGGTGTGATAGGTACTTTTCTCATGAAGGTCTCAGGAGACTCCATTTTACTCTGCCAGGGTAGGGAAAGAGACATGAGACGGTCTCAAGAGTCCCTGCCTCAGGGATTTAGTGCACATGAGCAAGAGTTCTTGGGTGTAAAAGAAAGACTCTGTCCGGCCCTGACTGAGAGACAATGCCACCATCACACCCAAAGCTCGCTGACAGAGTTTAGTTATAAACCAGAGACCTGGTACCAAGGGCTCATTGCTTTTTTTGTGCTTAGTGCATATCCCCACCTAAGAGAGTCTCACTTTCCAGAGATACCCATCCATATACCCACCCATTCACCTATCCATCCATCCATCCATCCATCCACCCACCTATCCATTCATCCATCCATCCACCTATCCATCCATCCATCCACCCACCTATCCATCCATCCATCCATCCATCCATCCACCTATCCATCCATCCGTCCATCCACCCATCCGTCCACCCACCCACCCATCCATCCACGCATCCATCCACCCACTCATCGATCTAATAAAATTATATGCATATATGGCCAGAAAATATATGGCCATAAAACAGACAGAGTTGTGAGTATGCAGATGAGCAAGACCCAATAGCCACTATGCAAGGCTCAGGAAATTTGCACAATGATAAGATAAATGATAAGAAACCCATTTCTCCACAGCCCACTCTTAATCCAGGCAGAATCTGGTTTGGCAGCCACTCGGGTTGCTGCCCCCCTTTGCTCTCAGAATATCTGGAAATATCTCAGAATATCTGGGTGTCATAACTACGGGGACAGGATGTTACTGGTATCTTTTGGTTGGGTCCCTTCTGAATTTTATTCAATGCATATGAGACCCCCCCACACACAACAAAGGCTTAGAGCAATTATAGTCTTGGTGGGATCTGAAACACACACACACACACACCCCAAACATTCTAGTACCAGCTACGTGGATGCTACCTCTGGAGCAAAGACCCTCCCTTCACCAGGGATCATCAATGGTCTCCCACAACCAGCCAAGGTTTGTATTCGGATTCTGTGACTCATTTATGCTCTATCCTGCCAAGGCGGTGTATCTCTGTAAAGCGATACTTTTTGGAGTGAAAGGAGGCAGGACATATTGTCTACAATGTGACTCCTGGTGGTTAGAACCAGGCCATCCTGCGGGGAGATGGGGCGGGAGGTCGCTTGGAGGGATTTCTGAAGAAAGGCAGGGTCCAGGAGAGAACAGGACCGTTCTCCACCCGCTTCCACGGGGCCCCTGCTCTCACCTGTGCAGGCCGAGCACCCCTAAGGGAACCAGACAACACGGCCTGCTGCCCGCCCACCGGCTCTCCTGGGCCTTTGTGAGCTCATTCTAGCAGGGCGGGGCAAATTCTAGATTCATCCGGGATATTTGGGGCTGGCCCTGCCCCCTACGTGGGGATCAGGAGTGGGGGGTGGGGGACGACACCGGAACCAGAACCAAGAAGCTGTTAAACCCCCGCGAACTTGGCCGCTGGCCCCTCAGCGGCTAGCTCTCCCGGGCACTGCGAAGTCCAGCCGTTTGCCATAAACGTTTGTTCTGGGAGCTCATGCCTGTGGCTTGAGTTCCTCATTCCCACCGGGGGGGGGGAAGCGGGACCGACCGTCAAGGGAGGTTGCAGCTCCTGTTCGGTGGTATGGACACAGAGGGGATGTGTGCGGAAAGCCATCCCCATTTCCTCCTGGAGGTTGCCAGTGGGCTCTACCCCCGCCATGTGAGGGCCAGCAAGGGGCAGGAGGCAGTCAGGGAATGGAGGCCATCTGTGTGTCTCAGTTGGCTTCCCAAACACAGGCACCTTCCCCAGCCTAATGCACCCCTGCATACAACTTTCTCCATTAGGAGAGCTGGGGTTTGTCCTGTCCCCTCCCCCCCTCCCCAGTGTCCCAGGACACAAACGCTTTCCCGACATTGAGAAAGTTCTTACTCCTCTCTAGCAGTGGTTTCATGGGAGGGAAGATGGCTTGAGGCAGCGTTTCATGTGTGAACCAAATGGGATATGGATGGCTCCGCCCCGTCTCCAAGGAGGAGGGATTGCTTTGCATGGCCCACCTGAAGCCTGTTTAGTGTGCTTCCCTGGAGTGGCCAGGAGGACCTGGCTAAGACTTTACCTATACCACCTTTCACCCCCATGGACTCCTGAACCACACCTCCAGCCATCCAGACACCTCTAGAGCCAATTTAGAACATGCCCCAGGGGTAGAGCCAGGGAGGAAGCCAAGGATTTAGACTGCTAGTCTCTGCCTGGAGGGATGCCCTGAGGGCAGGCACCAAGAGGCCTCATCTGCTTTTAATGATTTTCAACTGGATGTCATGAACCATCCAACACTCTGCCCTTCTGCCTTCCCTCTTGCTAAACCACGCTTCCGGTCTGGAGGAGACAGGACTCTGGGCATCCGTGGAGCTTTGGTTCCCGGTCTAGGAAGGGCTGTCAGTCAAGCTTGCACCACCTGAAAAGGGACTTGAGACAGGAGAAAGCAATGATTCCCCCCCAACAATTCCACCTGTACTCCCCAAATGAGACAAACTATTCTAGGCCACTTGGAATTCAGAATTTCACTTTATTAGAATCTGTTTGCAGACACAATCCTGTCTAGGCGTGGACTGCTGCAAAATTCTGTGAAGTTTGGCTCTGTCTTGTTGTGAACAAAGACTCCCAGTGGCTGAGATCTTAGGATACTGTTCCATATTTCGAGCAGATGAGGCGTTTTAAGATATTATGGCCAACGACTTTTATACTAGCCATTCACTTAAGCCATTCCCCACCATACGTTCTACGCAGCCTAAACACAACTATTACATCACTACAATGTGAAATTCGATCTTCGATTAATAATGCATTTTGACTCCTGTTTATATTGGTGCATGCAATTCTTTGCTACCCTGGCAAGTTAACCAGACCTGGACTCTAAAAGCTAAACTTGGTCTAAGTAACATCCTAAGGGTGGGGGGCGGGCAGGCTCTGTAACCTGGACTCAGCCATCGCTCCCAGGGCTGCTTCTGAAGCACCTCCCCTTTCCTGCTGGTAAGCCACCGGTCATTCTGCAATTATGAGTGCCTACTGTGTACAGGAAAGGCAGTTAAGTAGCCAGATAATAAATACAAAGGTCAACTGGCCGAGACCACAGACCCTCTAGAACTTTCTAAGCTGGGGAATGTGTTCTGAGTGTACTTACCCAGTGTCCTATAAGAGTATTTCAGCTGGGTGGGGGATAGATGGGAGGACTTTACTAAGTGTTTGGCTGCTGGGGCTGCAACTCTGGGTCAGAAGGAATTACCACCCTTTCTCCATCATTAGTTTGCTAACACTGCAGATTTCTATCAGCTCGTTGAAGTTGAAAATCAGAGCAGGGAGGCAGATCTAGCATACGGTGAGGAGTGCTTTACATTAGCCAGGAGAAGACGGGCTGAACTATAAACCTCTCCCGCTCACTTACGCAACCCAACGGAAACCTCGGTTTGTGTACCACCGGGTTCCTCTGATCACCAAGTATGCCAAGCTTAGCCTTACCAGAGAGGAGAGGTCAACAACCCTGCGAGACACAAAGCGTTTGGGTTAGGCATCGCTTTTACAGAACCAGGATGTTCCAGCTGCCATAGTCTGGACAGGAGAATTGATACGTTGCTCTTCATGCGGAAGCCGCTCAGCTTTGGGCGGGGCGGGCGGGTGGGCGGGCGGGTGGGCGGGTGTGGCCAGAGTACTCTGACCCAAGGCACCTCTGTCTATTGCTCGGTCTTGCATGCATAGTCCATTGCAGGGCATCGGCACGGAGCGTGATCGGTGAGAGCAATTGAGAAAAGAAGCCGTGGAGCGAGCTTTCAGGCAGCAGTGTTAGTAACCAAAAAACTAAGAGTGCTTTCCTTTTCAAACAAGCACACGCGGTAGAGATAAAGATTCTGTACAAGATTCTAGTAGTAATATGTACATAAAATTATATCCATTATAACAAAATTGAAAGTCTGTTTTGAGGACTGCGGCGGCTGGAAACACCAAAGGGAAACCCCACGAGCTTCTGAGGCAGAGTTGGCAGGAGAGTCCTAGCAAGCATCCTGATGCCCCGGATTTGAGACCCTGCCACTCAGTTTGGGGCTCCCATCTCCTGTTCTATGGTTTGATAGCGTTTTCACATTCTAGCAGGGAATTCTGCAGCAAGTGGTGTGAAAAAGAAGACAGTCGGTTGGAATTCAAAATGCTACTTAAAATCTACATATTGGCTATGGCGATGAGTTCACAAATCCAACTTGCATTTGAAGTCCCTTCCCTTGTTCTGCATTCACTCATTCACTCACTCATTCATTCATCCATCCATCCATCCATCATGCATGCCTCCAGTGATTTGAAATCAGAACGAATTCCAGCAGGTGGGAAAGGCAACTTTGAACAGATCAAACGGACTATGATCTTCATTCCTTGTCCTCGGTTGACTCCTGAATGTTGTCCAGACTGGCTTTGCCCAGAGGGAAGGTGGGAACACAGAACCTAGCTTGCTCCTCGGGCAGCTTCATTCTCAGAGGTTTCTTTTGTGACATCTTTTTCCTTCCCTGATCCTTCCTGTGACAGATTGCCCCCCCCCCTGCGCCAGGCCAGGTGGGTCTCCGACCCCTCTCATGTGGAGGGCAGGGTGTGTTCGTATACACATTCTTCCCTAAGAGAACTCTGATAGGAAGGTTTGAAGCCACACACTGTGGTCTGTGGTCACTTCAGCTTTACAAACCCTCAGGCTCAAGAATCCCACATTTTGAACACTAAAAAACGCAGATCCCGTCTCTCTGGGTTCAGCTCTGGCTAAAAGGGGTTCGATTCAGGACCTGCTCTTGACCAGCACCCAGGCAATTCTGCGGCAGACGGGCCGCAGACCGGCTTTTAAAAAGGCTGCTTTCATTTACCAGGTCTAGGTTTACACACTATTTTTTTAGGTAAGTTTGAAAAGCTGAAGATTCGATGGACACATTTCATGGAACAGAACCCCCTTTCATATTTCCTTATTGGGGAATGAAGAACAGATGGAAGGAAGGGGTTAACTGAAAATGTGCATGCTTTGCAAGGGGGGGGGTGCGCTTGATGACACATAAAAACAGGGCAAACAAAACTTCACTTTCTCAAACAAAATTCCTACTAAGATCACCTGAAATTATGCAGTACTTCTGAACCCAAGGTTTGTTGTTTTTAAGAATTACCTTCTGATCTGTGTTTGCATTTACTGGGTTTTCAATGAGCCCCAGTTAACTGTGGTCCAAAAATGCGTAACAGTATAGTATAGTATAGTATATTTTTCAATAGACCACATTCATATAAATTTTATCAAAGTGTTTTCATAAGTGTCCTATTTCATCATTAGTTATTGTTGCTAATCTCTTACTACTTTATTAAATTGAACTTAATTGATGTGTAAGTCTAGAAAAAAATAGTATAAATAAGGTTTGGTACTATCCACAGCGTTGGGCATCCGCTGGGGGACCTCAGAATGTATCCTCTACAGATAGAAAGGGACTGCTCTAATTTGGGTTAAGTCACTGACTCTTCAGTGTGCATTTCCTCCAAAGGAAGTTTTACCTGCTCTGGAAAACGGAGGTATCAGCCCTCTTACCCCCAACCCCCAACCCTGCTTGAGTTAGCTGAGGCTGTCCTATCCATCCTATCCTGGTTGAGTTAGCCGAGGCTGTCCTATCCTTCACTGAACCTCCTTGGAATTTAAATTGTATGAGAACCTAAACTAGAGCCCAGTGTAGACAGTCTTCTCCCACTGGCTTTAAAAAATTTAAAACAAATACTGTAAGCGGCCACTGAGTCACCAGTTTGAGTCCCATGATAAAGAGAAGAAACTAACTGTGGGGAGCTGGTATTTCCTAGTCACTGTCATCCAGGAGGATTAGCTTACAAAGACCTTCAAAGAAGATCCCTTCGAATCCCAAGAGATGGCAGTGGGTGTCCTCAGTGCTCCCTTACAGGGACCTCTTCGTGGCAAGCTGCACCAACTGTCTCACCAAGGGCGGTCTTTACCACTCAGGAACCTGCTCTAGGATCCCTGGACTTCCCATTTCCAGACCTTGGTATTAATCTCTGAGTTTTTCCGACTCCAGTGTACCCTCAAAAATAAATCCTTGGTTAATTCTCTCCCTGGTTCTCCTCTTTCCTACTAAAATTCAGGCGGGCAATGGCAAGGGTCAAGGTCAGGGACAGAACAGTCAAGGTCGAGGTCAGCGAATGCGGAGGCGGAGGAGTCCCAGGCTGCATGGGGCGGGGGAGGGGCGGTTAAGTTAGTAATTTAGGAAGTCAATCCCCACTTTGACGCTCTTTGAGGTGGCTACATCGACGGCCGTGGCCTTGATCTCGGTATCCCCAAACTGCATAAGGGTCTGGATCTCCCTGCGGGCGGGCACTGCCGTGCCGCTGGTCCCTGTGAGATCCAGGCGGAGCGTGCCGCACTTCCTGACCCCCGGGTCGGTGATGAAGCTGACGTCGTCCTGCTCGGAGCTGTAGATGTGGATGACGATGACCAGCTGGGAGGGCTTGGCGGGCGTGTAGCTGCGCTTGACCAGCTCCCCCAGGGCCACGGACTGGTCAGCGGAGATGAACTTGTCAAAGACATCGGTGCACCAGCGGGTGCCATCCTTCACCAGCAGCTTCTCCGGAGGGTGTTTCCCCTCCACATAGCGGTTCAGCACGCCCACCCCATAGGTGAGGGGAGATCGGCGCACCTTGATGACCGCGGGGTCCAGGCCGAAGAGGACCGCACCCTTGAGGATGGTGAGGCCCACGTCCTGGGGGATGATGATCCTGCACTTGTCACCAAAGGCAGCCTGCACCGCCTGCTGCAGAAGGGGAGCCTCTGCAAAGCCGCCCACCAAGAAGAGGAACTTGACAGTGGAGACCTCGGGCTTCTGAAACAGGTCCCCTGAGAGGGAAGAAGGAGGGGAGATCGGGTTACCCAAAGCATGGCCTGGTGCAAGGCGGAGAACGTAGAAGCGCCCCCACCCTCTCGTCTGAGCCAATGGGAGTCAGCTAACGTGAGCACCAGCCAGCATCAGGACACTAGCTTTGCCCCGGCTCATCCAACTGCATTTGTGTTGAACTAGTCCTATGAAGAAAGGTTTACACACTGTCTGCCTAGGAAGGAAGGCCAGGGCTGTGCCAAGTCGAAGCCTAACTTGTCAGAGGTGGTGGTGGTGACTTTCCCTGGAATTCACTCTTCCTAACAACAGCATTCCTTTAAGCACGTGGCCAAACTGTTAGAAGTGACTGTCTCTGACAGTCACAAATGATGCATAAAGGGCATGATATTTGGATCCTGAAGAGAAAAGAAAAATCCCTGCCAGGTTACTGTGTGCCTCTGGGCGAGGGTAACCAGACGAGACGACAGCATGGACGGACAGACTGTCTTGCTGGACTCCTTCCCTGGTTCACAAAACAGTTCCTCCTTTCCCAGTGAGGCAAGGATTCCCAAGTTTTCTCGGCACTTCAGACAAGACACATTCCCAGGGCTTGTCGCTCTAGAGAGGCATGGCTTCGGCATTCTTTGACCTCTGACCTTCAAGGCCAAAGGGAAGCCTGGGTAAGGGAAGCCTCTGCAGAATCAGAGGAACAGCATACAGAGCCATGCCCAGCGGCCACGCTCATGGTGTGACCAATCCCTGCCCATTCCAGGAGGCTCCAGCCTTGTAGCTTAAAGATCCAGGTTATCCACCAGCTGGGCTGCCTCAATGCTGTCCCTGTTCCCAGCTCTGTCCCACAAGTGGCCAAAGATCCAGCTGATACTTGGTGGGGAATGTTCTTCTGTGTATGTTTGTCGTATTGGTTGGCTGATGAATAAAGCACTGTTGGCCAATAGGGAAGCAAGATAGGTGGGACTAGGAGTCGAGGAGGATTCTGGGAAGTGTAGTAGGGAGTCGCCAGGTGATCCAGGGAGGAGAGGACGCTTGAGTCTGGCGTTCTCGGTAAGATAAGACCTTATAGACATATGCATATTAGTAGTTATGGGTTAATATTTAAGACAGAGCTAGCCAATGAGAAGCCCTACATATCGGCCAGCAGCACTGTAACTAATAGAGTCTCTGTGTGTTACTTGGGGGTTTTGAAGAGCGGGGATCCCGTAACAGATACTCACGGAGGTGCTCGATGATGCTGTCGATGGTGGGTTTAAAGAGGGCGTTCATGGCATCCGGACTCATCCTCAGCATCCCCTGGGAGGACCACTTCACGAAATCCACACTGGGGGTAGACAGCATCAAGAGGGGCAAGCAGTGAGCGAGCGCACGGCGCCCAGGTGGATGTGCACAGGTGTGCCGTAGGGGTGAGCCCATAATACTGTCCACGGCCCAAAGGGCGTGGACAGGGGTACGGGGGGGGACAGGTGAAGACGCAAGGGAAAGAGAAAGCAAAAGCTCTTGGAAGCTGGCCGCGTTCCTAGAGCTCCTGTCTCCCTGTAAGCAAATTCTATATTCAATAAATCTATTAGGCCTCCCTTTTCAGATAGCGGTATCTCCGTCAGCTGGTGTCGGAAGTGGGATTGGGGCACGGAGAGTATTGTGGGCTCACCCCTACCGTGTGCGGCCCAGGTGGATCTGCACAGATGTGCGGCCCGAGAGACCGTCTCTCCCATCGTTGGGATAAAGCCTTGTAAGTTCAACTGCCTGGACCTGGACCCTCAGAAGCTGGAGCTAAGACATCTCCTTATCTGTTTCTCTTTGCTTTATACCAGCAGCAACGCCCCCCCCCCCAGTACAATGAAGGTCGATGTCTATCGCAAGAGACCAGAAGGTAAATACAGACTCTCCATCTTGCGTTTCTCCACCCGGTGATAGTTGGATACGAGCATGTTAGAGGGAAGGACATGTGTGCTGTACTGACTTGAGCTACAAGCCTGTGCCCGGATGCACCTCCCCGGCTCTCCAGGCCCCCGTGGGCATCACAGAGATGAACCTAATCGTACAGGATCGCCCTGGGTTTGTTTCTGAGGTCTTTAGCCAAGGCCCAGCACAGCCAGAAGCAGCCGGGTGGAGCAGGAAGAGCACCGGCCAGGGAGGCCATGCTGTGGTGCGGCCCCATTACCCAGCAGCCAGGGGCTCTGCCCTCCGTCTTCTCAGAGCCTGGTTTCTGTGGCTGGAAGCCAAGGTTAACAGTTCTGACCTTAGTGCCCCTCTGGGATTGGGGGGATGTGTATGAAGACTGAGTGCATGCCGTGTCTGTGAAAACAGTTGGGGAAGTTCTCGATTGTCCCAACTTAATGCTGGAAACTCTCCATTTCCCAGACCCTCAGTAGAGACCCCGCCCTGCTCAGAAGTCCAGGGACACCTCAGTCTCTGAAGCAAAGAGCACACCAACAGCAACACATCTGGATGACGACACCAGGTTTCCTGGGCCAGGACAGGTTTCCATGGCAAAAGCCAAAGGACAATGCAGGGTGTGGAATGACCCTACAGCTCATCGTGGCTGGCTGGTTTCCACCACGGGAGGGTTGGACGGCCCCAGGCACTGTGCATCCAGGACCTGGGACTCAAGCCAGAGGGAACCAAATGCGGCCGAGAAAACAACACCCCAGTAAGACTGTCAGCCTGATGTGGCCCTTCGCAGAGGGCAGGACATCCTGGGTCAAAGCTACTTTGTTTCTCACTAAAAGGAACCAAGCCTTCTTAGAGAGAACTGGTCCAGCCCAGGTCCAGGGCAGGGAGTGTGTGAGGTGAATCAAGAGTGTCTTGGTCTTCACAGAGCAGGGGTCGTTGCTGCATCAAACGGGACTGCAGCCAAGTAGATGAGGCTGCTTCCGTCCAAGGTGGGACATCAGCGAGGCCACAGTCAGCATGGTTTAAAAGATGCGAAGCAAGCTTAAATCCACATTTTCCTGCATAGTTAACTCATTACCATTTTGAAGGATGCTAGGACCTACTCTGTTTTTTGAGACAGTCTCATGATGTAGCTCTGGCTGGCCTAGAACCCCCTGTGTAGACAGGACTGGCACCAAACAGAGAGTGTCCTGCCTCTGCCTCCCTAGTACTGAGATACTGAGATTAAAGGCGTGTGCCACCACTGCCACTTTTTAAAAAGACAACTGGAAGGAAGAATCATCATTTATTCTCTTTTCTGAAGTCACCAAACCACCGAGGAAAAACTTTCTTTACATATATGAAAATGTCACAATGAAGTTATTGCATATAATTACTACATATAATCATTATGTGTTAATAAGCATACATTTACAAAAACTGCCACATATTAAGTAGATTTGCCAAAAATTCAGACTCGAATCCACCTAAGACTATTTGGGAAAGCGAAACAGGGACAGAAGCACAGACCCAAGGGACAGAAGCACAGACCCAAGGGACAGAAGCACAGACTCAAGGGACAGAAGCACAGACCATGGAACCTGTGGGCAAACGGGGCGGCCAATCACCGTGACGACTGACACACTGCAGAAGGGTGAAACCAGGAGGGAAGACTGTATGCGGGTGGGGCTTGACAGCAAGGCAGGCTGTGCAGCCTTCGTTAGGATGCTGACACAAGCTAGAGAAATGAGACAGACAGACTGATAGTGATGGCTGGCTTTTAAAAAGTGTATGTGTGAGAGAGAGAATGTGAGAGACAGGGGTGTGTGTGTGCGTGTATAAGAGAGAATGCGTGTGAGTGTGTGAGAGAGAGAGAGGGAGAGAGAGAGAGAGGGAGAGAAGGATGGAGAGAGGGAGTGTGTACGTGTGTTAGAGGGAATATGTGTGCGTGTGTAAGAGAGAGACAGAAAGAGAGAGAGAGAGAGAGAGAGAAGGATGGACAGAGGGAGTGTGTACGTGTGTTGGAGGGAATATGCATGTGTGTGTGTGTGTGAGAGAGAGAGAGTGGAAAGGAGGGAGGAAGGGAATATATATGGGAGAGAAAGCAGTGGGACTGTGTGTGAGAGAGAAAAAGAATGTGTGTGTGTGTGTGTGTGTGTGTGTGTAGAGAAGGGGGAATGTGTATGTGTGAGGGAGAAAATGTGTGTGAGAGACAGAATGTGAGAGAGAGGAGTGTGTGTGTGAAAGAGAGAATGTGTGTGAGTGTGTGTGTGTATAAATGTGTATGCACTCTCATGTAGGCATGTGGGCATATACATGTCATAGTATGCATGACACGAGGAGGTCAAAGGACAGCCTCAAATGCCAGTCCCTGATGGGGCATGTCCTTTGTATATATGTTTCTCTTACTGGTTGATGAATAAAACACTGTCTGGCCAATGAGGCAGGAAGATAGGCGGGGCTTGGATGAGGAGAATTCTGGGAAAGGTAGGCAGAGAGGGCCTGCCAGGGACAGTCACCATGTAGACCACTGATGTGGGTAGTCCTTCTGTGTATATGTCAATAAACCACTGTTGGCCAATAGGGAAGCAGGATAGGTGGGACTAGGAGTCCAGGAGGATTCTGCTAAATGTAGTGAAGAGACTGGTTGTCATGTGATCTCCCGGGAGCAATGGGTGCTCAAGAGTGCGTCCTCAGAAAGATAAGTCCTTATAAATACATGTTAGTAATAATGGGTTAATAAACAAGTCAGACCTAGCCCATAAGAAACCAAGCAAACGGCCAACAGCTTCCTAATTAATATAGTGTCTTGTGTGTTATTTAGGGGCTGAAAATGGAAACAGGACTCAGGAGGTGGGAAGGAAGACTAAACATTACAGACCACAAAGGAGTAGAAGGTCCGGACCCTTCTCCGGTAAGATAAAACCACGTGGAAAAACATAGCTAGCCAATAAGAAACCCTAGTCATCGGCCAACAGTTTTATAACTAATATTATTTGGGGCTGCAGCGACTGTGGGACCAAGCAGGCTGGAAGAGACGCCACAGCGAGTCCCCACCTTTTGCCTTATTTGAGATTGGTCGCGGTGCTTATGGCAGGGGTAGAAACTGTTCGCCACTGAGCATGTCAAGCTGCCAGGCCCACAGGCTTCCCGCGGTCTCTCCTGCGCCCGCCTCCTCCCTTGCTGTAGGAATGCTGGGATTTCAGACTGTATGCTCCTGTGCCCGGCTTGGCATCGGCTCTGGGGAATCCAAACGCTGGTCCCCCACATCTGCACAGCAGGGGTTTTACCCCTGAGCCGTCTCCCCCGGCCCCTAACTCAGTGACACCGAGGAATGGTGCATTTTGAGTGCCACAGTGCTGTGGCCATATTAAAACGTCTCTCCTTGAGAACTCCACGCTGGCACATTCACAGATGAGATAATAAGCAGAGATTTGGTTTAAAAATAATTGGGGGGGGGGCAGGCTCAGGTGACTTAGACTGCCAGATGACAGACTTTCATTTTTCCATTGTGAGAAGGTCATTAAGAGGGGGTGGGTGACCATGCAGAGGGTCGTGCCAACTGTTTCGCCTTGGACACATGTATCAAAAGTCGTTTTGTTTTCTTTTTTAAGATTTTAATTATTTATTATGTATACTGTGTTCTACATGTTTGCCTGCATGCCAGAGGAGGACACCAGATCTCATTACAGATGGTTGTGAGCCACCATGTGATTGCTGGGAATTGAACTCAGGACCTCTGGAAGAGCAGCCAGTGCTCTTAACCCCTGAGCCATCTCTCCAGCCCTCAAAAGTCATTTTTTAAATATGGTCTTGCTGTGTTGCCCAGGCTAGTCTTGAACTGGAGACATGCCTGTTTCAGCCTCCACATTGCTGGGGTTACAGGCATGTGTGACCACATATGGCTCAAAAGACACTTTTTAAAAGTTATCAGAAACTTAGTTTCTTTTTTTTCCCGATTTAAAAAATTTTCAGCTTTGCCGGGCATTGGTGGCGCACGCCTTTAATCCCAGTACTCGGGAGGCAGAGGCAGGCGGATCTCTGTGAGTTCGAGGCCAGCCTGGACTACCAAGGGAGTTCCAGGACAGCCTCCAAAGCCACAGAGAAACCCTGTCTTGAAAAAACCAAAAAAAATTTTTTTCAGCTTTAATCTGAATCTTCTCTGTGGGCTCATTTTGCAATAAACTGAGCTACAGTTAGTTGCAGGGCAGGGCCTTGGAGAAGTAGGAAAACCAGATTCCCAGTGGGGGTCTTTCACCTAGTATATACCAAGTCTCATTCTAGACACCAACGGAGTAGCCACCTGTGGTGGTGTGAAGACACATGGCCCCCCACAGACTCATTAGGTTTGAAAGCTAAGTTATCAGGGAGCAGCACAATTTGAAAATGATGAGAAGGTGTGGCATTGTTGGAGGAAGTGTATCATGGGGGGGGGCTTTAGATTTCAAAAGTCCAGGGCCCAGTATCTCTCTGTCTCTCTGTCTCTGTCTCTGTCTCTGTCTCCCTCTCTTGCTCTCTCTCCTCTCTTCTTTCTCAGCCAGGGATCAGGATGTAGCTCTCAGCTAATTTCTCGAGTACCATGTCTACCTGCAGGCTGCCACGCTCCCTGCCATGATAATAATGGACTAAACCTCCGAAACTGTAAGCGAGCCCCCAATTAAAAATGCTTTCCTTTAGAAGAGTTCCCTTGCTGGTGGTGTCTCTTCATAGCAATACAGCAGCGACTAAGACACCACCCAAACAGAATGTCCCGTTTTCATAAAGCTATTAGTTTCTCAGGGAACACACAGTATGCTCTCTGTGACCTGGATACTATGTGAAGTGCCTAACAGATAGGAATTCATGCTACTCCCACAACCACCCTGTAAGGTGAGTAGAATTATTATCCCCATTTCCCACAGTCAAAGTTAGCTAAGTTGAGTCACTTGCTCAGGAGCACGCCGGGCGTAGTGACAGAACTCACCGTCCACACCTGGTTTGTTACCCGTCAACCCCCAGACTCTCTGGAGCCCAGTGGGAGCCAACTTACTTGCTCTTCCTCAAGGCGTGCTCCACACTGTGTCCCCGGAACTTCTTGTAGTAGTCGATGAAGGAGAAGGGCAGAGTGATGTTCAGGGGATTCGTTCGATCGGGGGCAGCGGCCCTTTTGCGAGACTCGAAGGCAATCATTAGGTCAACCCAGGCAGCTGGGCGCTTGATCTTGAACTGCTCGATGAAGTCGTCTCCAAATATTTTGCAGAGCAGCTTTTCAAACTCATAGTCTACGCCCAGAGATCCATAGGGTCCACCTGAGGAGAGAATAACATGGGAGCCCGAGGTGTTAGAAAAAAACTGAAAATGCTAAAACCGGGGCCTTCCCCGGGTTCTCTGAAGAACACTGGGGGCCATCTGGCACTCAGACAACAGCTAATCATCCCCACTCAATACCTTTAGGCTCTTATTCTGTGGATTTTTCCCCCTACAGCAATCTAACAGTCTGTTTAAATCTATTTCATCAGAACTAAAAATCAGTACAGATAACTAACTTCGGGGGGAAAAATTGCAGTCTTCCCTCTTGGAAAACCCACGGGCGAGGGCTGAAAAACCAGCAGCCTCAGTTAGGACTGTGTAGTCTGCCCATGGCATCGCCTCCGCAGACCTCCCCTCCCAAATGGAAAGGTATGCTCCTTATTTTGGTGATCTTGGTCTACGTGTAGAATTGGATTTCACAAGCCACAGGCAAATCCTGGCAGAACTCTAGAGACGGAGTCACTGTCCGCCCAGACTGATGCCCAGACTCCAGTGGCAGCTTCTCTTTGAGAGAACAAACACGTAAATATAGTTTGCTTTCCAGTTGTAAATGGACGGATGGGGCCGCCCACCACCCGCAGTCCACACGCTTGTGATGCTGGGAGGAGGAATTTGAAATGAGTGAAAACTGGAGATGGCTGGAGGCTGGGAAAGCTAGCCAGCCAGCCAGGAGGTGGCTCACCTGTTGCTTTGTACAGCTCCTTAAGGTGCCCCTCCGGTAACCGTATCTGATGGACCGTCAGGTCTACGGTGCCTCCGCCACTGTCGACAACCACGTATTTGTCACCTGGCGTGAGAGACAGTG
The DNA here is from genome assembly GCF_017639785.1 of Mesocricetus auratus. Classification (NCBI taxonomy): domain Eukaryota; kingdom Metazoa; phylum Chordata; class Mammalia; order Rodentia; family Cricetidae; genus Mesocricetus; species Mesocricetus auratus. The sequence goes on along the minus strand of NW_024429182.1, from coordinate 2,408,570 downwards.
ATTTATTTTTTAAGATACACCATCCATCTTTAAGGTTACTCCCTGGGCTTTATCCTAACAGCAGGGGCATAAGGCCACTCGCCCAGCGATCCCAGGGATCCCAGGGATCTCTCTTCTGAGAGCTAGAATTCTGCATGTCAGAAAGCCTTTCAAACAAGCTGGTGAATAACTTGGACTCAGCCACTCACATCAGCAATGCTCACCAGCATAGTGGCTTTGGTTAACTGGCAGCATAGCAAGTTATTCAGTAACTAAACGAGAATGCGGCCCGTGCCCATTAAAGAGGACGGGCTAAGCATGGACCGAGGAGAAGCAGGAGAGAGAATCTACAAGACTCCCCGCCACATCCCACGGCTCCCTCCCTCCATAACCGGGGAGCTTGCTTTATCTTCCTTGGGAAGAGTATCTGCATCTCTGTGACTTTCTGACACGCAGAACTCTAGCTCCAAGAAGGGAGATCCCTGGGATCCCTGGGCGAGTGGACTTAAGGCTCCTGCTGTTAGGATAAAGCCCAAGGGTAACCTTGACAGATTCCATGGCAGGCGAAGGTGACAGAGGAGGCGGAGGAGCAAACATGCCAGGCAGAGAGAGCTTAAGTGAGAAGTTTTATTAGAAAGGGAAGGGGGTCGGAAAGAGAAGAAGTGAAGAGACACAGAGACAGAGGGAGGACAGAAGAGAAGAGGGAGACAGCGGGAGAGAGAGAGAAAGAAAGAGAACGTAAGTGGGAAGGAGTCTGCTTTTAAAGGGGTCCTTTGCACCTGGATGCAGACTACGCAACCATGGAACCCTGGGCTGACCAGGGCACTGCCTGAGCGCATTCTGCCAGGTGACGGGGACGGGCCAGGGTAATGCCTGAGTTCTTACACCTGCTAGTGAGCATCTCCCCCAAGTGCAAATGTATGGATACGAATGCACTGCTGCCGGCAGTGAAAACAAACAATAAAAAATAAGGAGCAAAGGCATCCCAACACTCTACCTTCCTCCAGCTCAGACCAGATCTCCCCGATGACGTTCTCCACCAAGAAGGTCCGACTCTGCCGGTTCCGCCGAACATGTTCCTTAGCTGGCGGCCAACAGAAAGAGAAAGGACCAAGCGTCAGAAAGCATGAAGGAGCAACCCTTGTCTGCAGCTGCTGGGGACAACAACGGCACGTTTGGGTTCAGGGACGGGACATTCACGGACACTTGGCTAACAGGGTTAATGAACACGACCTCAGAAACCAGAAAGCCAGTCCCTCGCCTTTGGCCCCAAGCCCAGCTGGTAAAGCCTGCCCCGAGGAGATTCTCGGCCGTGGTGACTTTCTTCTGGGGAGTGGGTTAATGAAATGGGCCAGTGCCCACGGTGCACTAGGTTAAACCGTCCCACATCATGGAACTTTGGAATGCTGGGCCTAGTCTCCTCTTTCAGAGCCCGGTACTGCAGCTGTTGGAGACAATGTGCACTTCTGCCACAGGGGGGCGCTTCAGCCACGAGGCGGCATCTGAACCTAGGGAATCCCAGCGCGGCATCATCCATCACCAGGGTACCCAGGGGACGCCTCTGCCTCTGCCTGCGTGCTGAGCTGCTAGGCTGCAACGCCTTGGGACAGACTGGGCACTTGTAACCATCCTGTGCTCAGCTGCGAAGGGTGAGGTCGCGGGACCCGGAAGCCCCAGGTTTCTTGTTTGGCAACATGAATCCTCAGACCAGATTGCCTCGCGACTTCTGGAAAAGCAGAGCAACGGGACAAGAAGGGTATTGCGAAAGCGTACGTTGGAAGCATCGGTCCACAGCCAAGTGGACTTAGGGGCCAATCACTTTAGCCCTTTAGGCCTCGGTGTCCTGCTCTAATAAAATGGGGATGTCACTAGTGGTCTAGGTTTCTCGTGGGCAGGAAGGGACTGCGTCCCTAATGCGGCCTGCTTGTCCACCACTGTGTACCTGGAGTGAAAGCCTGCGCACAGTGGGTGATAACAAAGGCAGGGCACCCACTGTGAGACCCGGCGGTCACTGGATGACAGCTGCAACCGATGATTTTATTAGAGCAGCCGTGGGGCGACAGAGAAAGGCCCTGCTCGCCTCCCTCACTCCCCACCTTTCCAGTCTTTAAACCCCTAAGCTACCCGGCTCCTCCTGAAATGCCAGTGGACCCCTCCTGGATGCTCACCTAGCTGCATCCTTGACCGGCTAGTCTCTTTCTACAAGAGGCAATGTTTGCAAAACCAACTTCTCTCGAGATCAGGCCAGCAAACTCCAATGTTTGCAAAACCAACTCCCAGGTGGCCCCAAGTTCTCCAGGGCCTGGGGTTAGAGTGGTCAAAGGGGTCACCCCAGGAGGGCTCCCCGAACTTGGGCTTCTCTCCAATTCCCACACTGGCTCCAGGTGAGCTATAGTAGGCTGGCCGTGTGGCTCAGTGGTGGAGCACGCGCCTAGCATGTAAGGAGGATCCAAGCTGAATCCCAGGCACTGCGAGGGCCAAACAAAAAACAGTGTCTCGGACCTTGTAGCAGGGATCCGATTTGCTGAAACAATTTAGGTGGCCACAAATGGAGTTCATTAAAAAAATAATAATAATCCGAGGGAAGGCACATCTTTCCAGTTCGCAAAGAATTTATCCCAGTTATTTTTTTTCAGGCAGATTAAGCCCGAGATTGGACAAATGCATGTTTTATGGGTCCCATTAAAACCCGTCAGGAGTAACATAATGTTCCCTGCAAACCCTGAGTGGTGGAGGCTGATGTCTGCTAGCTCCCCCCACCCCCTGGCCCTGCAGCAGCCTCAGTCCACTGCTGCCCCTGATCAGGAAGGACCCTCGAGCATGTCAGATGTCCCCTGGTGTCCCTACAGCACCCCGCCCCTGGGACAGCCAGTCCAACTGCAATTTGAGGCTGACACCTACATCCCTGCCTTGCTGTCCCTCCAAGGTATGTTGGTCACCAATGGGGGCTCCAAAAACCAAAAAGAAAGCCGCCCTCCTCCCGTGTCCCCTTCCCTCCCCCGGCCCCCCCCATGAGTGCACACAGACAGCCACAAAATCCACAAGCCACAGGACACACGTGACAGTGCAGCAAATGAGGAGACAGGGCAGATTAAAGGCAAGGACCCCCCCATCCCCGCCCCCACCCGAATCCAAACCCTGAGGAAGGATCTCATTTGAGATCAGCGGCCAGTCTTAAGCCACACGTAAAAAGCTGTGCCGAAATCAATAGACCCTGACATGAATCTCTGTTTATGGACTGAGAATTAGCTCCATCTTCTTCCCGGTGAGACAATGGAGGGAGACATGCCTTTGTGTGTTTGAAATGATAAAGCGCCTGGTTCCTTAGAGGGAACGCTGGCCTTGGCATCCCTTGGCAGGGCCAGGATGGCCATTAATGAGGATGAGGACCAATCCAGCCCTTGGTCCTAAAGGAAAGTCTCTGCATCCATTCTGGTAAAGCAGAGACAGCAGTTTGGGGACAAGCATAGCTCTTGCCACCCCCCCTCCCGTAGCCACTCACAACTAATGCAAGGGATTAAGAGGAAAAGGGTGTCTCCCAGGACAGAGTTGTCCTCCTGAGGATGACTGAGGAGTGAGCTGAAGAAAACTTCAGCACAGAGGGATGGGAAGTGCATCTTCTCAGGGTTAGCCTGGGCCTGGGGTCTTGGCCAGAGCAGACTCAGGCTTCTGGTGTGTGGGGACTGTGGAAAACAGGACAGATAGCTGAGGTGCCTATTTAACCTATCAAAAAGGACCTGGCTTCCAGGTTCTCCCAGCATCCCTCAAGTCCCTTCCTGTTACAGGGCATATCCCTCCCCTCAATCTCATCAGCTCCACACACCTGGAGCAGCCCAGTGACTAAGACAGCAACAAGTCAACAGTCCTGCTGGAGGAATTCATAGCCGGCAAAGTGGGTTTAGACTGACGTGGTGACAGAGAAGACCCCGTCTCGGTGACAAGCCAGGGTAACCGAAGCTTAGCTTATGGGGGAGTCCCCTTAGGGGCCAGGTAGGAACACCGAGCAGAGGGGTTTAAGACCCACCTTCCCCATGGAGTACCCTGACCCTTGCGGCCTGAGGTGCCTTGAGTTGCCATCCAAGCTAAGCCACACCCAGGGGTTGGGAGGGGAGAGCGGAGGGAGGGAGGGAGAGAGAGAGCAGAGGTACCCTGTGTAAACCCAGCTCCTACTGTATCACTGGCGCTGTACCCATTGACCACCGCCTTGCTGCTCAGCTCAATCATCTGGTGCAGACGCAGCTTCCGGCAGTAGATGGAGGCGGCCTCGGGCTCCAAGGCAATGATGAGCTGTTCCGAGTTCTCAGGGGAGGCCAAGCCTGCCTGGAAGACAGAGAGACGGAGGAGGCTGGGACCTGGGGCTCCCTGGGCAGGCCTGCTCAGAGGACGCCACACCTTCCAGTGTGGTTGACACACCCAAGGAAGAACTGAGCAATGAGCTTAGCTTTTTTGGAGGGGGGGCATTCCTTCCACAGTCCCCTGCAGAATTTAACACTGGTGGTGACCAGGCATTGAGCTCTCAAATGTCTCTGAATTGTCAAAGGACTTCCGGGAGATGCAGGACACTCTGGCTATGGGGCCTCTGGCCCCCCGGGGGCTTGTTCAGATCAGAACTGAAAAGTTCCTTGGGAGAGGCAAGGTCCCTGTGGACGGTGGGTAACTGTTAGTGTTAGTCTTCAATTATTTTAGGGTTGGGATTGGAAGGAGGTGTTCAGACTTGGGCATCCCTTTCAGACAAGTTGAGAATTTAGATGGGATAGATACGTTTAGCTTAGGATATAAGTAGATTATAACTTACTTATCACCCTCTATGTATATATGTTGTATTTGTTTGAGTGAGTTTGTATCAAATTTAAATCTTCTGTTTAGACTAAAAGGGGAGTTGCAGGGGTGAGCCCCACAAAGCTATCGGCCCTAAGGGCGGGGATAGGGAAATTTAGGATAAAAGGAAGTGAAAGAGAAATGAATCTCTCGTCTTCTCTTCTCATCGTCTGGAAGCCTGCCACGCTTTCGGGCCTCTCATCTTGTATGTGAATAAATATATTATATTCCATATCGCGTTGCTCACCTTCATCAGGCAATGGTGCGGTTAACGTGCAAGCAGTTGGGGACGGAGTTGCAAAGGCCCCAGCCTTTGAAAAGCGTCACAGACAGAAGATGGGCAGATCCACCCATGACAGTGGGTCACCCACCCCCTGGCAGGCTGTGCAGGTCCTGACCTTGGTGGCCCACAGCTAGGCAAGCACTTAGAGTGTTCCTACCCCTTGCCAACTGGGTGTGTGACTGACATATGAGCACTGGCTCCCCGGGGGAAGCCTCCGTGGAGTCCCTTATTTCCCAGAGTGAGGGTGGCGGTCAGCTGGCAGGTGCCTTAACTAACGCCTTTATTCTCTGCACAGTAAGCTGAGATGGGGTTTCATGGACCCCAGGCTGCCCTCTACCTGGCTGTGTAGTCGAGAATGACCATGGCTCTCTCATCTTCCAGTATCTACTTCCTGGGTGCTCCTCTGGCATTAAAACAAGTGTGGGTCACCGCGTCTGTTTTGTGTGATGCTAGTGATTGAAGCCAGGACTTCGGGTGTGTGAGAGAAAGAAACACTCTACCAACTGAGTACGCCCCCGGCTTCTACATCTTCTTAATATTATAACAGTTAAGTCCCCAGGTCCCCATCTGCAGCCCCATCTGTTGGTATGTGGGATCTTCCTTGGCTGGCAAGAGGCAGAAATGCTTCCGTTGCCAAGATGTGTGGCCTGTCCCAGTCACCTCCCCTCCAGGCCCTGGAGGTCCCCAGGCCACTCTTCTGCACACACCAGGGGAAAAGAGCCTTGGCCTGTAACGGGGTCCTCCCAGAGCCCTGGGCCAGAGCAGGAGCTCTTCCTGCAAGGCTGTCCACGGTGCATGGGGCTGTCTTGGCCACGAGCATCACAAATCATTTCCCGTCACCATGGTGCTGCTTTTCTGCAGTTTCCAAGGAAACCTGGGGATCAGCCTCCACGCCACACCCACTCGGAGAAAGTCCCCCACTCCCACCTCCACTCCACATCACAAATTTAGCAGACAGACAGTCTCCTCGTGCCACATATTCCCAAGAAGAGCCCCGGGGAGCCAGGGGTGGCGGAGGGCCTTAGGGGTTCCATCAGTGAGCAAGGAGGAGAGGGGGCTCAGATGAGAATGCTGGATACCCAAGGCACCCTCGGACCTCCGCGTAGCTCCTTCACTAAGGATAATGTCTTAGTTATTTTCTGTTGCTGTGAGGAAACACTATAACCAGAGCAACTTGGGGAGGAAAGGGTTTATGTGGCTCATACTTCCGCATCGCTGTTTATCACCGAAGGGAGTCAGGGGGCAGGAACTCAAGCAGGGCAGGAACCCGGAGGCAGGAGCTGATGCAGAGGCCATGGTGGGGAGCTGCTAGTGGCTGGCACTCCATGGCTTGCTCAACCTGCTTTCTTATGGGACCCAGGACCACCAGCCCAGGGGTGGCACCACCCACAGTGGGCTGGGCCCTACCCCGTCAATTACTAATTAAGGAAATGCCCCCCAGGTTTGCCTAGCCCACCCTGACTGAGGCATTTTCTCAGCTGAGACTCCCTCTTCTCCAGTGACTCTAGCTTGTGACATAACACCAAGCTGTCACAACCACCAAGGAAGCTTATATTAGAGTTTATTTGGGCTTATGGGTCCAGAGAGTTAGAATCCACGATAGGAGAGCAAAGACGTGGTAGAAAAAAGAGGCCTTGCATCTTGGACCACAAGCATAACATAGAGAGGGCACACTGGGAATGACTCTAGGCTTTTTAACCTCAAAGTCCATGCACAGTAACAGAACTCTTCCATCAAGGTCAAACCTCCAAGATCTCCCAAACAGTACAACGACTGGGAACCGAGTGTTCAAATGCCCAAGACTATGAGGGTAGTTCAGTGTTCAAACCACCACGGACAGGAAGACCCCAAGGCCCCAAGAGAGGGTAACCAACTACTCTAGCTTGTCTAGGACAGGAAGTATCCCATGGAACACGGGGCTTGCAGAGCTAAACGCAGTTGAGTCGTATTCACAGGTACCCAGTGTCAGCACAGGATAGTGAGCACTGTTGTTACCTATGTGGCTGGCCGTAGCGAGGTATTAGGGAGGAGGCACCCTGTGACTGATGCTGGGCACAGGTGTGGTTGTGGGTCTGGAAGCCACCCCTCCTGCAGCGGTTCTGCTCCTAGGGAGGCACGTGGTGTGGACAGAGCGGCATTTATTTGGGGTGTGATTGCCATGGAGAGCCGTGGGCAATGCATTATCTGATCTGTCCCACCCGGTGGGCGAAGAGATGGTGCCTAAAACTGGTGAGTTTTGTCGAGAGGTCGGGCGCAGGCCTCTCCCCTGTAATGTCGGGGCACTCTGGTGTGATTTAAGGAACCTGGTTTGAGGGACTCAAATCCTCACCTGTGCTTTTGGTCGTGGTATTTTATCAAAGCAACAGAAAAGTAACTGATACTGTAACCATACCCTATGTGTTTGTTCCAAGAGTCCAAGGAGCCTTGCTGCCACCAATAAACTCTTAGTGAGCCGGGATGAAGGGCTACTGGAAGTGACTGGTCAAAGGGGTGGAAGAGAAGTCAGCCGACTCTGTACAAATAGGTCTATCTTTCCAGAAGGATCTGAGAACCACGCATGGAACCCCCCAAAACAGAAGGAAATAGAGAAGAACTGCCCGGACCTTCGAAATCGTAGACAGCTTTGTCTCTGGCAGGAGACCCTGTGCTCAAACGCTTACAGCCACTCTGGTACCAGCCCCTTTGGCCTGGAAGCCTTCGGGAGATCAGTGAATCATCTGCCTGGGACGGGACCAGGGTGTCTTCTCTGCTTTGTTATGTCTATGGAGCTGGTACTTTGGAGTCTCCGTTCTTGGGTGAGCTCTTCTCTACTGGTGAGGCGGGCAAACATTAGGCGATAGTTTGGCAACCTGGGACTCTACTCATTTTGGGCTGTACACATATGTACCCCTTCTAATAACGCACTTGGTGGCCTAGATCCCTCATCTGCACATACTATGCACACACATCCCTCTCTGCTACTGCACCTGGCAACCTGTTAGCAACCAAGGACCACAGACTGCACTGAGCTGCACACACACACTGCTCTCTTAGCAATTGAGTACGTTTTTCCTCCTCCTAAAGGCCGTCAAACTTAAATTTGATACAATTGTTTACCTCTGGGCATAGCCAGCAGGAAGGCCAAGACGGCCCGAACTGGTATGAGGTATATGTACAATAAGGCTAGCTATGTCCTCAGAATGAACTTTAGAGACGATCCTCTGTTTACCATCTTACCTCTATTTACCTATGAATAATTGGGTATGCATATGATTTTAAAAAACCAAAGGCATATGGGAAGGGGCATGCCCTATAGAGAAACAGCTATAGGATATAATCTGCCAATATAATTGAGTTCCACACAAACTACCCTCCTAGTAATCAAATGTGTCTTGCGGTTAGACCCCATAAAAAGGGGCCCAGCTTCATTCACGCATGTCACTGTCAATCCTGACAGTATATTCCTTTCTGGATTGTAGGAGGAAACTGTGTTCCGCCATTAACCATGTGACTTATTAGAGGCACATATAAATGAAGTAATAAAAGGTTACGGAGGAAGGTATAAAAGACTGAACAGTGGAAGTCTCGGTCTCTTTTTTCCTGCTTCCGGCTTCCAGTTCGGCAAAGGAAAACTACTCGGCTCATCTGGGTTACTTGTTTGTCTCTTGTGAGTAATTTCTACAATAAATACTTATTTTTACTTTCAGTAAGTGTGCCGTTTATCGTTGCAGCATCATCTTGGTGTCAGAAGTTCCGGAACCCGGATCCAGGCGCCCAAAAAGCGGCTGCTCCTCGGTTCGACCACCACCGGCCCCAGGCACACGTGGAAGGTGATGGGGAAAGTCCTGTGTGTATGTCAATAAAGCACTGTTGGCCAATAGGGAAGCAAGATAGGTGGGACTAGGAGTCCAGGAGGACTCTGGGTAGGAGAAACACAGGGAGTCAAGATGTAACCGCCATAGGGTTAAGAAGCCCGGAAAGTTCTCCGGTAAGAGAAATACTTAGATTAACAATTATGGGATTAAATACTTAAGTCAGAGCTAGCCAGTAAGAAACAAGCAAGGCCAACAGCTTCATAATTAATATAGCCTCCTGTGTGTTTATTTGAGGACTACAATACGGCAGAGCCCAGGTGACTGGCGGGGGGGACCAAAGCGGCGGATGCTCTGAGTAAAGCGTCCTTGCTACTTCGCAACTCTGTATGTGCCTTTCCTTCCTGAATGGAACGCCAAGAACTTGGAAACCAGTCCAGCCCCTGATCACCAGGAACACTGGCCCCACTGCCAAGCAATCCAGTCTGCCTCCAACTGTGTAGACTCGGTACAGACACATCCAGCCTCTGCAGCAAGGCACTGTACCCGCTGAGGGCAACAGCGAGGTCTTCTTGCTCTGTAGCAGGCTGCGCTCTCCTGCCCTGGTCTCTGCCGAGCCTAGCATTCTGTGGGAGGGACCTGCGTGTCCTGCAGATAATGTGAAAGCCTGCAGCACACTACCCTGTTTACTCCTCTGGGATCTAAAGGCGCCGAACAGAAGTTGCAATTTTAGAGCCTTCCCGGAATCTCGAGATCCACACAGGAGGTGTAGGCGACAAAACCGCCCTCCACGGAGCCCACGGAAGTGACCCTTTACCCTGACCACTCAGCTCCTCAGTCCTTGCAATCCTCCAGGAAAATATGCCAAGAAACTGCGTCCGCGGATGACAAAAAAGTGGCCAGGCCAGCTACGTGTTCTACGGGGCTGTCAGCAAGTTCCAGCTGCCCCGGCTGGATGTCATGCACTCTGGTTTCTCCTGATAGGATTATTTTTTCACTGCAGCCTGTTCTGGCAGGGAGGCAGCTGCAAGCTGTGTCTCTGTGTTAAATGAGGCCACAGTACATGGCAGCATCATTTATTTAACGGGCTTCGTTCAACAGAGTTACACATTTTACACAAAATGCCTCTAAAAACTGGGTGACTTCCTGTCTCTCTCTTTCTCAATCTCTCTCTCTCTGTCTCTCTGTCTCTGTCTGTCTCTCTCTCTCCCTCCCTCTCTCCCTGTCTTTCTGTGTGTTCCAGATCTCAGCTGTTCTTTCTGCTACCATTTTACCCCTGTAGTTGTCCTGAGTGTGTAAACCCTCAGAGATTGAGTTTTGTTGAGGTTTGGCACATTCTTTCACCCAGGACGGAGCTCAGGCAGGCCTAGGGAGGGTCTCCAGATGAACTAACTCTGCAACCCTTATGGGCACTGACCCAGCAGAGGCTCTGGACCTGGTCCAGCCTGGAGGATGCTACGCTGAGACCACTGTAGTCTGCTCTCTCCGGGTCTCCTCCCTCCCTCTGGCAGGTGAATGCACCATGACCTTGTACTCAGGAAGCCTCCTAAACATCTCAAGGAGGGCCTCCATGCTTCCTACCCAAGCCGAATGGCGTGCCCGGTTTTCCTGCCATCCTGGTGGCACTCTAGCTCTGCTTCATCCTGAAGTGACTCTTGGAGGAGGGTCAGCAGGCAGCCTCCACCATGGAGGAGGAAGAAAATACCCACCCCAGGAAAGACCTTTCGTGGAGGCGGATAGGCTCGTAACTCGGGATTCGCTCACGTGTACTGTATTAACCAGGGCTCTCTGGAGAAACAATACAAGCTGGACACTCAGACACACGGCAGCAGATTTCTTATACGACTGGCTCTATGATTACAGAGCCCGATGAGTCCCAGGACCGCCAGCTGCAGGCCCAGGAGATGTAGCTGAGTAGCTCCCGTGTAAAGCACGCGGGCTCAAAATCCAAGAAGAGCTGAAGCTTCTGCCTGACTCCAAAGGGCAGAGGAGGAGAAAGTCCCAGCCCAGAGGCTGGCAGGAGGGATTTCTTCTCTCTAGGGGAAGCTCTCTGGCCTGCTCAGCCTTCAGTCCACTAGAGGAGGCCCCTCCATGTTACATAGGTGTCTGCTTTCCTCCAGACAGCTAAATGGTGACACTCAAGACACCCTCACAGGAACACCAAGAACATTATTTAACCAGACATCTGGGCAAACTCTGGCCCAGTCAAGATGACCCACACAAAAAAAGTTCCTTCACAGGACCAGACCTTTCTCTTGTATATATATGAGGGATGGAAGGGTGCGGTGGGGAGATGCTGGGTGCTGCTCTCCCATTCCTCCTGGAATCCTTCCTGAAGATACCACAGCGCAACCATGCCCCGGCCTGCGTAACTTCCAAACTATGAGCCACTGGGCCCCAAGGGCAACCTGAGGACAGGGACCCTGAGTCAGCTGGGTTGTTGCATCCAGTGCCTTCCAGAGTCGGCCACCAGGGGCCCCAGCGTGAAGGCCTCAGGAAGAAATGAATCAACACATAGAGACTAGCTGAACGGGGTTGGCCATCTTTAAACCCACTTGGTCGCATGAACTGAATATAAGTATTAAAGCAGAGCTACGAAAAGCAAAAGCTGCGAAATACGCTAACCAAAGAGAGGCTGCCCTGCTGCCTCCGAGGAGACTGTGGAACACTGACTCAGTCTTCCAGGGACTGCAGGGATGAGGCGCCCGCCATGCTCAGCTCGCAGGGTCATTTTTATTCCGCCAGGGGCCAAGAATACTGTGCCTGTGCCTCCACTGTCTGATTTGTTTTCTCCTCAGACTCCACGGGGTGCGGCCCCACTCGGAGACCCTGTTCCAGGAGGACACAGCCCCTGCACTTTCTTCTTAGACCATTCTAAAAATAAGATCTGACCCCTTTGCAGGTCACACGCTCATTGCTGAAGTCTGCCTGTGGGCTGGGGAATGTGAACTGGGCGCCATGAGTCTTGCCGTGAATGTCCTTCGCAATGTGCGCGAATGACCGTGCCATGGTGGCCCATCTCTGCGCGCTCCCTGATGGCTGAGGCTGTGATTCCCGGAGCTTCTCCGAAGAGCTAAGACGCATCTGCCTGCCTTCTCTTCTTAACGAGGAGACAGCCTCTTCCTGGAACTTCCACCCTCTTCCTTCATCCCTAAGACAGCAGATCTATTTTTGGCAGCTCCATACACAGAATCAGATTCTCACGCTGCACGCAGGGAGGAAAGGGGAGAGCAGAGGGAACAGTCCCGGAAAGGGGACAGGAAGGGGAGGGATAATCCACCCCTGACCTCGTCCAAGATGAGCTCTGCAAGCCCTGAGCGCCGAGCAGAGCCCATGGTGCTGGGCTTCGTGGGGGTGGCTTTACCATCCGCTGTGGCTCGGGTGGGTTTGGTGACTCCAGTGAATTTGGTGGCTCCTTCTTTTGGAAGGAAAGGTTCGCATACATGGCTACTAACTTGATGCCAGAAATGTGCCTCCTGGGGAAAGGTGGGAACCACACCTCCTGAGAGGAGTGATGAGGACAAGGGGGACATCTATTGCCTCGATGTGCATGCCCTGCTGGGGCTGAGATTAAAGGCCAGAAACTGACTTTCAAGGCGGAGCGTTGACCCGGGTTTGATAAAAGCCAGCCGTGTGCTGGGGCCGGGAACGGCAGTTTGGCGTGGCTAGCTGTCCCTATCATGGAAGACTGCTGGGCACGGGTTGTCTGGCTGTGACAGTAGGAAGCTGTATGGGTGACTTTTCTCAGTGCTAACACAGGACACCCGACTGTTGGGGAAGACCTGTGTATATGTCAATAAAGGACTGTTGGCCAATAGGGAAGCAAGATAGGTAGGACTAGGAGTCGAGGAGGACTCTGGGTAGGAAAAACACAGGGAGTCAAGATGTAACCGCCATAGGGATAAGAAGCCCGGAAACTTTGCTCCGGTAAGAGAGATACTTAGATTAACAATTATGAGGTAAATACTTAAGTCAGAGCTAGCCAGTAAGAAACAAGCAAGGCAAACAGCTTCATAATTAATATAGCCTCCTGTGTGTTCATTTGGGACTGATGCAGCTCTGGAACCAGGCTGGCGGGAAGGCTTCTCTTTACACCCGACAGAGGCAATTCCAGGATTGCAGGATTTGTTCTGGCTCACGGTCTGAGAGGGCAGTCCGCCACGGCTAGAGGAGACACGGTGGCAGAAGCATGTGGCCGACCATCGGGAAGCGGGGTGGGGGGAGGGTGAATGCTGGTGCTGAGCCCGCTCCCTCCAGTTTAACCAGTCTAGCTGGCCTGCCCCTGAGACGGTGCCACCTGCAGAGACTCCCTCACAGACACGCCTCAAGTTTTTCCCCTGGATGAGTCCAGATCCTGTCAACTTGTCCATCACCATTGACCACCACAGAGACCACGCGTGTTTACGGTGTAGACGGACCCTTAATGGCTGGAGAGTCTTACCTCTGAGGCTGACCATGGAGTCATGCCACTGCTCTTGCGTGGTAGCCTGCCGGCACCCAGTGTGTTAGCCCCCACCCTTCCCGAGAGCCCACATGCTACTATGTGGCTCTGACAGGCAAGTGTACTGAAGACAGTTCAATGCACCAGCTGCAGCTGGTCAACATCCTTGCCTCTATGCCTTTCTTATACAAATATTCCTGCTTCCAAGGCTTTTCCTGAAGTCTTTTTCACTCTCCTTCATCTACAGGAAATGTCTCTGAACCTCACTGTGAAATCCAATCCCAGGAAATTTACAGTGGGAGACATGACCCAGACACACATGGATCCAGGGAGAGAGAGAGAGAGAGAGAGAGAGAGAGAGAGAGAGAGAGAGAGAGAGAGAGAGAGAGAGAGAGAGAGAGAGAGAGAGAGAGAGAGAGAGAGAGAGAGAGAGAGAGAGAGAGAGAGAGAGAGAGAGAGAGAGAGAGAGAGAGACTAACCCAGGAAGCTGAGGCTCTTGGTCCCTTCCTGATGGGGGAAGTCCTGTGTATATGTCAATAAAGCACTGTTGGCCAATAGGGAAGCAAGATAGGTGGGACTAGGAGTCCAGGAGGACTCTGGGTAGGAGAAACACAGGGAGTCACGATGTAACCGCCATAGGGATAAGAAGCCCGGAAACTTTTCCGGTAAGAGAGATACTTAGATTAACAATTATGGGGTAAATACGCAAGTCAGAGCTAGCCAGTAAGAAACAAGCAAGGCCAACAGCTTCATAATTAATACAGCGTCTTGTGTGTTATTTGGGGACTGCAACACGGCAGAGCCCAGGCGACTGGTGGGGGAAAAACAAAAGCAGCAGACAAGGAAAAGTCTTCTCTCTACACCTTCCCATCTTCCTTAGGAAGCAGGCAAATGCTGGGCAATGCCTGAGCAGAACCACCGCCGCGGGCATCCCCGCTCCCCTTCCTCTACCCCCATTCCCATCCCAGCGTCCCTCACCTGGTAGGCAGCTTCTCTCATGAACTGCTTGGCTGGCTGCTTCCAGATGGCGGGCACTGTGATGACCCATCTGACATCAGAGTTCTCAAAGTCGGACCCCGCCTGGTCACTCAGCTCCTAATGCCAAGGAGAGGAAATGCATCAGGAGGTGGGACACGGCTGCCCCCCCCCCGGGACACACCTCCTGTGGCTTTGCTGAGCAGCAGGCTTTAAACAGCGCTCCACGGCAGTCTGTGCCCGGCACCCCGCACACCCGCCGTGTGATGCTCCTGGCGCCCTCATTATCTCAACTCCCCCCATCCTTCAGGGGACATTCCTCCTTCCCACATCCCCAGCTCCCTGAAGGCTGGTGTCTCTGTGGATTTACCTGTGAGTGAACATTTCGTGCAAATGAAATTATACGCTGTGGCTTTTCTGTGTCGTTGCTTTTATTTTTCAAGAGGTTTTTGAAGTTTATCCATACCATAACATATCTGTATTCCATTCCTTTGGATGGCTGAGTAACACTCCAGTGAATGGACATACCGCATTTGGTTATCCATCGGGTGATGGACATCTGAGTTGTTCCCACGTTTTAGTTACCATGAATAATGAACTTTCCTTAAACAGCCTTATGTGCATGTGTGCATGTTTTCATTTCCCTTAGATGTGTGCCCGGGAGTGGAAGTGCTGGGTGATGTCCGTGTTTATCTTTTTTTTTTATTAGGAGCTTCCGAATGTGTTCCAAAATTCAGAACCATCACACCTTCTGGCCAGCATGGCCGAGGAACACATCCTACTGTTCTGACCCCAGAGCCCACATCCTCTCCCTGCACGCTGTACCTCTGCCCAACTGGATGGACTAACAGGGGGCCGCCGGCCGCCACCCCTCGGAGGCCGACGCCCCTGGGCCTCACCTTCAGTGCCTGCTCTTTAAAGTGCTGCAGGGCGTGTGTGAAGATTTCAAGGGCTTTGACTTTCTTGCCATTTGCCGCTGTCAGGTCTGTGTCCGTGGTGAGGTCCTGGAGGGAGAAAGGCAAGGGGATACAGGAAAGGGCGGGGGAGAACCGTGCCTGTGGCTGGGGGAATCTGCTGTTTGGAGGCCAGCGGAGTCTAGCCCCCTGTGTCCAGAGAGGTGGATACAACAGTTTGCCTGGCCAGGCGCTGTCAGCGATGCCCCTTATTGTACGAGAGAGAGCTCTGGCTGGTCTCTCCAGGCCCCCGCCTTCATTGGGCCTCCTTCCTTCCCTTCCTTCCTTTCTCTCTGCCTCGGGTCCCAGGGAAGAATGGGTGGGTAGCAGGAGCCAAGCCCGGTGAAATTTATGCGCGGCTTCCAGATACCCGTCACCCTCGGGAGCCCCGTGACAGAAGCTTAAACCGTGCCACTTGGCTGCCAAGTGGGATGCTAACACACATGAATCTTTCCATCCCCCGGTGAGCTGCCAGCCGAGTCGCTAAAATAGAAGAGCTCCTATTTTAAGGTCAGTTCTGTCCCATCTGCTGGAAGAGAGGCAGAGCTGCCCCTCCTGCTCCACCAGAAGCCGGAGCAGCTGCTGCGCATGGTCCTCGGGTAGAGGGCACTGTGGAGAGGCCAGATGGTGTGTGGAGAGAGGTCGTCAGAAAAAAATGATGGCCAGGGTCCCCGAGGGGCAGAGGGTGGGTGGAGCGTGGAAGGAACCCCTGGACTAATCTGTTTATTAATGCCAGGGACAAGTTAATCCGTGGACAATCAGACTGGTGCAGGCTGGACAACCAGGCTTTTGACTTTGCTTTAGACAGGGTCCCTGTGGAACCTTCGGATGTATCCCAAACTGTCTGCTCATGCTCGATGCTTCTGGCCAACACCCTCTCCTGGGGTCCAGCAAAGCCTCCCTGCTTCTAGACTCTCGGGCTCGAGGGAGCACTTAAGTCCCACGAACTGTACAGTTCAGCCTGCGACTCCACCGCCCAATCCTGACAACCAGCACGGGGTCTCCCCTGGAGAGGAGGGGGTGAGTCCTTCCCAGCCTAAGCTGGTCCACGGCACAGAAATGCAACCTCACGCAAGCCCAGAGCCTTGGAAGGCTAGCTGCCGGCGGTGGCTTTCCTGTCACCTCTGGGCTGCCATCTGTGAATGCTAATGGAAGCTACCTACCACTTGGATGGAACTTGCCCTCCTCTGGGAGCGTGATGCATTTCTAGTACTTTGGTCCTCATATTCCTCCTGTGAACAAGACGCTATAGCCGTCTGCATCTTAAAAAGGAAGTATAACGAGGTACACACAGCAAGGTCGCCCGGCTCGGGCTAAGTTGCCTTGGAGGAAGCAGGGGCAGAACTGAAACCCACGGTGTGTGGCTCAGGGTCCGTGGTCTTCGTCCGGCTCTCACCTTTCCCAGGAGGCTTTGGGGCAGGGACGCCTGCTGGACCTGGGCATCTCACAGAGCCAAGCCGGCTTGCTCGGGGTTTTAGAAGTGAGGTCACTGCTCGGGCGTTCAGGCCCCTAAGGACTATTCCATTTGTACTTAGCTTCTTGCCCCACACACAGACGGTGGCCCGGCCAATGTGACTGGTTGTTACTTCCAAAATGACCAGGTAATAGCCACAGCCCTGACCCACCCACCTTCCCCTACTTGGGCCTTCAATGGCGAGTCAGTCATCGGGCAGCAAGGTGGTAGCACCTTACATCCATGTCACAACTGGGATCCTCTCTGAGCTGTCAGACCTAAACACCCCCAACACCTCCTGCCAACCCCAAAACACACACACACACACACACACACACACACACACACACACACCAGGAAGAACTGAGTCCACAAATGGACGTGAGGAACCATCCCCTGTAGACTGTTTCCTAGACCCAGTCAGGCGGGCATTAATTTCTGTTTGGGAGAAACCTGGGGGGCCCCAGTTGGACACCCCTCTCACTGAGGTCCCTTGCTCTCCTAGAGAGGCCAGCTCACCCCTGTGGTGTGGAGTTTCATCTTGAACTTCTCCAAGTACAGCCACTGCTTGGCCTCGTTGGGATCCAGGTCATGGTAGAAGTCCCTGGCGGCGTACCCGAAGCTGTGGAACTTCCTGTCTGGCGTCAGCAAGATGGTGGTCGGGGTCTTCTGGTTGGAGACGCCTGGGTCGCCTCCCTCCCATCTCCTGCCGGGAGGGGAGGCAGAAGTTTCAGGTCTTAGGAAAACCCCAGTCCAGTCGGCATAGCGAACCTGAGTACCTACTATGTGTACGTCTGTTACTGACATTAGTGCCTGGACTCACTCCGTCGCAGCTAATGTCTGGACACGCCTCAGTTAGAATGAGAAGAGGGCGAAAACCAGGTTGTACTCGACATGGACCCTGCGTTCACCTTGCAATTGGTGTTTACGGAGCAGCCACGGTGTGCCACAGGCCTGTGGCACAGGGGCGCAAGCAAGGCTGACTGCGCGCTTCGGGCCTCCCGGTAACTCACAGCCTGGAAGGTTTGCCGTTTTCCAAGCTCCCAGTGGCATCTGCTGGGACAGAGCTGGCTGGAAACCTCTTCTAAGTTGGATGGTGTGAACAGACACACCTGACCATCCCGTCCAGATGGAACCAGGGAACTCAGGGAAATGAGCCTGAGTGGCCACAGGAAGCGGTGGTTGGTGGGGGCCCAGGAGACGGGACTCTCGGGAGACCACGGAAGAGGGAGAGAACTCCCCCGAGGACCAGATCGCAGAGGGAAGGTCACTCCAGGCTGCTCTGAGGTGAGCGGACCCGGGCAGCTAAGTGACCCTGTTGGTCAGACACTGTGTAAATAAGAAGAGTGAGGTATGGGGGGAAGCAGAGCCGGGCTGCAGAGAACCCTGCAGACTTGGGCTTTATCTGTGGACAATGGGGGAGATGCTGCTGTCGAGAACGAGCTGAACCCAAAGGGCTGGGAGCCAGGAGGTGACTGTAGAGGTCAGGCCTAGGCCAGGGCAGAGCTGAGAGAGACATAAGAAGAGAGAGGTGAATGCCAGAGGGAGGAGGCAGCCCATGGCTACTGTGATGAGGAGGAGCCCAGGGGACCCTGGGGTGGGGAGCACAGATTAGAAACCTGGAGCGCTGGGGAGGAGGGCACTCTAGGGGAAGGTGGGGAGTGCCCAGAAAAGCCCATGCACTTAACTGGAGGGAAAGACCCCAGATACAGCTTCTGTAGCCCAATGACAGCCGCAGGGATGGCACTAAGGGATCACTCAGTTATAAACTGAGGAGGCGGCGGCGGCAGAGGCAGAGGTAGGGCACAGGGAGACAGACAAAGATACGCAATGGGGCAGGGGTGAGGTCATCTCAACCCTAGAGAAGCTTTCCTCCTCCTGGACAGAAGTTAATAAAACAAAACAAAAGCCAGGGAAATGGGATGACAGGTCACTCGTGCTTCTTCTCTCTTTGGGGTCCCTGCTCTCCGGAAGCCAGGGCTGCCAAGAGACCACACTGCCCCCCAGGAGCAGCCTCAGGTGGAGACTCAGTGCCAGACACTGGTGCAGTCCAACAGGGGAGGGAGCAGCTGCGGCCCAGGCTGAGTTCCAGTCTATGCTCACGAACAGCGCTGCAGGCAGCATGAAGAGGCCATCACAGGGCAGACGGGTGCCTCCCTCCTGAGGGACTTCCACTCGGATGGCTCTGGCATTGTCCCTGGCCCGCTTCCCAGGCAGGAGGCATGTTCTCCCAGGAGGCGGAGTGCCCCAGGTGAATGGGGACACGGGGACACGTTCAGGCTAGGTAGCTCTGTTCTCTGTTTTCTGCACTCAGTCTTTTATTCTTTCACTCCTATAAATTTTATATATTTATCCATGGGGGATGTCCTTTTATATTTGTTTCTCTTATTGATTGATGAATAAAACACTGTTTGGTCAATAGCCAATACAGGAAGGAAGATAGGCGGGACTAGGAGACAAGGAGAATTCCGGAACAGGTAGGCAGGCAGAGGCTGCCAGGATAAAAGACATGTGGGAACCGGGAAGGCAGGATGCGCCAGGCATTCTCCAGTAAGCCAAGACCATGTAGAAATACCTAGCTTAGTAGTTATGGGTTAATAATTAAGGCAGAGCTAGCCAATGAGGTTTTATAATTAATGTAAGTCTCTGTGTGTTTATTTGGTATTTGGGGCTCTTGGGTGGTGGGACCAGGTGGGAAAGAAATATTCCACAATAATCTGTACCCCGCACTGTGTGTGTGTGTGTGTGTGCAAGTGTGGCCGCACACACAGTCTGCTGCAGGATGGAACCTCCTGGTAGACAAGGCTTGCTGTGAGTCGCTTTTGCAGTGACTTAGTCTCACTCTAGGAGTGATGACTGAATCCCACAATCAACCCTGTTACAAGCAACATGGAACCATTCCTGGTGCGTCTCAACCTTATTCCTTGTAGGGGGGGAAAACGCCCACAAATCCTGAGCTTCCAAAGTTTTGCAAGGACGGCTGAAGACTGGAAGAGCTGACGATGGACCCCAGGGACGGTGCTGTGAGGGCCAAGCTGCTGTGTGTTGTGCCCAAATTCTGGACCCCCAAAATCACCAAGAGACCCATTCTGAGGCAAAAGCCAAGAGGCTTTTATTGTTTAACGAATTAACTGTCTTAACTTGTTTCCCTCATCCATCCAACACAGCGCTTGGCATAGGAAGGACCCAGGGGAACCACGAGGCAGGGAATTTATTGGGGAGGGCAAGAGGAGTGCCTAGGGGTCCTCAGCAGTCTCAGGATTGGTGTACTTCTGGGTTTGGGCCACCTGCCCTGTGTTGATTGGTCAGCTGGTTGCTATGGCCTATAGGCCCTCCCAGGGAAGTTGCTATGCTCTGTACATCACTGTTACGCCACTTTTAGCCGCTATTTTTACCGTAAAGCACATCCCGAGCCCACCAGCTAACTTCCGATTGGTTCCTTGCCATGTGGAGGGTATCTGACCTCCTAGTGACTAAGGCAGCTCCTGCAAGGTCAGACATGTGCTGAGCCAGAGGCCTACATCTTGCCGGGTCTTTTCTGCAGCCCGGCCATGGCTGCCAAAGCAGGGGGCTGGGTGAGGGTCTGATCCCTTCACTGTGTGCATTAAGGATGCCCCAGGACACTTGGGGGACGTCCTTCTGTGCATATGTAAATAAAGCACTGTTGGCCAATAGGGAAGCAAGACAGGTGGGACTGGGTGTCTAGGAGGATTCTGGGAAATGTAGTGAGAAGTCCTCTCCGTGCGATCACGGGAGAAAAGGACAGCATCAGGATGGTGTCCTCAGAAAGATAAATCCTTATAAAAATATGTATTAGTAATTGTGGGTTAATAATTAAGTCAGAGCTAGCCGATTAGAAACCATAGCAAAGGCCAACAGCTTCATAATTAATATAGCGTCCTGCGTGTTGTTTGGGGGCTGAGACTGCAGCGGGCGAGACCCAGGCGGCTGGTGGGAAGACTACAGCGCACACTTGGGCCAGGCAGAGGACCACCCTTCCCTGCTTTCCAAGCTGTCTGGTGTCTTCTGCACGTGGAAGAGCTGGCACCCACCTCCCTGCTTACATTTTCGTGTGGGCTGATTTTACTCCATAGAAAAATCCCATTAAATCTGCACAAGCACGTGAGGCAGACGCTGCCATTGTCCCTGAACCAAAGGTGAGGAAACAGAGGTGAAGCGGGCTGGGTTATCGCCTGAGCAAGCGGCTGAGCCGACCCACGGATCACCCTCTAACACAGACACCATATAGGGCGTCTCCCGGCTCCTCTCACCCAGGCCAAACCCTGGGATCACTCTGGATGGGGATTCCTTCACTCTGTCTATAGCCCCCTGGCCAAAACTAACTATGTAAGAATTGAACCCTATGAGCTGACAGACGGGAGGGATCCTGTAGTCACAACGTTAGAAAGTAGCACGGGGTGGGGGGTCTAGACCTGAATCCATGGTGCCCTTCCTGGACACCGGCGACCAGCCCCACCCCACCCCCAAAGTCTACACAAGCGAGGCAGCCAGGGCCACGTGACGACGCCCCTCCCCCGCAGCACTCACCGCATCACGTGGATGCACTCCGGCTCCTTGGTAAAGCTGTAGGCGTAGCCACTGGATGTGGTCCCAAAGTCGATGGCCACCACCACGAGGAATGTCTGCTCGTCTGAGACCGGGTCGGCGTCGTTCTGAAAGTACACAGCAGGGCCTCACCTCCGGGAAGAGACCTCTGCCCTGCCCGGTCTGGCGCTGGCCGCAGGTGGACTACCGCAGCACGAGCAGATCAGCCTCAGTGGCCACCCGAGTGGCTCGAGAAGAGAGATGAAGGCCGGCCCCAAATCGGGGTGCGGGCACCTACAGGCCCTTGGCTTCCCAGTCGTGCGCATGGTGGCTGACCGTGGAAATGCTACCCCCGGACGGACGGAAGCCCGGTGGAGCGAGTGGCTCCTCCTTGTGTGGATGCAGTCTCCACATCTCCCTCTGCAGAACCCTGCCTCCACCCAGAGGACGGACTCGTCAGCGCCTAGGCCATCTTTGCAGTGTTTTCTTTACATGGACCGGTGCACACATGGTGAGTGACTCTGTCCAGCGCTCCGTACCCATCCTGTGACCTTGGGCCCCTGGCCTCAAGTCCGCACCTGTTCCTCAACTGCGAAGCCACTTGAACAGGCCACCTCGGGTATCCCAGCTCCCCTCCCTCCCCGCCAGAGCAACATAAACTTTCTTTTCCTTTTCTTCTATTTTAATTCCCAAAGAACACCGAGTTAATTATACACCCGGCACACTTCGGGCTGGGCTGCTCTGGCTAAACTCGGGGGAGGTGGGGGTTGAGAACACTCCTACTAGCCTCCCTTCTCACTGCCCCCAGCTGCTCTCCCAAGGAGCAAGGGGTACAAAGTCTGAATCTCAAGGGGACCAGACCTACAGGTTGCTACTTCCTCCACCGGACTCGCCAGGGCTAAGGGCGTTTCCGAGACGCAGGACTGAGACTCCTGAGTGTAAGTCAGCCAATCACAGCGAGAGAACTCTGGGATGAACAAAACAAAGCAATACACGCCCCCCCCCGCCCCGTGAATGGTGGCTCCCACGCGCTCCTCATTAGTCTCCGTGGCCCCGAACCGTGAGTGCCGAGCTACCCTTCCTACCCTTCCTTGGGCTTTCCCTACCACCCACTTTCCCGTGTACTCGAGGACGCGGGGAAGGCAAGAGCCCCAGGACCCATAAGCCAGTGGCTGCTCAGCTCTCTCCAGGGAAAACCCGAGAAAGAAACAATTCCCTAGCCACTGATCCTTGGACGCTGAGAGAACCTCCGTGAACGAAGCCACTGCGGTTTTGCTGGCTTGTCCCAAAGCGGGAAGCCGCCTTGCCGCCTCCAAGCTCCAGTCTCTCGGGGGCTGGTCCCTCTGTCTGTCTGCTCACATTATTCCCCGCCCCCCCAGGCTGGTGCCTCCAGAAACATCAGCCACAACTCGGAAAGCCTTTATGGGGGGCCCAGGGTATGGGACGGGCTTGGCGGAGTGCACACGCTACCCCCGCACCAGGTGCACGTTCCACAAGGGGATGCAGAGGACCCGGCCTAGCAGCCTGCAGCGTGAGAGGGAAAGCAAAGGCAGTTAGAGCAAGCATGCACGGGCACACATGTTTCTTACCAAGATGTGGGAAGGGGATAGAGGTGTGATTCCCGTGTCCCCGAGGCTCCGGGCTGGAGAGGAATATGCGGATGTAGGGGCTGTTTCTAAAAAGAAAAGACAAAAGTTAGTTTCTTAAAAGTGACACAGGCCAGCAGCCCACGGAGCAGAAAAAGAGGCCTGTGTAGCTCTGCTCCCCACGCGGAATCATACATGGCCGTCCGGACGTGTGTGTGTGTGTGTATGTGTGTGTGTGTGTGTGTGTGTGTGTGTGTGTGTGTGTGTTTGGATTGGGTTTTGAGACAAGGTTTCTCTGTAGCCTTGGCTGCCCTGTGACTCACTTGTAGACTTCATAATGGGGAGACAGATGTTGTTCACGTCTCCCCAGGAAAGGAATTATTGCAACGGTATCAGAGAGGATGGTATACCAATTTTCATGTATTCTGGAAGAGTATCTATAGCTCTCGGGCTCCTAAAAGTAAATGGGATACCCTTTATCCCAGGGTTAACAACCCCTGTCCACAGAATATGGGACATGAGTGCAACTCTGAATGACGCTATCTGATGACCAATGCGCCACCTGCCACCTACTTCTAGCACAAAGACCTCCAGAGCACAGAGAACTTGTGCCTTCAAGGGTGCTGAAAGTGTCCAACATTTGGGTGAGGAGAGTAGCAGTCAGAAGGTAGCTGGGTTAGCCTTCCTGGCCCTGGGACACAAGGGACACTAAGCCAAACAGAAGAAAGACCAATGGCAAAGTAGCAGAAATATCATATTGCCCTGGCCCTGTTGCAAGGATTCAAGTATGAACATTTGTTCTGGAGTAGTCTCAGTGGGCCCCAAGGTCAAGACACCTGTCCTTGGTCAGTGCCTGAAGGCTCCACAGTGGCCTCATGTCCACTGCCCAGGGCTGGCAGGGCTGCAAAGCGACCAAGCAAAGACCAGCAGCTGCCAACCAACCAGAGAAACAATAACCAGATGCCGCATGCCCACTGGTACCAGGGGCCAGGCTTTACTCTGAATACATTGCTAGTTTAGTACACAGCTTAATTCCATGTAGGCGGCGGGTGGGCTGGCTTTATCTGGGAAAGGCTCTCCCCTTGGTGGGAGAGTGAGGAATAGCTCCATCTGCTAAATCACTTTGTGTTAATCCCAGGCTCTTGCAGAATTACTTTTTTTTTTCTACTTGGTGGGAATTCAAACAGCATCATCTCAGTGGCTCTCGGAAAGACTGAGGACCGAAACGGATCATGAAAAAGCCAATGGGAAGCTTTGAACCTGCAAGTCACTTCCTATCTGTGAGCTCATGGCCCCGTTCTCTTCACCAGGGGGCTCAGCAAGGGTAGGAGAAGACGACCAGCTTCAGTCGCCACCAGAGAAACGCAATGAAAACAGGGCGGGGTGGCGCACACCTTGGATCCAAGGCCCTGGAGAGCACAGGCAGGTGGATTTCTGTGAGTCTAAAACCAACTGGTCTACCAAAAGCTGCAACGATAGGCTGCTTCGCCCACAAGGGTGAGCGTAATTTTTAAAAGGAAAGAAAAACAAGTGCGGAAATTGGAACTCCCATGCGTTGCTGGTGAGGACGTAAATGGCACAGCTGCTGTGGAAACGGTCTGGCGGCTGCTCGAAATGCCGCACACAGAATAAGTCTATGACCCAGCAATGTGACTACTAGGGTCTCCAAAGCAGATCCCAGAGAGACTTGTATGTGGGTGTTCAGTGCAACGGCGTTCGCCATAACCAAAAGGCAGAAACAAACTCGTGTGTCCGTCAACAAGGGAGTGGGTAAGCAAAATGTTGTTCACTCAACCGTGGGACAGTACTGGGAACAGTACAACTATCTGCAAAGGCAACGGCCTTCCTAAACACACTCTAACACCAGCGAACCAGGAAACGGTTGCAGTAAGCTGGACAGGAGAGGGAAAATATTATGTCATTTCACTTGTATGAGCCATGCAGAAGAGGCAGGAAGCAGATGAAAGGTTTCCAGGAGTCGTTGCTTAATGAGCGCAGAGTTCTTGACTGGGGCGATGAAAAGTTTTGCAAATGGTCAGTGATGCTGTGGGACAAGTCATGCGGCTCAACTAATTGCACATTTTAAAACTGTTCCAGCGGAAGGCTTTGTGTTACGTATACTCTGACATAATGAAAAATATTTGCTGAAGACCCATCCTTGGCTGTGGATGCTTCCTTATCGTACACAAAGTCGTGGCTTTGATCTCAGCACCAAATAGTGACCCACACCGGTAATCCTGGCACTGCGAAGGCAGAGAGGCCAGAGGATCAGATGTTCAGGTCATCCCCAGGCTACATCGGGAGTTTAAGGGCAGCCTGGACTACTCAAGGCCTTGTCTGAAAACAAAACCTATAACTTACCTTGCTCATGGGAGGACACAATATTTCCTGTACCTATTATTATGGTGCTTGTAAAGGAGAGTGGATCACACTTGGCTCCTCAGCCAGCCCACCAAGCACCCCCAGCTTTGTTCGTCTCCGAGCTCAAGGCACCCCTTTCCGTAAAGGCTAGGGGTTTCCTCCGGCTCTCTGCGCAGGGGCCTGGCCAGGCAATCATCCCATTGGTCGATGATGGTTCCCTTTTATGTGCCAACCCTGGGGTAACCTCCAGAGAGAGTTGCCGTCCACCCGGGAGCCTACCCTCTCTCCACCTGCTACCTCAAAGGCTGCGGGGGCCATGCGTCCATGTTTGCTTTGCACAGAAGGTCTTGGAAGACACCGAACATCTAATTGCCCAGAAAAATCTGGCGCTGGCAATTAGCGGAGCAAGCTATCACTAGCACAGATGATGCCTCCACCCTGCTGTTGCCTGGTTCTAATTATCTCATCACTCAACCCTTCTCAAGCATGTCTTTGTGCCACTGACACGCAGAGTGGCACATGTCCAGCTATACACTGAACATGCACATGCCTTGGGACCTCTGAGAACACCGGGACACACTGCGGGCAAAAAAAAAAAAAAAAAAAAATCAAGGAGGCTCTTCCCATCCTCCCCTCCCCCTCTGCATATGGTACAGTATTTTGTTTTTTCCTTAAATCATTTGACTTGCTGATCACTTTCCGGGCCTGGCGGCAGTTGAACTTCATGGGCTTCTTCCATCAGGGATTAAAAGCACTGTGCAGACTTCAAACTGATCTGCGTAGACGGGGTGGAGTGGTAACGTTTTCACAGATACTTGCAAAGGCACTTTTTAGAACTCCGCGGGGGAACGGAACAGCCCGCTGTATTGCTTGAGAGTTGACGGTGAAAAGTTTAGTTCCCGTGCACTGATGGCCCCAACCGGAACTGACTTCCTTCATGCTGTGTACAAATAAGGATAACTAAACACAAACAGTAAAGGGACAATGGGACGTTACCCATTTCCTGATAGGCAGGCCACGTCAGACGCCAGAGCTGGTCTACTACGAGTCTACGAAAATACATAACGGGAGTGCTTCCCTGGCTGTTGCTTGGACAAAAGTGATCTACAAAGGGAAATGCCACCTGTCCTTAGTTCATGCCGCTGTACAGGTGGCATCCCCACAGGACACAGACAAACATAACACCAAAAGCTCGGCCAGGAGAAAGTTTCTTACTGGTGGGCTTGGGGGAAAAAAGAAAAAAATGAAGCCGAAGAAAAGGGAAACAGGCTTGGCTGTAGACGTAGGGAAGGGAGACAGCTAAAATATAGATTAGAGGGAGATGCTTTACTAGAAGGGTGGCCAAGGGCAGAGCTGAAAAACCCTAGGAATCGGAGAAATACGTATGTATGTACGTACGTACGTATGTATGTACTGGGTCACGAGAGGCTATCCAGGGTCTGTTCACAGAACTGTGGGTGCATTAGCTTTCCATGGCTTTTTTTTTTTCAGTATTAAGAGTTGAACTCGGAGCCTCACAAATGCCAAAAGTGCTCCACCGCCGAGTGGTATCCTCAGTGCGTGGCCAGATAATTCATTATCACTCTGGTCTTGCACAATTAGGGTAGAGAGGATCTTTCTCCAATAGTTCCGTAAGTGCAAAAGCAAGCTGACAGTGTGTTTGTTCGGTCACTTTTAATCCTGGAAGCTTTGAATATGTTCTTCTACCGAGTCACTTTTAAAAATAACTTCTGCAGAGCGGAAGGCAAATGAAAAGTATTTACACAGCAAACTAATAAAAGTGCCCTGAACCAGTAAGTCTGCTACGGAACTCCTTGGAACCCCGGCCTGGCAGTGGGGAGCAGCTAGATAGCTTAACCCTCGTGGCTTGCCTTCAATGGCCTACGAATTAAAATGTGGGCTTCAACTGGTCCCAGCTACAAAATGCAAGGCATGTCAAAATGCGACACAGTTTCATTTGCTCCGGGCTCTAATGGCTTTAATCAGAGCAGACACTCTTAAAAAAAAGAAAGCTTTGCAAAGGGAGTCGTAATTCATAAACTTGCTTGTTGCCCTTGTCTTCATGGGGGACATTAGTCAGCAAATGGTAGCGAGCAGACTCCCCGGCTGTCTGAGATACATGAAAATCGATCTCCCATTCTAAAAAAAACAACACTTTCAAAGATGAAGACGGAGCCACTGGGCTGACCTCACGCTCCAGCGCTCCAGACTAATGTAACATGTGACAGGTGGTCTCCACACAGGCTTGTCTCACTCCAGAGTTCTCCTTCCAGATTTATGTATCTATTAAATAAACAGTCCTTCCCAAAGACATCTTTTTTAAGGTCTTACAACTTTTAAAAACAAAATGCGATATATACGTTTTCCTTTTCTTCTTTCCCGGGACAACAGGTATCGGCCTAAATTGCGGCCTCTGCGAAGAAGCCTGCTCTTTCTCTCTTTGTACACCCTCCTTGTAGTGTCATCTTGGAAAACCCATCTGCTCAAGGTCATGTGTAGGTTACTGAAAAATGTCTTTTGGGAAGGAGGATAAAAACCTCTTTTATTGCCCTGGTGCAGGCTTCACCGCTAGCTGAACTAATACATTATACCAAGCTGAAGTTCCATCTCAGTAAATAATTGATGGGATGTTTTTTTTTTTTAATTAACGTGGTTGATGTCCGGAGTAAATGGAAATTTTATTAGCATGAGCAGGGAGACCCTTGTGTCACTACAGAGAATGCTGAGTACAAAGTAACCACTCTGCAAATACTAAGTCCTAATTATGGAAATGAACACTCTGTGGTTGAGACCATGGCCGGATGGGGGCTGTCACAACAGGGCCGCATCTTCCAGTAACCCTTCCTGCTTCCTGAAAAAAGTCCAAGAGATGAGATGAGACCACCACAGTCAGGTTTCCCCAGAGTTCACGGAGATGCTCCCTTGGGTAGAACACTTTCTCCTCACACAGAGGAGACCTCCAAACCGCGCCTCCACGAAGTCCAGCCAACCTCGAGAAGAAGAGGTGAGGAAATGCCTTCTAGACCAACAGCTTAGACAAACGAGGCTCAGCAACCATGCAGCCCCTGGCCAGCAGCATCCCATGGACTGTGTTCCATGGGGTGAAGGTCAGATCTTACTTCTTTAGAGAAACTCCAAACATGTCTCAAGACAGTTCTGTTCAACAGCGCCCTTCCCCGTTCCGTGGGCAGAGGTCAGGTCTTACTTCCTGTCTGATGCCCCTAACTCCTGAATGGATGGACAGATAGGCTGATGAGTGTGTGTGTGTGTGTGTGTGTGTGTGTGTGTGTGTGTGTGACAGTTGGTATTAACTGTCAGCTTGATAGAATCTAGATTCAGCTGGCCACCGGACATGCCTGAAGTCTATGATGGACATGCCTGAAGTCAGTGATCTTGGTTGCTCAGATTGAGGGGGGAAGACCCCCTCCTCTGCTCCTCCACGGGGAGCACCATTCCCTGGCTGAGATCCTGGAGTGTGCGGCGGAATGTAATGGAGAAACAGAACCGAACAAGCAGCATCCACCCATCAGTCTCTGCTTCCTGACTGTGGGATAACATGACCAGATGCCGCCGCCGCCACGGTCCCTTCCTCCCCCCCGGCCATGATATGGACCGCACCGTTGAACTCTTCACCAGAATAAAGGCTTTCTTCCTTAAATTGCTTGTGTCAGAATATTTCATCACAGCAACGGGAAGAGAAACCGAAACATGGGTGTTTACATGTGTCCAAGAGTGGACCTGGTGACTATTATCCTTAGATGGTGGGGGGGGGGGGAGGAAGGGACCGTGGCTCTAACCTCTCAGGCAGAGATTAGGAATACACTCACCGGGTTACTGCAGAAATGTGGAATCAACTCTCAAATCAGCCAGACATGCCTCTCTCCTCAGACCATCATGGAAGACGCTATACTTCTTTCTCTTTCTCGTTCCATGCCCAAGCCCTGCCGTTGGGATTTCCAGCTCCTCTCATTTCTTAGTTCGAGTTCTGCGAAGTTACTACTACAGCCTTGGCCTTGATTGTGGGTCCGGCTTGCGCCTGCTCAGCCCGAGCCACACCCACAGCCTGGCCAAAGCCGAGGTTTGCCCACATTCCCGGAGGGGAAGCTCAGCCCACTGATGACTCCGTCGCTTCCCGAGCCCGCTGCATCCATCTGAGGCCTCTTTTCGCCCTATGCCTGGCCGTGCCACACCTGCCCAAGGGTCCCAGAACACTTTGATTACTCTGCATAGAAGAGTGCCCCCGGCTTCTGCGGCAAGACAACCGGGCCTCGTCCTCAGGCCGCGTCCCCCAACGTCCGCCCCTTTTGTTTGGGTGCCTGGAGAAAGAACTCCGTCCATCTGCGCTCGGCAATCAACCGCGATGTTCAGGTGTTCTAAATTGGGTCTCTCCGTCAAACAACCACAAGCAAGAGACACAGGGCTGGGGACTCAGGATCAGAGGGTTTCACGCGGATGTGCGTGAGCGCCCCCTGGAGGGCTTGTGAAAGAGGAAGCTTCCGCACCCCCACCCCAGGACTCCTCCAACAGGCTTGAGGCGCTCAAACCGCTCCCCAGAGTGGGTTTCCAGTGCCTGACTGCTCCAGACACCAGTGGCTACCGCTTTACAGAGACTAGAGACATGACAACCTCAGGAGTCGAGACCTGTGAACTTTTACAGGATCGGAATTTTGTTTTTTAATTCGTGAGATGATGAAAAATGTAAACCCTGACCCGATATTAGGTATTTATTATTCAGAGCACAGTTGTGGAATCACTAAGAAAAAAAAAAAGATTTCCTTTGAGGAAACAATGCAGTGACGGGAAAAAAATGTCAAAAAAAAAATACAGGAGGGGGCGTGGCCGGGTCGGTAGGGTGGGTGGCACACCCTGTAAGCCCAGCACTTGGGATGTACAAGCAGTCTAAGGTCGTCTCCGCGGACACTAGCGTCACCTGGGAGCAGGGAACCTTAATTGAGAAAATGCTTCCATCAGATTGATTGATAGGGTAGGGCCCCGCCCACTGTGGGTGGCACACCCCGCCCCCACCACAGGGGGCCGTGAGTCATATAAGAAGAAAGTGGGCTTGAGCAAGCTACGAGGAGCAAGCAGCATTCCTCCACGTTTCTGCTTCGGCTCCTGCCTCCAAGTTCCTGACTTGAATTCCCGCCATGGCATTCCCTTGATGACGCTCCACAACCTGTACCCGAAGGAAGCCTTCCCCGAATTTCTTTTGGTTACCTAAGCTTGAGTTGTTAGTTTGACGCTGTTGGGAACAGACAAGCCCAGACGTCTGTTGGGAAAGCTCTCACACTGGACACACATTACGCAACCAGCTAAGCACTTGGTGGGTGAAACTCACAAGATCGTTGCTGTTGGACACTGTTATGATTCCCGCCCTAAGGATGAGAAGAATGAAGCCTGGAAAGTCTGGGTGCCGCCCAGCTGGACTCAGAGTTCTCCCACTCCAAGCATTCCTCCTGCTAACAAGCCCCCACCCCCCACGGATGAGACCACGAGACAGGCATGGTCAACAGAATGTGTGGGGCTGGGCGCTTCGAAACGGGTACTTGTTTCCTTGAGTACATGCCCTGGTTAGTTTTACTGTCCACTTGACACTCCCAGGAGTCACCTGGGAAGATGGAGTCTCAGCAGAGGATTGCCAGGACGAGACGGGCTTGGGTTGTAAGAGAAACATGGCAGGACACAACAGAGACAGACAGACAGACAGACAGACAGACAGACAGAGACAGAGAGACAGAGACACACAGACACATACACAAGAAAGAAAGAGACACACGGAGGACAAAGATACACACACACAATGAGAGAGAGAGAGAGAGAGAGAGAGAGAGAGAGAGAGAGAGAGAGAGAGAGAGAGAGAGAGAGAAGTTAGCAGAGTTCCTCCCTGGTTTCTGCTTCAGTCCCTGCCCTGACTTCTTCTCTCAGTGAGGCCTGTGACCTGGGAGTGTCAGCTGCTTTAGGGTCATGGTGTTTGTCACCGCAACAGAGATCAAATTAGAACAAGTTCCAGAAGCTGGGAAGTCTAAGGTTGAGAAGCCTGCCTGTGGACAGGGCCTCCTTGCTGTGTCATCCCACAGAAGAGAGCAGGAAAGCAGAAGTAGCAGGGACTGGGGGACCAGACAGGACTCCTCAGGTACCAGGGCTAATCCACCACAAGGGCAGAGTCTTCACCACCTCTGGAGGGGCCTACCTTTCCACATCGCTGTATTGGGCACTACTTTCATAATACGTGAAATATGGGGATACATTCACTCGTAACAGTTATGGATGAAACTCTCCACTTCACAAATGGGCAAAGAAGTGTGTGTGTGTGTGTGTGTGTGTGTGTGTGTGTGTGTGTGTGTGTGTTGGGATGGGGAGTCAGGGCATTCCCAAGTCAGGTGACTGCATAGTTCTGCCCTCCTTGGGCTGCAGAACTGAACAAGAGCCTTCGTTTTCCAAGCTATTGAGTGGTCAAAACTCAAAGATCCAAGTAGGGGAGGGGTAAATGGATGTCCCAGAAGAACAGCAACAGAGTTAGGAAAGTGGGGGGTTCGAATCCTGGCCTGACCGCCTCCCAGATGCAGGCCTGGAATGGGCGACTTTCCTTCTTGGGACCTCATTTTGCTCACCTAGAAAATGGGGCTGGGTAACCATGGTGATATATTTTATTGGTGCCTGACAAAAAAGCTGGTGTATGGCAAACATCCAATACAAGTTTTAGGTGTCGGGGTTTTGTTTGTTTTTGTTTTTTTTAATTTATCATCTTCACCAGACTGGTCCAGCAGCTGCAGAGGAAATGATCCATTGGTTACACCCTGGAACAGGCAGAAAGAGCCCTCAAACATGCTGGGTCAGTGAATGTACTCCCCCTACTCTTAGATCCCGAGGGTTAGCTCATCAAAGCTGAGAAATCCGTACCAGACAGAAACTTGGCAGATGGGACCTTCAGGAAGACTCCTGCTGTTGGGGATTGTGAGGGTCAGCACTGCCAAGGATGAGAGACTGTCTGGCCCTGGCTTTCTGCTTAGGCTGTCTGCTCACTGGGGACACTTTCAGAATAACCGAGAATGTGGGAACCAGGTGTCCATGGCTGCAGCCTTCCTGAGTCCTGCAAGGAAGCCTGGTTTCCCATGTAAAAATCTAAGCAGGCCAACATGGAGGTGTTTTCTATACAGGACAGGCTGACTCAAAGTCGGCACCCTTGGGGATGGCTCTTCCTCAAGAAACCACCCTGCAGCTGCTGTGAGGCTAAGGAAATAGATTCGACCATCCTAGTCAGTTGGCCTCACAGAGAACAGAAGAACAGTTCCCCTCCACGGCCTGTCCTTGGAGGGAGAGGGGGACAGGAGGTGAGGGTGGGGGACACAACGGCTGGGTTCACCTTTCTTTAGCCGATCTCTCTAACAGACAGTGTGGCGCCGTGTCCAGGAAAGGGATGTTTCTCAGCCAGCCATGCGTCCCAAGCCTGGAGAACTTGAACACACAAGCCTGAAAGCCTGTGAGAGCAGAGGTGTGAGCCCCTTCAGAGTCCTCTACAGAGCTCCTTCATCGAAGAGTTGTCCCAAGGCAGACGTGTAAATGGTTCACTGACCTCAGAGGACATCTCCCAAACATCGATGTGTCATTTAGTTACACACAGGTGCTGCCCCATGCCAGGAGCTTAAGGGCTACTGTCTGATGAAGGATGTCCTTCTGTATATATATTTCTCTTATTGGTAGACGAATAAAACACTGATTGGCCGATAGAGGCAGGAAGATGGGCGGGGCAAGGAGACGAGGAGAATTCTGGGAAAGGTAAGGCAGAGAAGGCCGGAAGGAGACATCATAGAGGGACCGGGTGGATAGGACGTGCCAGGTGGTCTCCGGTAAGATAAGGCCATGTAGAAATACATAGATTAGTAGTAATGGGTTAATAATTAAGACGGAGCTAGCCAAATAAAGAAGCCCAAGACACCAGCCAGCAGTTTAACAGTTAATACAGCATCCTAATGTTCATTTGGGGCCATGAAGGGCAGCAGGACATGGCGGGACAAGAGAAACCACCAGCAGCAACAGTCTCAGTGGGAGGCTAGCCTGGACTACACAGCGAGTTCAGGGATAGCCTGACCTATGGAGTAAGACCCCGTCTCAAAAACAAAACAAAACACAAAATACTAAACAAATTATGCGTGGCTCTTTTCACTGACTTTCAAAGCTGCTGCTTCCAGAAGGCAAAAGCAAAGCGAGCCAAATGCTCAGAAGCTCGGGGGAGCCTTGGGAAGAACAAGGCGGGACCACTGCCCAGCACGGCCCAGGGGAGAGGCTAGTGGCTGCTGTCCAGACTGCAGGGACACCTCTGGAACCCATCATCCCACTCAGCACAGCTCTTGCACCGTGGGTAACGCTTTCCCACACCGGGGAGAG